>NC_051179.1:135567966-135932966 GCF_013339695.2 Rhipicephalus sanguineus | reverse complement strand
CGGGGGTGGTGCCGCCGTCTGTGAGAGGTGAAAAGAAGTAATGCGTCATGACCGACACTTACTAGCGCTTGCTCCGAGATTGAGTGCGATATCGGAGGTCATGGTTAAAGCGTCTCGATACCAGCGAGGGACACTGGCCGAGCTGGCGTCGCTGAGCAGCCTAGACACAGTTACGTTCTTTGCCTTTCCCTTCTGTGAGCGTGCGCCGGCTCATCGGAGTAGTGCAGCTTCCACATGCACCAACGGGATGTCTCCGCCGCCGACTACTTAGATTGCGAGAGCACCGACTAACAGAACTGCTGCAATACGCGCTGCAGAAAGGACGCGATTTCGACGGGCGAATGTCGTGCCTTGGTGGAGCGAGACAGAGGCCAGAGGGACGCACGCGTTTGCGGCTCAAGCTAAGAACCTCTTCGAACTAGGCGTCAACATGGGTGCATCCACGCAAATCGGCGCTATAGCTGCGAAACACGAATAGACATTGTACAAGCTCTGATATATCAATACCAAAAAAGAACTACTTCTGTGTAGATACGTTTTACTTTCGTGTTATACCGATTCCTATGACGGAGGGATCAACCATGTTTTTTTTCTAGGAGGCATTGGCATGGCGCACATTCCCACGGAGACGACGCGCAGTGCACGAAAGGGGGAGGCGAGGCGAGCACCAGCCCTACGTTTAGGTACTAGTTGACCAACAAACGCCAATTCCTTATGTTCACAGTGCGCAGACCTGTGTGTTTGTTTGTGCAGTTTATCACCAGTCACTTTTACCTATCACCATTCGCCTATCACAATTCACTTTTTAATAGCGAAGCTCCTAAAGCTGGCAGTAAAACTTTGCTGCTCCTCAAAAAAAGAACCCTCCGCGCCGTTGCCTAGCAATAACCAAGCCACCGCTGCGCATCATCTGGGTTTAACCTTGCCTAGCCGCACATGCGTCGAGGAGCAGGCACCGCCAAGCGTTATAGCCGTCGTTATAGCCGTATATGTCGTCGTTATAGCCGTGCAGCAGCTACAGTCAGCGACAACTTATCTTGGCTGTGAAGCGAAGGCTACGGAGGCGGGGCTTCCGCACATTCGTGGTGCTCCGCAAGTGGTACGGCAGCTTGCGGATGATTTCGGTTTTGCTCGCACGCATCGTTAACGCGTGTAAAAAATTATATACGCGAAAAATATTAATGGGAGAAACATTTCGATTGTTCAGTGTACATTTTAGTGTCATATTAAAGAGTATGTTTTTCTTGGAGAACTAATCAGCGCATTTGCGCCGCACACAGACCCACTACGTATTGGACGCCATGTTTACTTTGGAAAAGTGGCGTGCTGAAAAAGTGGTGCTGTCTAAAATATGGAAAGAAAAGGAAGGCATTCTAGCAAAGTGAGCAATAACTGTATTTTACCTGCGACGTCCCGCAGCGATCTGAGTCTCACAATATAAAAGCAGCATTTATTTAAGCATGACAAATGAGAAAATTATGAGCAAACTGAAGTACTATTTTTTGGCGCGGTAGCAGGCCTGCGTTTCGGTTCTGTGGCTTCCACAGTGCTGTCAAGAAACGTTATCGCCGAGCATAGTATAGCCGCGCCATATGAGGTATGACTTCATAACTGTCGCTGAGCAACCGCGTAAACGTAATAGCTCCTATAAGCGTTGGCGCGCTCGGCCGAAGAAGATGCGCACGGTCGACGAAGAAGCCGCTTACGTGAGGCTCAGCGTGCTGCGGAAGGAGACCCAGATCGAATTCGGCGGTTAGATACTGCTTATGTAGCCTAGCTTCAGCCAAGAAGGCCACGTAAAGCCCGAAGATCGACCAGCTTCGATGTTTCTTAAAGGACCCCTCAGCAAAAACTGAAACTTCAAGATGTTTTTGTTGTTTGATTGCTCTGGATTCGTGGCCACTCCTGACGAACAAGAGGACGTAGAGAGAGCCCGCCAGCCGACTAATTGCGTGGCACGCGCTAGCCGCAGCTCAGCGAGGCGTTGTCGCGTTACACTGTGGTTTTTACTGCCAGAATAAACAGCTCTGCTCTTAATAAGGAAATTAATCCGCGGGAACTTAATAAGACAATGAAGGTAAGTACATATAATGGATTGTTACCTACAATCATTCGGCAACAATGACTCAAACACCTAATCAGCCACGCAATATGCAAGTCATGTCTTGAAAACTTTCCAAACAGGAAATAGTCGTTTTAATTTGTATGTATACGAACTCGTCACCTTTCTCGGTGATTATTGCACAGTGACGAAGATAATTAATTGGTGCATATATTAAGGTGAGGAATGTGCCAGTTGCAGGAAATAAAAGCGAGAAGGGCTGGTTGTAAAACAGGACGTGTTTTGAATGTAACACTGAACGCGACTGACCTGATAGACGCGCACACGTGCGTGTAGAAATCATCGCAAGGATTAACGGTGCTCGTGGCGACGTGGTTGAGGTACTCGGCATTCCACAGGCACACCTCGGATCGGCACGCTTTCTTGAGCTCCGGTTTGAAATTGAGCGCCCGTATTCCTGGCGTGTAAAAGACGTCTTGAAGCAACAGATTCTGTGGCATCGCCTGCGAAGCGGCAAAGGAGCACATAGCTTGATAACCGCTTTCCAATATAGCCGCTTGTTAGCCTAGCGTTAACTGCATCAATGCAGTTCCGAATATAGATAGATAGATAGATAGATAGATAGATAGATAGATAGATAGATAGATAGATAGATAGATAGATAGATAGATAGATAGATAGATAGATAGATAGATAGATAGATAGATAGATAGATAGATAGATAGATAGATAGATAGATAGATAGATAGATAGATAGATAGATAGATAGATAGATAGATAGATAGATAGATAGATAGATAGATAGATAGATAGATAGATAGATAGATAGATAGATAGAATTCGATAGGGATGATACGCAAGAGCAGCCGCGTACTTGGATTAAGCGACACGCTAAAGAACAAGTGGTCAAACTCACAAGAACCAATACATGGCGGAAGCTACCGTGAAGTTCAATAAAATATGTTTTACAACGCCTTATCACGCTGATAGTAATGGCGATTTTCCTTTCGGCCCATGGCATAGTACCGTACATTGATTCGCGCTATGATATTCTTGCCTGCACTATACATTGCCTTTATACAATTTTGTGTAACGATTCATTCTCATCTTTTCTTCACGTTCTCTCAGTTCTTTCTTGTCTACGAAGACAATATCTCTGGTTTAATGGTTTTATGGGAAAACAACGCTTTACCAGTTATTGTGAAACAGTCGTGATAGTGTAACGCAGCGCGGAAAACTGTAACAAACGACAGTTACGAATCGCAGCAACGAAAATCTTTTCAACATGCAGCAAGTGCAGAAGGTCACAAGATAATTATAGATGCTCTCATGGTTATGAACAGTTCTTTCTTTCACGCAGAATAAAGTCATCACCACAAAGCTGTGTCTCATATGTATATTTATGTTAGCCGCCTTACTACTCGAACAAAGGCTCCTAAATATGTTTTTTGTAAGTTAACGCTTTAGGCATTCTTTCAACAGCTAAATAAAAATTCTGACAGACAGGCACATCCTTGTATAAAAAGATCCTGCCAGGCGACAGTAAGGAACTGATCTCACATGGACGGCGTAATGAAGCGCGGATGCAGAAGTCAGTAAAGCCTCTCGCGTTTGCCTCTACCTTCAAAGCGCTTGTGAAACTTGCTGTAGTCCCAATTATACCACAGCATCTGGAAAATGATTTACATGATGCTACCTGTCGTATGGAATTGCCAGCCTTTCGCTTCTATCAGCGAATACCTGGAGCACAGGTAGGCTGTACACGCTGCGTGCGCGCTTAACCGCGAGGAGAAATGGCGCAGCTAGCAGGAGGAGAGACGCACCCACCTATGTCAGCTCTCCCTCTGCGCACATCGCGCACACTGGTAAAGGGTAACCTTGCCTGGAGTGCTCGTAACTTGCTATTCCAACTATAGTAATCGCGTCACGGACAGCGACGATGAACGCCGTTACCAGGAGACACATTACGTAACCAGAAGACCACATAACAGATTAAAATGTCACAAGTTTTGGGCTTTGACAAAGCAAATGAGCGACTCAGGATGAAAGACGAGAGCACCTTATAATTGTGTTAAGGTAATTCAGAATAAAATAGAGCATCACAATCTTCCACAATGTCGGTGGCCATCGGAAAACCATTATTACTGCATTGGTGTACTGCAATGCGTGACGGCGGCTTCACATTAGGGACCCTATAACGCAACCTACGAGAATTGAACTTCTTTGCCTGGATGATGTGTCGGCACGTGGTTGAGGTTGCCTCAGTGTGGGAGGACGTCGTTGAAAACCGCGATGTGATTGTCTGTTCACTATTTAGGCTCTAGTGGGTGCGTGTGTTTGTAGTCGTGGCACTCGGCGTTCCTTAAGCGTACTCTTTTGCTGAAGAATCAAGCGGCCATGCACATATTTTAAAACTTCATAGTCACTATGCAACCCTGGAAATATGGCCTCGGCCGTTCGCCTAGCAGAAGTTTGTCATATATAACAATCAAATGGCCCATTAGGCGGTGACGTCATTGGATTGCCGACGCCAGCTGCCTTCGAAGTGTTGATGTCCTGCAAAAGTACGTCATGCATGCTGGGCCTTATTTCACCGTAAGGTACCAAGCGCAGCTGCATGATGCTTCAGAGAGTCCTTCTGGATGTTCTGCGACAATCACACTGTGGCAAAGAACGGGGTGACAAAGAACGGAGCATTTTCCAGCTGAAGAGAGGGCAGCAAACAGATGAAACTTAACTTTCTGCTGCGTTATTTTAATATAGTCATGTAGTAGGTGAAGCCCATTGACATTGATACTAATAATTCTTGGGGTTTTACGTCCCAAAACCACGATATAATTATGAGAGACGCCGTAGTGGAGGGTTTCGGAAATTTCGGCCACCTGAGGTTCCTTAACATGCGCCTAAATCTAAATACACGAGCATCTAGCATTGCGCCTTCATCGAAATCCGGCTGCCACGGCCGCGATAGGGAAATGAGACTCTCATATTGGTTCTGTTACTGCTTTTGTCCTGGACAGTTGAGAAGCAGCTGTTTAGAGTAGTGCAATTGTACTAATTTCATTCATAAAACATTTCAGCAGCGTAGAAACGACTCAATGATAGCATGCCTATATATTGAGGAAGCTTGCGACAAAGTGCGCAGGGAAATGGTTTTGGACATTTCCAAATACCGTGGTACTGCTAAAGAATGTACGTAGAGATACAATGCACAAATCATTCAGGCGGTCGAAGATGCAAATATATGTTGCGAATTCACCAAGGAGGCCCTCTGTCTTATTTGTTACTTCCACTTTATCTTAAGGACGAAGAACAATGACTGGAAAAGAGTATTAGGGTTTGGTTCACCATACAGTGTTAGTGCAGAGGCAAACTATACTTAGGCTCATGTAAGCAGACAAGACCGTTTTACTGACACTGCAAGACAATTAAGAAAAACGGTCATGAGCGGCTTATCTAGACCGTCATTTTGGCGGACATATATTGTTAATTATCATCGTCATTATTATTGTACTCTTAAGGACCCTTAACAGGACATTGAATATAATGAATTCTTAAAACAAAGATAATCTAGAGGGAACGAGCGCTGATGTGATATCAATCCGATGACAAGCTGGGGGGGGATCGGAGATCTCTGGTCGTTCCGCGTTCGTTCTGGCTGTGTTACGTCACAAAAGTGGGCGGTCCGCAGCTCTCTTCCGCCGAGAGGAAGAGGACAGCCAATCGTCAAGCGGTGAGCGGCGAGCTTTCCGGAAGTAGACGCGCATCGTTTGTCCTCGGCAAAGGTACCGAATATTTCAAAACGAAGTGTTTCTCGCATTCTAATAAATACAGTTGTTATACGAAAAGATATTGTTTTTCATTTCAAGCTCAAGCAGTTTCTGAAACAGTAATAGCTTTGAGTGCTGATATTTATTGGTGTTAGTTTTTCTAACGTGCTTGCTATGTTAAGTCGCGCACGCGAAAAAAAAAAGAAAGAAAAGTAGCGGTTGGCGCAGTTTTTGAAAATGTCGTCCCACCGGAATGTCTGGCTTGGCTCCCGGGTGTCGGATCGTCAAAGGGAGTTTCTGCTGGCTTTTATAAAAGAGCACCCACAGATAGCTACGCCGTCGCGCCCGCTGGGGCCGCCGTTCACGTGTGAGGACCGGGACGACACGTGGCAAGAGCTGGTAGCGCTTTTGAACTAAGAAGTCCCTGCGCGTAAGACCACAGCCCAGTGGCAGGCCCGTTCATTTCGTTCGCACTGTTCGTTCAGAGAACTGAAAGCGACACCGCACTCGCTCATGGCTTCAAACGCACCTCGCACCTCCAACCGCAAAAGAAGCACACGTTGCAAGCGCCATTTTCTCAAAATCAGCTGTTGCGGCAGCCGCAACCGCCGCATCATGCAGTGCGAAGCCGTTTGTTCGCTCGAGAGAACGCGTGCGAACGGTCTCGCGATCCGTTCGTTTGTAGCAGACGACATGCTCGTTATGACGCGGTATGACGTCACCGAAAAATAAAATATCAAGCAAAAAGAAAAATGGCTACGCCCTTCAGAGACGTGGTTTTTTCCGGCCTCGGCTAATCGCGTGCGCCGCCAGAATGGGTGCAGAACGAACGGCGCAGAACAGAGATCTCCGATCACCCTACTCGTTATGACGCGATATGACATCACCAAAAAAGAAAAGATCAAGCAAAAAAAAATGAAATGGCGACACCCCACGGCCTTGAGTGGCATCTCCCGCTTCAGCCAATCAGCGCGCTTGTTCTTCCCCAGGAGAACGAACAAGCGGAACGAACAGATGTCCGATCGCCGGCCTGGTTTCAATATCAGCTATATTGAGTACCTAGGAGTACACATATATGAAGAAAGACCTACATAAAAATGAATTTCAGAGTTTACGTGCAAATCTCGTAATGAATATAATGCGTAGCTCTAGAGCTTTTATCATCTAGGATATCAGCTATTGGACTCCAAAGCAGTTGCTACGAAATATTTCAAGCCGCAATTTCTGTTAATGAAGCCGTCATACTTAGAATAGCTTCTTGCGACCGTGATTGAAACTCGTCTTACCGCATCCGTTGCCCAAGCTTGTACTTCCTTTTTCCGAAAGTTCCAGGAAACGTTGACGCCAAATGCAAGCATGGTCATCGGGATTAGCAGTACGAAGGCGCAAAATAAAAGCGTCATCAGCAGCCGCCAAGACCACGGAGGGGTGTCCTCCCTTTCAGCCATGCTGTCATTCTAGCCTGAAATGGAGGCTCATACCCACGAAGGGTCTTGCAGAGACTGCAGAAGATGAAAAATGCACAAGATAAAACTAGTGAAAACACAGAGTCATGTAAACATTGCGTAATGTAGCCACAACAGATATATCGATAATATACTGTTTATTCGCCCTAAAATATTTTTGCGCTAGGAACAGCAATATCAGCAGCACCATTTCCCTGTGGGTTGATATCTGAACATTTGTCTGGTGCTCAATGGACACGTATTAAAGAACAATACGTCTGATGTCGCGACATGTAAATTGAGACCTGTGAACTACTATATGTAAACAATAAATGGTGCATGATAATAAAATAATAATAATAATAATAATAATAATAATAATAATAATAATAATAATAATAATAATAATAATAATAATAATAATAATAACCTTTATTTGCACAAAGACATGAGCCCTCCAGCGAAGGTTGAAGCTAGACAGAAAGGAAACGCCCATATGCTCGTGCGTCTGCTAGCGCACCACCGAAGGGCAAGGGATTGCCACAAAGATAGTGAACAGGGGGAATGAGAGGAAGAAATACAAACAGGGAAAGTAAAATGGAAGTTGAGTTGGTATCAGGCGAGGCCTTCACGAGTCACTCGAGGCGCATGCATGCCGACCGTATATAGAGCAACGTTTTTTTTTAGTCTTCGCTGGTGCGTGGTAGAAGTGCTCGAATACTCAGTGAAAAAGTCAAGAATTTTCGCACAGCGCCTGAAGTGCCCGAGGACTCATGATAATAAGTCTAGAGTTAGGTGCTCAGGGTGGCCGCTGCGCTTTTAACCCTTTCAGGCCCAGTGATTCCAATTGGAATTATAAATTTTGTAAGTCAGTCAGCAAGCACCTGGTAAAGATAAAGCATTGTTCTTCTTCAAGAGCTAATATTTAGCATTTGCTCTACATATGGTGCCAACCTGGTACACTCAACAAAGCGAGGTCACGTGTGAACGAAAAAATTACAGAAGTGGTCGCGCTGCTCGCGCATTTTGCTGAGGCAGCTTCTTTCACCGTGCAGAAGTAGGGCATTTATCTGAGTTCTGTGTCTAAAAATCGAATTGTCGCCGTTGGGTATTTTGCTGTCCCATCGAAATAATTTTAAGTAAGAAATTAAGAAACAAATGATCGACATATTATGAAATAATAATTAATTCACAAATTAATTCGGTCGCTAATTACTCTTGATTGAAAAGTGCGAGCACAGTTTTTTTTTTCATATTTTTGAACTACCATGATCATGCGCATCTCAAATTGTAAAAACCAGTTGCTTACATCGAAAAAAAAATCACAGCATATCCACGGAGTGAATGATGATGAGTGGGCGAAGCTGCGGAGGTTCATCGGTAAACCGTGAATCTTCCGTGAATTCTGCCCAGTACATCATCACCGACGTGAGATAGGGCGCGTTTATACTAAAGGTTCGATGAGTTATGACGACTTGCAGCTCACTTTAATTTTACATGTACGCTGCGAATTTTCATTGTTTAGAAAACCATTGCTTTAGAAAACATCTGGCGTCTTTCGTTGGTTTATTTCATCAATAAACGGCGTTTTGAACAAAATTTTTATTGTTTAATCACGCACAGGAGAAATCTCACCAGGCACTACCTTGGAGGTAAAGAATGGCTGCTAATGGGAATGAGAGACAGAAGAAGTCGGCTTTTAGCTACCGCTGCGAATTTTTTATTGTTCAACAACGCACAGGAAAAATCTCCCACCGGCACCACCTTGGAGGTCAAAGCGTAAGACTGGTTACGGACTACGACCAAGGTAAATGTAAATGGTAGCGAAGCTTCCATAGAAGCCCATACGTTCAGAAAATGGCTGCTCATCAGCTGCTCATGGGGCTTGGCGCCATCTGTGTGAGGAGGGAACACTTCCGGCGGAACAAAAAATAAAGCGGATGTGACGCAATATCCGGTAAAAAAGTGACGTCATTTTGTTGGCACTAGCGCGAAATTTGACCTCAAAATATTTTTCCTAGGCCCCTGATCACTAAGGACTCGCGCTACAGCGAGCCGGCAAGCCCTTGGCGAATGCGCTTGAAGCCAACGCTAGCTAAACTAGTATCGACCCGTGAATAAACAGCCGTGTTTAAGTGTACCGTCGTGGAATTCGCCTTGGTTTTACCAGGAAACTTTATTCTCTGAGCTTTTATTCTGCGTTCGTGTGATCTTCCACAGCGTGAATAACGTAGGCAGCAGCGTAAATCTCATATTTGCAGCGTTGCTTATTTGCTTCGCACATGCGCAGGGGACTTAAAGAGCGCATTGCATGCGTGCTTCAGTTCTAACGAGAAGAAATGACGCCTGGTCACGCCAAAATAATGATATTTCAGTTTTATTCAATGGTCACAATAAAGCAATTTAACACACCCTACACAATGAGCAACAAATGTCATAAGTACAAAAGGTGCGTACACTACGTGCACTATGTTTTGCCTTTTGTTCCGATAAATTAACCTTACGTGTAACGTATCAAGACATGCGAATTGTAGCGATCGTAGCGCGACAGATAACTTAGCGATCTGCTCACCGATAACCGGAAATATAGTAGGCACCGCATGTTCACGAAGGAAACCGGGCAGCAGGAATACTGATCCATGAAAATCCAGCAAGCACACTACTCCGAACCGTTGCCCCGGTGTCTTATCTAGAAGAGAGGGCTCGCCAGGCGTACGCGTGTTGCTCTTGCATCCTTGGAACACCACATTGTTTCCGCTAGTACCGAGGAAAGCGTTCGGCGTGAAATGTTAGCCGCCTCGTGCCGTTGTCCGTTGAACACCGTAGCCAACACGTTCACCAATGATGAAACGCACATCGCAACTTCGCGCACACAAAAATCAAATTCTCACCACAATAATTCACAGCACGCATGCAAGTGCGAAACACCAGCACACCTGAGGGGGTGTGTCGCCGCAGGACGAACTTTACGCGCGCCTTTCCGAACACTACAAGGACTGCGTCGCAGAGCAATGGCATGTGTCATTCTTTAGAGGGCGCTAATAAGAAGATTTTTGATAATGCATATACATTTTCATGAATTCTTTGTACACTGGATCTAAATAAATGTTATTCTGAAATAAATCTCGGTCATAAAATATAAATATTATTTTGTTGTTGAATGAAATTAGGTTTTTTGTTATTAGTGTTTGTTCCCACCACACCTAGTCGCGCTTCAATCGCTACTCCCATAACTCCCCATGCTGATGTCGATGACAATAGGATCTGAACCGCTTTTCGCTTGAAGCTTCGCGACCTATTTGGATAGACCTTGCTACGACTACGACTACGAGGGACGAACGGGTGCCGCCTTAAGGAGCTTCGCCCCTAAAAATATAAATCAGGACTGAAAGGGTTAAGCAGCTGCTGCCGATGATATCGGGGTGCCAGACAGTGTGCCATCGAGTATAGGCTACAGAGTAGCCGCATCCGTGTCATCGAACGACACTGGAGGAGGGAATGCCCCTTAGCCATCTTCAGTGGGGTCGCGTATCCTGCCGCTGATGAATATACGGAATGTGCGTGAAGCTTGTGCGAGGCTCTTTTTTTTGTACAGTTTTGATGGGGCAAGTTATGTGCTGCTGAGTGGGTGACCATAGATCGCAGCCGTATTCAGAGATAGGCAGCACAGAACATCTGTAGGTGTAAGTATACGCCACACATTATAATCGAAATAATGTTAATCCCTCTACCAATGGCACAAACTCACAGTGGCTCTTAAGCCGCCGTGAGACCAAGTGGTAATAACCAGGCGGTAATAAACATGAGAAGTTAGCAATTATATATAAACTACAGTCCAAGAAAATGTTACCTAAGGTCAGAAAAAATATATATTCTGAAACTTGTAAGGGGAGCGCTAGTGGACACGGACTAAAGGAAGACACACGGACACACAGATGGAAGCGCTCTAGCAACTGTTTTTTTATCGACAATATGCCCTAATACATACATCGTTTTTATGGCCGCGTGACAATGACCACGTCTGTGTGTCCGTGTGTCTTCCTTTAATCCTTGTCCACTAGCGCTACCCTTCTAAGTATGAATATACAACTCGCAATTTACAATTTTCTCAAAGACTACATTCAATTTGATTATTATCATCGTTATTCATAATTTTTCTTCTTGCTATATGCTTCAACATTGTGAATGGTATTTAAATGAGTCCAGAGATAAACATAAGAATTTAAAGGAAAATGGTCGGTAGTATCCATAAGTGTAACACAAATACAATCACCGCGAAGAGAACAGGACTGCAGCGCCCAGAAGAACATGTGACGAGTAGTGGTTGCGGTTATTAAGGCTAACGAAAACCTTAAATATCGGTGCTTGTCCCAGAGAGACCCGTTCAAAAAACCCATGTGACCTTCACCTCATGGGCGGCGTGGAAGGGCTTGTGATTCTACCGTGACGTCATACGATGACAACACATGAAGATGTCATCAATTGACATTAACGATCGGTCAAAGGTTGGCCGATCTTGGAGGCAATGTAACACCACAAGGGGTGGAGGGAGGTGCAGGGGATGGGGAGTAACAATGTAACCGACTAAGAAGGTCTAGGTAACGTGTCTCTCACACTGCGGCTCGTTGAGTATTACGGGAAGTCAGGCGCCCTATTGTTTAACTTAGTGCGTTACTATGTGTGCAACAGGCATTCGCCTTTCAAATGTTACAGGGTGTATCGTGCTACCGCTTTTTATATGCGAAGCATTTGCTCGAGGTTGTGTCCGTCATTCCATTGGCGACCGTCCGCTCATCTCCCACAAAAGGGAACCATGTGCGCTGGCACGCGCTAGCGCGTTCGGGCCTGTGTAAGGGGCTTCTGCGTAAGACGCTGTGGCCTCTTCCCCTTACACTCTCTCAGCAATCACGTGATGGCGTCGGGGAACGAGATTCTGCAGACGCGCGATGAACCCGCCTGGCGTGCTCCAACAAGAGTTCGGGACGAGAAACAGCAACATCAACTATAGTGAATTCATGGTGTGCTCCACTTGCAAGGACGCGTTGACATCGGGCAAGGTGCCCGTGATGAACGGAACTTTAGGTGGACCAATGCGCTGCTGCGCATCCCCACATGGTTTCCTTTAGTGGGAGAATGCGTAATGTTTTTTCTTGATCTTTCCACCTGCTTTTCGCTGTGTTTGCAGTCATGATGAGGATGAAACAACTCCCCCAATCAAGTTGTTGCAAAAGCGACAACTTTGCGTCGATACTGCAAGTGATTGTGGTACAAATGATGCGCAGCGTCTTGACATTCTGAGGTTGTTGTGACTGTAAACAAGACGACAGTCAGACTGTTAGAGATAAAACGTTTCATTGCCAGAACTTGCGCGCACAAAATCAAGTAAAGGTCACTGTACAAGCAAGCAACGCCCATAGGACACCGATTGCAGCGAGTACGGTCGACGATCGTCGCATAATGTGATCGTCGGCGGAGTGCGTAATACAAGAATCATAAAAAAAGCGAAACTCAAGGGTCCCTATTGCATTCGCCTAGGACCACTCGAAGGCGAAGGCCATCTTGTTTTTCTTCTTAGTCGATTTGTTTATTCTTCCTCGCCCCCCCCCCCCCCAAAGCTTTCTGCAGTTTAAGTGGTTTTGCCTTGCCTCCAGGACTGCAGGCTTTGCAAGCTCTTCACCTCCACTTGTTTTGCAGTGCCTCAGTGATCGGCCTACCTTTGATTGAGCGACGATGTCATGTGATGACGCCATCATGTGACGCCACAATATGTAACTTCATGGTGACGTCATACTTACGTCATGATGGTGTCGCACATCCTGGAGATATGTGACGACATGATTACGCCATACGGCGACGTCATCGCGTGATTATGATCTTTTGCACCACTCTTGTTGACGCCGCCGACGCCGTCGAGGGTCAATTTGCTCGTTTGATGAGGCCTTTAAGGCTTTCGACTTGAAGACACAGCGTTATCGCTGAGGCTTTTGTGAGCTGTAGAATAAGCTTCATTACTCGTGTTGTGCGCGCACTGTTATCATAAGACTCAGAAGCTGTCGAGATGTTTCCAAATTATTGCGGCACGGCGTGCGCCCTGCGGTAGTAACAGTTTTTGTGGGTGAAATCCGATCACACATATGATGGAGGTGCTCCGTGTAGGCTCGTAATGACGTCAGTGATAATCTCATGGCCCAGTGCACCAAGTTGTCGAAGTACCGTGCATGGCTCGAAGTACCGTCTAAGAAGCTGCTCGCTATGCTCGCGCCGGAGTATCAATGTCCAGGCCCGCGCACGGTTGCCGGGTTGGCATTCCATGCGGCATCGTTTAAGATTGTGGTGACGGCCGCCAATTCTGCGCTGTTTCTTGATATGCAGGCGGGCGAGCTCTCCAGCGTCTTCGGCGCATCGTAGATAAGCGGCGACGTCGAGATTGCCTCCCTCAGTTACAGCTGGAAGCATGGCGTAGAGCGTCATTGCGGGGCTCCTTCCGTAAACGAGCTTGAACGGTATCGTATGCGTTGCTTCTTACACTGCGATCTTGTAAGCGAAGCCTATGCACGGAAGAATGGCGTTCCAAGACTTGTGTTCCACGTCGACGTACATTGCCAGCATGTCGAGAGGGTTTTGTTCAGAACAATTGGTGAGGCCATTAGCCGGCCGGTGGTCGGCGGTTCTCATACTGTGTCTGATCAGGCTGTATTGCAAAACCGCTTGCGGCAGGTCTGCCGTAAAAACCTTATTCCTGAGGTGATGATGATTCTGGGGCACCGTGAGGTTGTAGCATGTTCTCGACGAAAAACTTTGCGGACTCGTCTGCATTACCTTTAGGCAGGGCTTTGGTTTCGGCGTACCTGGTGAGATAGACCACTGCTACCTTTTGCCGGACGTTGACGTCGGCAATCTACCAGCAAGTGCAACCACGGCGGCAAGCTACGCGAGGTCTACTTTTATTGGAGGACTCCGCCAAGACATGGTTAGAGAATAAGCAATCCACTATGAATAACTTCAACTACTACTGGACCACCACCTGGCCCTTTCCATGAGCGTAGTCCGCAAGGAAAATGGCACGGTTTTTCTAGCGTCAGGGATGCAGCTCGCGAACGTAAATGTGACCATCTTCACGCAAAGACATTACCGGACTGGTTCGCCACGCCGACCCTGACATGACCGAAAAATAGAAAGCACGTTTCCTCATGAGAGAAGTAAAGCAAAAGCTCTTCGCTGGGCTGATGCGCAACCCACCATACGCGGTTCAGAAATTTGTCTCGGAAGACACATTTGTTCTCTGAAGACACGCTTGAGCAGACACAAGTGCGCACAAGACAGTAGAGCACTGCACGGGCCGTGATTTTCGGCCCGGGCCCGGTCCGGGCCCGCAACTCGTTTAAGTTTACCCGGCCGAGCCCGGCCCGGTGATTCAATGCGCCACCCGGGCCCGGCCCGAACCCGAGAAAAAATTTCGCCTACCCGGCCCGGCCCGGCCCGACCGCAGGTCAGGCCCGACATAGGCCCGATCCAATAATATAGGTGGTGTTGCCAGAACATAGAATCTACAGCAATGTTTTAAGTAGCAAACATCTACGCTTTAATGGCAAATGTTTCGCTAACAATTCTACTTTAACCTACGGTAATTTTGTGTAAAAAGGGGCTCACTGTGGAACCAGTTGCGTGGACATACTGGGTACAATGAAGGTTTGCTCGGCAATGGTATACTATAACTGTATTTTTTTTGCATATGCAATGGGGATCATCAAGAGCGTTTTGTAGCAGGTATTGCAGCAGGGAAAGTGATTTGCAGCATGAGTTCAGTTTCGATAGGAAGTGCAATAAAAACAGAGGAGACAGAACAGAATGCTCTCTTCAATTAGTTCTTATTGAGCTCTTTAATGAAACCTAAAACATGCTCTAACGACAAAGGCAATTATGCACCCGGCTTCTGGATATGTAATACCTGTCTTCATTGTAACACCTTGCCACAGCAAGATAGAGGAAGAAAGCCAAGTTCATTACCTTGTTGTAAATACACTAACCTAGACAAAAATTATAACTAACCGTGTACACCACATGTACTGTTAGAAATACGTATAGGCAGTCGAAAGGACGAAAAAAAATATCTGTGGTAGCATTGTTTTCATATATCACACCAGTGCTACTATATACAGTCCATAAGACTTTTGTGGCATATTTTATGGCTTATTTCTTCACGTATCATTGTGCAAAAGATCAAATTATCTAGAGATTCCGGCTTTTAGCACGCCATCTACCGTTGTATGACATATCCTGCCACGCTAAAGTTTCTCGCACTACATGCGCTAGACGCAGGGTTAAACACCTGCCTTGCGAAGTGTGAAGGTGTCGGCAGTTGTTGTTCTTAACTTCCACCCCTGGAGCAAACTTAGGATGTCTTTGTGGACCTTTGCAGAATGAACTTAGCTGTGCAGCTTATCCCTTCATTTCTACCGTTCCCGAACGTCGTGACACTATTCAGTATACTGCTTCTCCTTGCAGTTTTCAGCAGTATATGTTATGTACGGCTTGCACCGCGCTCTTTTCTTTCTGTCATAATGCTCTATGCCTTCCTAACGATGCTGTACTGGTAGAAGGTGATCACTGGACTACGCGGGTATACGATTGGCAGGAGGTGGACGAAGCGATTTCGATCTATTTTCGGTGTTCGTTACAGTTTGGTAGTAAAGGCTTCAATAAGCTTCTCGGCGCTTACTCAATGGATGCATATGGTTCGAGGTAAAGGGACATCACCCGGCACGGAATTCGTAATTGCTTTTACAGCGAAAGCTGTCATGAGATCATTTCAACGGTAGTTTTTGGCGCCGTAGTTGTCCGCCGCCGCCGCCGCTGCCGCCGCCGCCGCCGGCGTCCGTAACCACTATCGCTCGAAATAAGAAAAAAAAAACGAAATAAGAAAAAATTTCCAGGACGGAACGAGGTTCGAACCTGGGCCCTCTGCGTGGGAGCCCAGTGCTGTACCTCAGAGCCATGCCGGTGCTTGGAACTGCCTAGCAAGAAGACGCTTTAGAGGCTTCATGTCCAGAAGGAACCACTTTAACATATGTAATTTAGTGTGGTAGAAGAGTGAAATAACCACGTCCCACACAACGCGAATTCTGTAACCAGGCGTCACACAATGCGAATTGAGCAACGAGTGGGCTGTTGGATGCTTCCAACACATTACAAGGGGCTCTGAAATAATTCAACCATCGTCATCAGGCACAACACCAACAAAGTGCACATAATGCCTTACATGTTTTTAGCGGGTACCACGGCTCTCCGTAAAATGAAGAAAAATGGCATAGTGGCTGTTTCCCTACTTCACGGAAATTATGATGAGTTATAGCGTAGTGGGTTCCTCGCAAGTGCACTTGCATTGGTTGCCTAGGAAGCCCATAAGCCCATCATCCATTTCCTCAGGGTCTCAATAAAGTTCTTCCCTCATCTCTCTGTCTCTCTTTTTTACGTCAACGTAGGTTATATTGCATGGTGGGAGTGTGAAATAGCGACCGGACGTCACCTAATGCGAATTACGTAACTGGTGAGCCGTTTAAAGCTTCCAACGCATTACAAGGACTGAGCCCCAATTCTTCATCGTCATCAGTCGTCACGTAAACAAAGTGCACATAATGCCTTACATATGTGTAGCTGGAACCTCGCTTTTGCGCACAATGATGAATAATGGCGCTGTAGGTGGTTCCCAACTTCACAAATATTGTGATTTATAGAGTAGTGGGTACATTACTACTGTACTTGTATTAGTAGGCCCAAGAGAGTTTACAACGGGCTCTAGAAATGCCGCTCTTCCAGCTTTCGCTGTGACTGTGCTGCGCTTTCCGCGCAGGCCTGGCGTTTTTTCGTAGGCGAGTTTACTCTGCCATACAAATCTCCTATATGCAGAGACGGCTATGAGCAAGTGTGAAGCTCAGCAAATGCTGATTTGATATTAAAGTCAGTTTTTCCAGGGCGCACCTACTGATATCGACAATAGCTTGACGTCATAGCTTGACACTACAAGCGCAAACTATCAACTGAACTTTATTGAAGAAAACTTGAAGGTAAGAAGACATCTAGGAAATGGAAGAATCGATTTACGGAAAGGGTAGGGGGGGTGTCTCCCCCCTAACTACGCATTTCGAGTAACTGTAGCGCAGTTTTATAATCCTAATAACGAATGCAAATAAAACACAGAATAACGACATGTTAACTATATAAGCGCCTGGTATGTCTACTTTTAGCTCGCCCGTTTAAGATAAGTCAAGTAGCCCCATATGCAAGGAGCAAAAGATGTTCAGTACTTGTCCCTACTGAAATTTATCCAAATAGCTTGTCCCACATAAAAAAGCGTTTTTTCAAGAGAAAATGTGAAACATATATGTATGAACAACGTATGTAGAACAAACTTGAAGGTGCACTAGAAAGCAAAACAATTTTTCTATTACCAGTAATTTACTATTTTGCAATTCCTAAATTCCCCCGCTCGCCGGGAAAGACTCTTGTTAAGTGAGAACACTCGCAAAAAGATAAATGCGGGTGGCGACGCCCCCCTTGAAATTCGCGCAGCAGACGCCGTGACATCATAGATTCTGACAGCGTCTACTGAGGCTAACGTAGTTTCTAATAACTAAAAATTAAGTACATTAACCTCTGAGGGGGCCATAGACTTAACATACAGAGTGTCAAGAAATTCTATAGAGCCAATGTCTCCCAAGTATGACAAATACAGTTTGCAATCCGTGACGTCATGCTCGTAGTTTTGGCGCGACATTAGAAAATGGAATTTTGACCTTCATTTTCTCGTCTGATAATAAGCTTATGATGGCGAAATTAATGATATTTAAGTTCTTAGAGTACACTTAATCAGTCTAAAACGATTCACTGCTTCACTATAGTGTCCATTTAAGAACCGAACAAAGTCCAACCCGAGCCCGCCACCTCAAACACGGGCCCGGCCCTTAGCACGGAGCTTCAAGCCCGAGCCCGGCCCGGGCCCGCCGTGAAAGCTACTTTACCCGGCCCGGCTCCCGGGCCCGGGTTTCCGGGTACGCCCGAGCCCGTGCAGTGCTCTACAAGACAGTACAATCGTCACTCTATTTCCCGCAGCGCAGCTGTTCATACACTATTCACCAGCAATCTGCGCAAAACAATCGAGCGGCGGCAAAAGTTTTCGTGGGTGAAACTCGAACACATTACAACAGAGACGTAAGCACACGTGGCAATATTTGTGCTCTTTAAGACGAGGCGGCGACGAGTATCCACCTCACCTGGTTTCATAATCAGATGCTATTTACGATATTACAGTTCTAACATCCTGGCTTTCTCGTCCGTCTCGTCCTACATTCGGGCAATTTACTTCTTCATGGAAGTCACTTTATAAATGATGCCTACGCCAGTAACAGTGTGGGCTTAAAAGTTATCTCGGTTATCGCAACCCTCTCACCAATTAAGAATTCCATCCTCTTTGATTCCCAGCGCCTGTGAAGTTCGGCGTCTTCACATCTCGCTGAATGAATATCCTTGTAATATATTATAATACACTGAGTATCTTACAGACTTTCGTTGCAGCAGCCTTGTCACGTTGCGAATATTTGCTTAGATATGTTTTCGAACTCTTCCAGATTTCTCGTGCTTCAGGTAGAAAAGCGTTGCCACACGTTTTATTAAAGAGATTCTGTCAAATATAATCATTCCTGGAGAGTTCGAAAATTGTGGCCTTTTGTAGCGTTAGCTACACTTGCCTAGCCGGAGCCGATTTCGCGTGGATCATCATGAGCAGTGCTGCGCATGCGCGAGGATCAGTGATGTCACACAGCTGGCTCACAAGAGCCGGCATATCACGCGCTCTCCGCCACCGCCGCGCGCGACTTGCCGCTGCTGGCCTGCGCGTTCGGGAGTAGTGGCATCGTAGCCGCGGCAGACACACTGGCGCCGGCACGCGCGCAGACTCCACCACCGCCGCGCGCGACTCGCCACTGCTGGTCTGCGCATTCGAAAGGAGTGATGTTGTAGCCATGGCAGACACACTGGCGCCGGCGCGCGCCAGTGTGTGCAGTCGCCGTCTGACACTGCGCTGGAGCCACTTGATAGGGCCTCTGACTGGCGTTTGCAGGTGGGTAACACCATGGAGAAGGAGAGCGCAAATGCTGCTCAACAGCGCAGAAGAGCCGATAAGCTTATCTCATCAGATCCCGAAGTAGTTGCCTGGCAATTAGCGGTTCAGCGTACGAAGAATGAACAGAAGAAGGCTATAACCCAGACAATCTGGAAAGCTAAGAATAATCAACTGAACCTTTGCTAACACTACGAATATCCTGGCAAAGCCGAGCTAAGAAGCCACTGCAAATTTTTTAAAGGCTTGAGTTGCGTTCTCCATTAAGGGGAGCCAAATATCAACACAACCTGTCCCCATTTCCACTGGTAGTACTTAAGAAAAGAAGCTGCGAAATGGATGCAATAATGACAATTATTTCATGCCCACAAAGGCCTGCCTTTGGTCCGCGGCTTGCAGTGAGTAATGGTGGCATGTACTCAGTGGTTGGAATGCAACGACAGGACATCCTCAGCCGAAATAATCGCCAGAACCTGAGTGACCATAGATAACCCTGCACACTAATAAATGATGGCGCAGGAAGGACTGAGTGAAAGTGTAGAGCAGACTGGACGGCCCCCTTGGATTATCGGGGGATGGTCACCCTCACTCTGCTCTCCAGGCCCCATGTGCGCGCCTATACCTTTTGCATTTGGATCCTTCGCACCGTGTTTTATCCCTACTTGTTTTTCTTGCTGACATGCTGAAGACCCCTTTTTGTCTGCACATTCAAGATTTGTTTACGCCGTACTTGATTGCCAACACCGTTGACCTTTTCATTTGGCCCCAATGTAGGTCCCCAAGTAGCTTACCGGCCCTGCTGGGGCAGGGAAGCTACTTGGGGAGCACGGGCCAAGCCGTAAAGTGCCATGCGCCGGCCCGCCCTTGGCCGGTCTGAAGGTTATAAAACCGAGAACGGCTAAGGCCTGAGTCAGCAGTAGGCTTTCGGGCACGCTGGACGGGCTGCCCTGGAGTAGACCAAGCTCGAGCTTTCGAGCCAGTCCGGGCAGACATATGTGCTGTACCATGCATGTTCGAGGAAAGCATACAAAAGATGTACTCACACTTAATTTGATCAGGTAAATTAGGGCGAGGGAGAGAGGCGAAGCGAACACTACGCTCTCTGCTGTTAGTACAGGTTCGCATACTTCATATTGCCAAATTCGCGTAAAATTTATAATTTCTCGATCATATCCTATGCACACAAAAAACGCATCATATTCAGAGTACTTCTGCAAACAAGGAGCCTGTGTCATCTTCGCCTTTGGCTCTTGCTCGAATTTCTCTTATGAAAGTAGGCCTATAAATAGTTGCGTTTTCCTCGAGCAGGGTACGCGGGGGGGAGGCAACTGCCCCCTCCCCCTCCAGATTTCCGCCTGCCTCCCCCCCCCCCCCATCCAGCAGCAAACATTCAAAACGCAACGCATAAGGTCCTAGCCTTAATTAGTCTTCTTGTCCCCCTGAAGGAGCTCATTTGCCGTGGGTGCCCCGACCCACCCCCTCCCCAAATAAAAAATCCTGGCGTCGCCCCTGCCCTGTATACAGCATCCTCAAGACCCCCTATTCTTCCGAAAATGCACTTCGCTAACATCGCTCGCGGGGAAGCTTCAAGGGGCGCTTTACAGCTGTCGCATTCTTTGGGTCGGGTGCCTTCATGTCCGGCCGCGCGCATCGAGGCACTCTATGCATTCATATTTAGGAATGCGTAAAGTCGGGGTGCTTGCGCCATCTGTCAGACAACGCGCGCATCACTGCCTTGCGCGTTCTCCGTTGCGAGGCGGAGTAATCTCGGGAGCGCCACGTTCTCACAGATCATCCTCGACGACTGAATAATAGATGGCGTTAGCCATGCTGCTCTGCTATGCTGTGCTCAAGGAGGTTATACTAAAGCTTTAGTATAACCTCCTTGGCTGTGCTGCACTCAATGCAGGAAAGAAACGCGTCGTGGCTTGGATGAGTGTGTTCTTGCGTATTGTCGTGTCATCTGCCTTGTGAGTCTTTCAAGAGGGTAGAGGATTATTTGAAATATTTATTATCGCTCTCCATTAACGATGAAAATAACCTTAGAGTTGGAGGGTGTATTTTGTTTTCAAAAATGTTGTTCGCCTACCTTTTTCCTATTTTATGGTAACAACGGCTCAATAATGAACACGAAACCTTGTTATCGCTCCTCTGAATAGCGTATTTATTTATTTATTTATTTATTTATTTATTTATTTATTTATTTTACAGTCATTCATTCACTTATGCGTCTAGCTGGCGATAGCCTCTCAAGCGGAATGCGTATAGAAATAAAATCGTGGAGTGCTTACTGACGCTGAAACCGCCACAGTCGTGTAACGAAGACATCACCCACAAATAGATGCCTACATTAGCGTATATCTCATCTCTTCATGATTTGAAAGCTTTTGGTGTCCACTGCGTGTAGGAATCGATAATGCGCAAACGCGTCAGTTGATGGCTACGAACAGTCAGATGGAGCAGGACTGTATTTTAGCTTCCTAAGTCTCAATTCCGGTGAACCTCTGTGAAATCTGTTTATGTTAGGTGGTATTAAAATGCTTCAAGAACTACCTCTGCTAAGAAGGAAGCAGGAGGCGCGATTTCCGCTAAAATGACCTACAAACAGCCGGGACCGAAGAAATGTACATTGTAGAATACGGCTCTTTTTCGTGCATGTTTTCGGGGCGATCATGTCACGTAGGAAATAGCTAATAGCGCACAGGGGCGTAGCCAGAAATTTTTTTCGGGGGGGGGGGGTTCAACCATACTTCATGTATGTTCGTTCGTGCGTTTGTATGTGTGCGTTTATATATACGCGAGCAAAACTGAAAAATTTCGGGGGGGGGTTGAAACCCCCAACCCCCCCCCCCCCCTTGGCTACGCCCCTGAAACAGATTCTTTTGAAAAAATTCGGCAGATCCCACTTACCGTGGGAATCGATGTTATGCGAAGCATGCCGCGGGAAGGTGACTCCGGCGTAATTTTTTTTACTGAGCGAGACGTTCTAAAATGACGCTGAAGATCTGTATAAATTTTATACGCACACATATATGTGGAAGAACCGCATATGTGTTATATAACCAGTTGTTTACAGTTGGGTAACGCTGCCAACGGCAACGTGGGCATTACAACACCAGGAGCGGTAAGCTGATATATAGTGCTTATACTTGTCCGTTGTGAAGGAGAACGCACGCACGTGTCACGAACCCGTGCGCATGTGTGGAAGAAGTTCTTGACAGTTCTTGAACAAGGTTATCATCACCGTGATCAGTGAGCACCAGCAGCTGGTCATGATTTGTTATCGCATCAGGTCGTGATCGCGGTGACGAGATGTCCATGTGTAGTGAAGTATGAGGTATAGTACAGCTGTTAGAAATCGTGAATGCCTCATTCATTTCGTCGACAAATTGTCTGTCGATAGAGCCGGCGACATGTCGGGATCTGAAGTCACCCGTCACGTTGGCGAGGTATAGGCCGTCGAGGCTGATAGGCCTGGATACTGCTACGTAGACCAACATCTGTGGATGGCGCTTGTCGTATTCGTAGACTACCTGGGCGTATATGGCCTACGTAGCCTATTCTACAAAGCGGCTGTCAATCAATCTGGTATCATCATCGGTCAGCATGAGGCCATCGCCCAGCCTCGTAAGAAATGAAGAGGACACTGCGTCGTTCTGGCGGACTAAGTGCACTTTACGGTGCGATGATGTGAATATCATACGTAACTTTCCATAATGTATTCCTCCGGTGTCGAGCAATGCTTCAATATACCTTGCTGAATCATAGGAATACAAATGTAATATTTATTAGACTGCTATAAAAGCGGAGCCAACACTGGAACCACAGACATTAATTTGATATGACGCCTGTATCGTAGGAGTACATATGTAGTATATTTTGCTTTCCTGTAAAGTTATATAGCAAGCACCCCAACCACAATTGACGTCGCACCGGCATTACGCCTGCATAGGCTGTTTTTCCAAACCAGTTTATAGACCTGGCATGGCCCTGTGGTAGAATACCTGATTGCCACGCAAAATGCTTGGGTTCGATTCCTGCTGGGATCCTAATTTTCATTCTTTCCATTCGTCGGGTCAACGCTGCCGATGTCGGTTCTCCTTAACACTCTCGCATTTAATGTCTGTTCGCGTTGTTCCTGGGTAGATATAAACTGTCAATCACCTGTGGCGCATACCCGTGCACCGTGGCCCGATGTAAACGGGTATGTGCCATACGTGTCTGGAGGAAAAGGTTTGACGACGTACGCGACAGGATTTTCACGTTATTCATGTCATGACCAAACAGTCATATTCGTCAAATCCTCTTACCCTCCTATGCCAATTTTGGTCTACACCAAGTTAAGGAGGCGATCACGAGAGCTCCTAGACGTAGGCGGCTAGATTGATAGATAGACAGATGGATACGTAGATAGAAACGCTCAATGTGCCAAAGGTTCGCTAAGAAATGCTTCGCATTTAAAACTGTTGTCTGTGCTCTAATGTGAGTGCCAACATTGCCTTGACCATGACGGACCATGAACCGCCTTTTACATGCCACTGTGGTTGGTGTGCCAGGTAAGGCCGCGATGTGCATACAACTATTGAATTTACACGAAGACGTTGGTACACGTCGTAAGACTTGACTCAAAGCCAAAACATGCGCCATCGGCAGCTACTAGCTGAGTGCTTTGCTTGAGATTGATTCCCACAGTGCGTGGGGTCTGTTCGAATTGTTTGCATCTGTCTACTTAGGTGATCACGAAGGCTGTGGAAAAGCAGGTGAGGTGCACAAAGCTTGCAACGCCTCCGGTCCTGGAGGCCGTGCAAAACCACGTTGAGTGCGGAAAGCTTTCGGTGGGTGGCGGGGCAGGATCGACACATTGACTGAGAAGAAAAAGGACAATAGTTTTGCCTTCGAATCGTCTTAGGTGAATGCAAAAGGGATCCAGTAATTTTTGTGCATTCCTTGTAACCGACACTAACATCTTGTGGACTGATGAATATACTAACCCCGGTAATGCCCGAGTCAATGTAGCCAAACAGGTTCAGTTTCATATTAACTCGATAGCGTTAAGGAGCTCGTATCGCAGAAATTCCGCCGTCGGCGTCGGCGCCGGCACCGTTGGTTGTGAGCGAAAAATCATCATCTTGTCCGTGACCGAAAAATCGAAAAAGCTGCAAATAAAATAAATAATAAAATGTTGGGTCCGAGTGAGAATCGAACCCAGGCCGTCTGCGTGGCAAGCAGGTGTTCTACCACACAGCCACGCCTCTGCTTGGAGCTGCATTGAAAGTAACTTTCATGCTTCCCAAAAATACGCGTCCTGTATACAGGTGTCACAGTACGAGATGTAATATGGCAGTAATATTGCGTGGTACAAGCGTACATTGCCATCGGGCGTCACACCACGTCAATATCATAACGACTCGGTGGTTTAAAGACAGCCACCCATTACAAAAGGCACACATATTACTGGGCGTATTCCCTTAAGACCACGTAGTGGGTGCATCGCAGCTTCGAAAAAGGTTCTCGCGCATAATTGCTCCTGGTTTAAAGCATGCTACCCATTACATAAGGCACACACCTTATTGAGCGCATTCTGTTAAACACTCGTAGTGTTCGAAGTTCGCACTAGGGGCAGGATATTGCTATCGCGTTCAACCCTTAAAGGCGAAGCTTAAGCGTCCCCCAATTTTTATTTGAACATCAAGGCTCTCAGGCAACTCAAATTCAGCCGTTTACCCGTGGCTGCTATAAAATTCTATGGCAACTGTACTACTATTCCTTCACGAAGAGAAATGCGATAATCTTAGCTTGAGCAATGATTTCGTGTTTGGCTGAGCTTAATGTTACGAGTAAATTACACAACAGCCGCGCGTGCACTTTTGTATGGACGTCCGAAGCGCAAGCGTTGTCATTCTGGTAAATGTTATTTAGTCGCACCGTTTTAAATTGCCTTTGACGCTTTTATTCTGAATTACAGACAACTCTGTGTTTTTCGGCAGCGTGTATTGTTTAATGTATCAATAAATATTGCTGTCACAATGCTAATAATATTTAGGTATTAAATGTCTGGCTTTGCCGCCTGTTGCTGAAAGCGTTTCTTACTTCTTCGTGTCATGTCGTTTAGCGAGCAGGAACATCGAAACGACGTGCTTACAAACGCAGTGTGAATAATGATTGCTGATTATGCAATATAAGTGAGAGGTAACATATATTGGCCATATTAGAATAAACTATCACGTGCATACTGCGACAAGGCAGTGCAAGTGAATTAGAGGCATATTACGGAAAAGAGAATACGAAATATACAAAGAGTTGAGCACTCCGTTCAATCTCCTGTAGAAAATAAGGTTACTGGGTACGGTCATGTTTAGTTTTCGGAAAGCAGCATTGGATGCCAAGACACTGTACTACGCTTCCATAATGCACAAATACTGTGGACTGGAGTGTCGTTGTAGATGGAAAGGGCGTTGCACAGTCGGTGTATTGCGAGGTGCAGCGTTAAGTTGAATCACGCTGGGCGTGAATGAATGAACACTACACGGTGGCGGGCACGCACGAGGTTTCAAAACCGGGTTTCCGGGAATAAGACCCACGCAGGGAGGAGGCGAGATGGCCAGGGGACAAAGTACGCACGGGAGTGGGCGGGGATCAAATTAACGCCGGGGTCCCGTTGTAAACTGGAAAGGGAGCACCGCGTCCACGCGTTGAGTAGGGGGCCCCGTTGATCCCCGATCATCATCCATCAGCATTTCGCTTGGCCGCCGTGTTTATGGGGCATACGACACGTGTTGCGGCTCGGGGGCGGTCGGTGGTGACTAAGACACGCGCCGCCCTATATTATCATTCCTCCACAGGCGCACGTGCAATGAGCATGTGTACGAGACCGTGTGCGACCTGACCACGCATGCACAAGTAGAAGAAGCTTGCGACGACTCGTAGGTGGGATGACTGTATGCGATGCATTAGTGCCTTTACTAGGCAAAAATAATAACAACAATATCTGGGATTTAACGTCCCAAAACCACGATATGGTTATGAGAGACGCCGTAGTGGAGGGGTCCGGAAATTTCGACCACCTGGGGTTTTTCAACGTGCTCTTAATTTTAAGTACACGAGCCTCAAACATTTTCACCTCCATCGAAAATGCAGCCGCCGCGGCCGGGATTCGATCCCGCTACCTTCGCGTCAGCTGTCGAGCGCCATAACCACTACACCACCATGGCGGGGCTTACTAGGCAAAAAGAAATCCGTGTTTTTCTATCGAAACATGCTTTTTTGCCTTTTAACTGTGTGTTTTGTATACCGCAGTTGCATTTTCCTAACGGTACGCGTGCTTGTGCCAAAATGGCACAAACAGCAGATGTGCTTCGTCTATTTAGGTAAAGTCGTGGTTTTACAGGAGTGCTTGAACAACATCTAGGACACAAGAATGTGTTCGCTCTAACCAGCAAAGTCTATCAGTCCTGAAAACATAGTCGCCTTGACTTTCAGGATGTAAAGTTTCTGGGATGCCTAACAGTCCCCATGGTGTTCGACCAAACCTGGAGAAGCAAGCTGCAGTCGCATCTTTTACGCGGCTCAGACAGAAAAATGCATTTCAGCGGTTCTCGGTTATCTGCGCTCACTACCATCACTTTATCGATGGATTTTCAAGGATCGCCTAAGCATTACCGAGGCTAACACGCCAAAATATATTCTGCGAGTGGAGGCAAGAGCAACAGAAGGGCTTTACAAATGTGAAACGCGACTACACACAGACTCCGTATTCGCGTATTTTGATGACAAGGCTCGCAGAGATATCCATGGGTTAACGTATCAAGTTTACGTGTTCCAGGACGCCAACAAGTTCCTTCCTTCAAACTCGGACCCGCCGTGGTAGATTAACAAGTAAGGCGCCACACTGCCTAGCACGGGGAAGCGGGTTCGTCTGCTGGCCCCGGCGGCCGCATTTTGATGGGGGCGAAATGCAAAGAACACCCTCGTGGTTAGATTTAAGCGCACTTTAAAGAACACCAGGTCGTCGAAATCAATCCGACGTTCCCCACTACGGCGTGTGGGGAACGTAATCTCAGTGTATTAATATGTGCCAGAAGTACTACGCACTCCATTTTCTCCCGCTTCACAAAATGACAAAATTAATATTCATACAGAAGCACTGCGCGATGCGCGATGACTGCATACATGACCTATTCCTCTTCTTTCCTCAGAAAACCCGCTGTCAAAAGTTTCGCCGACTTCACAAAATGCGGCTGTCATAAATCACGCTAATGCCTCAGGTTGGACTATTTAGCGCAGTGAATTACACATGTGCTCAAAAAGTAGTATCGTGGAAACTTGGTTACAAGAAGTACTATGACCAAGCTGCCTTACTTATTAGAGCTGCCGTTAGCGTTCGATATGTGCGCCCTGTAGTTTAGCGTTGAAGTGAAGCGGTGTAGCACAGAAATTGCTTTAACACTAATTAACAGCAATAGCAACGCTTTAGGCTAGATAATAACACTACTTTTACACTAATAACACAACACTGCTAACCAGGTCACCGCCCTTGGTATCCTCGGCTTGGTATATTGTGTAACGGAAAATGAAAACAGATAGAACGATTTATTTTATGCATCGAATAATATGACAAGGGGCACATTTGTTCAGACCTCTCAAATTAGTTCAAGATATGTCTCTCGCGTATCTCTCTGCACCTGCTGACTGGAGGTGGCCCATGTGCTCCGTTCACTTCTTCCGGTCAACGGACCTCACCTCCGTAGTGTTCCCAATCCCGTTGCGTGTCTTGTTCGCAGTCGAATCCGCGACGACAGGCTGCGATTGCTGGCCGACGCTGGGCACCACAACCAACACTTCCTGATCCTAGACATCCTTGGGCACGTCGTACGAAGAGCGTGGCCGGTGGTCTGAAGGACGCCGATTTTCTTACAGTAGC
This sequence comes from Rhipicephalus sanguineus, assembly GCF_013339695.2. Classification (NCBI taxonomy): domain Eukaryota; kingdom Metazoa; phylum Arthropoda; class Arachnida; order Ixodida; family Ixodidae; genus Rhipicephalus; species Rhipicephalus sanguineus. The sequence goes on along the minus strand of NC_051179.1, from coordinate 135,904,654 downwards.
TGCTCGTGAGGAGTCGGAGGCAGGGGTGTCGGCTGGCTTCAAACCGCCGCGATTACAAGACCGGCAAACAGAACGCCGACGAGCAAGTAACACAGCGTACTTGTCTTATGACTGACAGCATCCTGTGCCAGAGCGACTTCGGCTTCCAGCTTCTGCAGCGGCTGGTGTTCGCGGCTGGAATCCGTAGTTGTCAGTTCTGCATTGTGCACGGAGGTAGCGGTACACCCAGGAGCAACATTGGTCGCAACAGTGTGCGCCTGCAGCACCGGAGAAGACGGTACACCGCTGCCGTTGGGGTTGACAAAAGCGGGGCGACAGCCTTCAGCGCCGCTGCGTGGGCAGCCACAGGGATCGAACTTCGGTTTCGTTGGAGGCCTCATTCTGGGGATGGCGACTGCGGTAGCGAGCATCGAGGAGTGTTGGTTGCGTGCAGTCGGGATCAGAAGCGTCAGGCGGGGCTCAGGGACGGACAGAATGCCGAGGTCGTAGTACAGCTCGTTAGCAATGGCGGTGACGATGATGATGCCCCTGGAATGACTGGCACCTACCCACTCCGGGGGATCGGCCCAGAGTCGGGAGGATCATATAGTGTGAACATTTTAGGTGCTAATACAGGTTACAGAGTCAATTAAAAGGAAGAGATTTAATGAATGACAACATGCAATGCCTCTTCGTTTTCAAAGAGTGGACACGTTCACCTTCAATGCACGCGGAAGGGGGATAGGGCGTCGTGGCAAAATATGTTAAGAAAGTAGTTCCAGCATGTTAATAAGCTCCTTTAAAAGTCTTCTTGCAGGAAGTTTATATTAAAACTTCACTGAGATAATGGATAAAGTTGCGAAACCTAATGTTCACACTGAGTAATTTTCGGTGCATCAAGTTGTTTAAATCTGCAGGAGAAAATTCCTCGGTGATTCTGTTGCAATGCCATGCGAACACGTTTACTCAGCGATCTTCGCTCAGTAAATGCTTCGAGCTATCCAGATCAAGAATCGAGTGAGAATCGAACGCAAGCCGTCTGCGTGGCAAGCAGGTGTTCTACCACAAAGCCACTCCATTGCTTGGAACTGCAATAAAATTAACTTTAATGCTTCACAAACATACGCGTCCTGTGTACATGCGTCACAGTAGGATATGTAATATCGCAATAAAACGGGGTAAAAGCGTACATTGCCATCGGGCGTCGCACCATGTGAACTGCATAACGAATTGGCGGTTTAAAGCCGGCCACCCATTACAGAAGGCACACACATTACTGCGCGTATTCCCTTACGAACACGTAGCGGGTGCATCGCAACTTCGAAAAAGTATCACGCAAGTAATTGCTGCTGGTTTAAAATATGCCAGTAATTACAAAACGTATACACATTAGTGCGCACATTCTCTTACACACACGTAGTGGGTACACTGTTGTCATGAAAGTGCTGTTGAAGAAGGCTAAAACCTTTACCTTTGCTATAGGTATGTCGAGGGTGTATGTGAGCGTGTGTGTGAGACCGGGTGACTGAACATAATGACAAGCGTAACAGAGCACAATGAGGATGGGGCAGGATATCGCTGTCGCGTTCAACTCTTAAAGGCGAAGCTTAAGCGTCCCCAATTTTTTTTGTCTCCAGCTCCACACATTCTTTAATCTAAACATGCCAAAGGAACAGCGTGTATTCGTGGTAGGTGAAATTATGTTTTTAAACTTTTCAATACATTTCGATCTTTCGCATTTTTCTTGTTAGAAAAACTGGCTGCATATTACAATCTATCATTTACAGGCGAAAGCCTGCCTCACACTCATTGGAGGCTAGTGCTCGCGCGTCCCTTCGTTCCCCTTGTACCGGCTTCCTTCTCCGCTGCACTCAACCGATGTGCTGTGCAAAGCGCAAACGGCCTAAATAATGAACTCAACAGGAATTTTATTTGAACGTTTATATTTTTTCCAAAAACGCATGTTTCATATAGCGCCAATCTGTATAGACTTCCTACGGCTGTGTCCAGCCATTTCAATTCAGTCGTATTTTTTAGCACAAATAATGAAGCCCACGGCCTTTCACTAAAAAGAAAGATCCTTTCTTTTTATCAAGCGGCCGTGTTCTTACAAAATGTCGTTCACGCGAAAATTAGACGAGTAAAGTTGACCTATGACACAATGATTGTCTATTGCTCTGGAGTAAAGCTACGGTTGCGGGTACACCCAGCACCTCTGGCATGCTTCCAACGTTGGGAACTAGTTGGCACCGGCCAGGCAGTGCCGCAATTTGGCTTCACCACAAGCCGAAGGCAGCTGGCGGCAACGCCTGGCTCCGGAACCACTGGGAGACACGTCAGCGATGTAGCCGAAGCGCAGCTGCTCGACGTCGAGAGCCACGCTTTTCGGGGCGACGCACGCTGGTTCGCGCCCCTTGGCGTCGACTCACCTTCGGACGCACTCCGAGGACGTCGCGAACACGTCTCCTCCGTCCGGACAATGACCCCGAGGAAAGCGCCAGTGGCGACAACCCTTGCCGTTCCGGTACCACCACCAGCTGTCCACGACGTCGCGACTGCAGTGACGAAGCAAGTCATGCATCGTTGGATTCTATATAATAGCGATGAGGAATGCCCAGCGCTGCAGCCACATTGCCTGCTCTACAGTGCAAATATATATGAACATCACATGGGCTAGTGTAGGACAAGCACTTCGAATTAGTGTTCTTTTGTACCAGACAGCGCCAGCGGATCTGTATAATCCGCAGACCCAAACAAACGAAAAAGTCACAGTTTCGCCGCAAGGGAGAAGCAATGAATGCGACAGCAAGAAATTGGAATGTCACAGGAAGAACGGCAAGCATCTATACAGCTTGCTGCGCGCTGATCAAGCACAAAAATTGCAAGAAAAGAAAACACACAAGGCGAGTGCGAATTAACTGTCACAACTCGACAATTGTAACGAGCTCCTCAAGACAAAGAAGGACGCACGGAAAGAACGCAGAGGTATGCACAGGACGAGTGCGAACTGTCACACTTGTTACTTCAACTAACCCCTACTTTGGCTCTTCTAACAAGCAGATCACTCATTTCGCAAACGCGGCCGCTGAAGCGAGCAAAGTGACCATCGTGCAGTCTATAGCTTCAACGCAAACTTTGCGGTGAAAGCACGAGCCGTACAAAATTTCCCTAAAGAGATAATTGCGCGAGCACGGTCGACCCCGCCCCGTATGTCAAAGTACAAGCCGAAGGCGCAAATCCCAACTCCGGCGAAACACTAGACAGTTTTAGAATTGGGGACCCAAGAAACTTGCGAGCCACCAGGACGCATGCGCAGAACGAAAGCCACTCTCGGACTCTAGCGCTCCCGTTGTCCCAGCACCCTGCAGGGCCTTCCTTTGGGCGGCAAACAAAACCGCAGAGCCCGCGACCTTAAAGGTCGAAATGGTACGATTTTGCCTACGATCCGGCGTGCGGCGTCGGATATCCGGCATGCGGCGTACGATGATTCAGCACACATGGGGCAAACGAGCTCTGAGCTCATCTGTTCAAGAGGAGTGCCAAGTACACATGACGTACACAAGGGATAAGTACAGGTGCATTAACTTTTACAGCGAAAGCTGTTATGAGAACATTTATGGCGCCGTAGTTGTCCGCCACCGCCGGTGTCCGTAACCACTTTCGCTCGAAATAAGAAAAGAAATCCAGGATGGAACGAGGTTCGAACCTGGGCCCTCTGCGTGGGAGCCCGGTATTCAACCTCCGAGCCATGCCGGTGCTTGAAAGTGCTTTGCAAAAAGGTCCTATACAGGCATCATGTCGGGAAGCAACTGCATTAACATATGCAATATAGCGTGGTAGAAGAGTAAAATAAGCACCAAGCGTCGCACAACGCGAATTCTGTAACCAGGCGTCAGACAATGCGAATTGCGCAACGAGTACGTTGTTGAATGCTTCCAACCCATTACAAAGGGCTCCACCATAATTCTTCATCGTCATGAGGCACAGCATCAACAAAGTGCACAATGCCTTACATGCGTTTAGCAGGTACCACGGCTCTCCGTAGAATGACGAAAAATGGCATAGTGCCCGCTTCCCTACTTCTCAAAGATTTGAATGATTTATAGCGTAGTGGGTTCCTCGCATGTACACTTGTATTGGTTGCCAAGGAAGCCCATAAGCCCATGGTCCATTTCCTCGGCGTCTCAGTAATGTTCTTTGCCCCCCCTCTCTCTCCCACGTCAACGTATGTTATACAGCATGAAGTGAGAGGGAAATAGCGACCGGGCGCCACCCAATGAAAATCACATAACTGGTGGGTCGTTTAAAGCTTCCTACCCATTACAAAGGGGTGAGCCATAATTCTTCATCGTCATCAGTCGTCGCGTCTACAAAGTGCACATAATGCCTTACAGGCGTGCAGCTTGTGCCTCGCTTCTCCGCAGAATGACGAATAATGGCTTAGTAGGTGCTTCCCAACTTCACAAAAATTGTGATTTATGGCGTAGTGGGTACCTTGCTAGTGTACTTGTATTAGTAGCCCCAAGAGAGCTTACAACGGGATCTAGAAACGCCGCTCTTCCAGCTTTCGATGTGACTGTGCTGCGGTTCGGGCGCAGGCCTGGCGTTTTTTTTTTATTGTGCGGGAGACATGCCACTGTTAAGTTTGCGGATGTTCTGCTTGACCAACGTTACTAGATTAGCTTGACATCAGGGCACGCTTTTGGCATTCGCTTTATGGCGGTGGCGTGATGCTTAACAATAACGATTAATTAGTAAGGTAGTACGTAGTCTCGGAGTATGAAAGTAACTAAATACAAAACATCAGTAGTAAAGAACCAAAAACGCGAATTGCGAGTAAGTTCTAATGGCCGAAATAGATAATCGTTCAGCTGCTCAGAAGGCGCTGCTGCCCCTGCGTGCAGCTCGCGACAGTAGGCGCGCTGTAAATGCACTTCATGTAGGCGGGTTACAATATCCTTGTAACTGTGGCGTCTGCGTGCGTAATCTTTAAGGCGCGTTCACACTTGGCCACGAAGGGGGCTAAAGCGGCAAAACTAAACGGAATTTCACTCGCTTCGCCGCCTAAGCGGACGGAAAATCAGGCGGCGAGCCCAGCGCGAAAAGATGGGTATGAGACTGATTTTTCCGTCATGCGCAAGCGGATCGCATTGGCGCTTCACGGGAAGCCGTACTTTGGCTACACTAGCTTAAACCACGCGATGTAAACAACGGGCGGCCGCAAATTCATCATGGCGGCGAGGGCGTCAGCAGTGGCTCGCGTGGACGCAATTGCAAACTACCCGTGCATCATGACAAACCTCCCATCCTCGATGACGATGCGGTGCTCGAGAGCCTGGTTTGGATTAATATTGCCGACAAGACTGGAATCCGCATAAGGTGAAGCAGCAGCGAGTCGGCGAGCGCCAACGTATCTCGCTTTTGCACGGCCGGGTGAATCCGGCGCCGCCGCTGCGTAGTTTGTGCTGATGTATCTCCCGAAACAACGGTTTGAAAATGTGAAAACTATTACTTTTCCACGTTTTGCATGCATTACTGGACTTCGGTAAGAAATGAAATGCTCAGGAAACGGGCGGAATAGAATAAATTCTCGAAGAGGCGAACGCGGCTGCGGCGACGGCAGGCAGGAGGGGCAGAACAAATGTGAGCATTTCGGACGCGCGCGAACACGGTTTTCCTGCCGCTGAGGCGTTTTGGCTTTCTCTTCGTTTCTCAAGTGTGAGTGCGAGTGTCAGCCTCGAGCGTGCCGACGCTAGAAGAGAACGATGGACACGGGCACGCTCGCTGTTCGCGCTCAGTGGCCGTTGTCAGCTGGTCGCCGCCGAGTCTTGGAATGATAAAGACGTGTTGCTCAGTATCGCGTCCTCGTCTCTGAGGGGTTCTGCGCGGCGGCTGGCCCAGACCCCTACAATGCAAACACTGGCGGTCGTAGAACAGCTGAAAACCCGCTGCTGCCGCTGGACGCGTGCAGCTTGGGCCAGAAGTTACTACAATCACCCCACAGCATACGCCCGTGGAATGCACATACGTTTGGCCAACTGACGATACCTTTGTAACGCTGGTATCCACGAATTTCGGGTGAGCGAAGCATTGTCGATAGATGGAGAAGCACTCAAGAGGGCACACGTTCATCATTATGATAACGGCACGACACGACAAGCCGAAGAATTCGGAGCCGAAGGTGTTCACTTCGGCCAGCATGACGTCCCACAAGTTGTGTAGTGGCCTTACGTAAGCGTAAACACAGGCCGATGGTTGTTCTTTGAAGACGACTGCAAGGGAAAGTACTCTCAGTGAGTTGACAGTGGAATTCAGGTAGGCAGTGCGGCAGAATTTGAGTTACGCTCGTACGTGCGCGGGCGCGCTGAGTTCAGCGGACGACAGTTGGCCTCTACCGGAAGTGAGTCATCTTTATGAAACCTCGCAACAAAGTTCTTCCATATTTCAGCATGTTTACTTAGCTACAACAATTATACATAGTGTCAACGGGAACAAGCACATCTAATCTAAACACCGCTCTTCATTTATGTCGGCTATTGGCCAATAAGCATGCTATGTCTCTTGCGACGCGGAAAAGCAGATACGTGACGTCAACTGACAGGCGCCCGCCCACCGACGAGAGTGAGAACCGGCCTCTGTTTGAAAAGGGCGCCTCAGAAAACAGCAACTTCGCGCTCCGCTTGTAGCAATTACGCGGCGCGGACGGCTGCAATATTTGTCAGCAGGGCTTGTTGCTGAGCTAGTTGGTTCATTACTTGAGGAAACAATGTAATGACGCAAAGAAGACGGGTACGAAGCGAAGACACGAACTGACAGACACGGGCGCCCGTGTCTGTCAGTTCGCGTCTTCGCTTCGTACTCGTCTTCTTTGCGTCATTACAGTTTTTCCTCAATGCAATATTTGGCTGAGCAGTTCATAGCCGTATCAGCGTTCCGCAGGATGTGTCTTTTCAACAAGCCCAAGGGGTGCTTCATGACCCCTTTAAGTAAATACTGCAGAGATGCGCAAATAGCGCCGATTAAGATAGATTGCACACTGCAACAATATTCAGATCTAACAAGCGTAATCAAATTAAAACATATTGAAAAACTGGCAAAGTGGATAGCACTACATAAAGCAACAAGATTAGGCCGCGGAAGGTTTCTTTCTGGCAGTAACATTTACATGAAGAAAAATAAAAGATTAAGTAGCTTAAGAATAAATAAAGGAGGCGAAAATTCCACCTGTCGCCATTAGGCAAGGACCGAAGAGTTAGTTCTCAAGGCGACGTCGACGTACATGGAGACCACGAGGCAAACACATGGCGAACACATGGAGCGCACATCTAACTTCTATGTATATACTAAGCATTCATTAAAATAATAGGAACGGCACGCGAGAAAAGATTAAGACCGAATGACGCATACAGCCGCCCTTTTCGCATTGCCCAGCAGAGAGCTGCACATGCCCTCTTGTAGATTCCGCAGAGGCCAATAGCTACTTTAGTGAGAAATACAAATATCATAAATGATAGGCCGTTCAACAGAGAGCAATGTACACATATCTATGAACAATGGACATGTATCTATAACCGTTTCTTTCCTGTATCGGGAAAGTTTCCATTTCTGCTGCAGTTAGCACTTCGTTCGCTTCTGATAAACCGCATAAGTAATATCATCCTGTCATGAGTTTGTTCAGCACACACTCTTAAAAAGAAAGATCGGCAAGATCACTAACTCAATACTAACGTCTTAGCAGTGACAGAGAACACTAAAGTCCTAGTAAGTGAAACTACTAAAATGCAGGTTAATAAAATTCACAGCCGTTAGTCCGTTACGAAGTTCTCAGTAGGGTTACTAAGTTGTTTCGCGGTTACAAACACTAGTTTATTACACTTGCGCAACAAGAGGTTTACGTCTATATGGTTTATATGTATCTTGTGCATTGTCATATAAAGTTGACTTAATGATATAGCGAATATAATGTGAGCGTTCTCTCTCATTCTTACATTATCGTAATCATGATCATCCGTTATCGTACCATCCTCATCGTCGCGTGTGTCATTATCATCATCGCGTGTCTGCCTCTGGCTGCCGATTCACTGCCGAGTCCTCGAGTCAAATAAACTTCGTCTCAAATAGAACATCATACGTGGTGGAGTCAAATTTTTTGTCTTCCGCCCTCTATTAGCTCGCACTACACCCAGGAGCTTCGTTCTGGAAGCCGCTTGAGCCCAATGGCCGGCAGCATATCACAAAATGAGCTTGCTGGCACAGCTACCATCTCCCCCTCACCGCCGCAAGCCATGCCTCCTCTTACAAAGCGGCACCAGCGTCACCCCCATCTCTTCGCTGGTCTTCGAGGAGAAGACTAGGAGGGCTGTCTCAATGACTACGACCGCTTGAGTTTTGCTAACTGGAGGAACGATACCAACAAACTGTGTCACGTGTATTTCTACGTGACGTGCATCGCAAAGACGTGGCACATCAGCCAGGACATCGAAATATGTAACTGGGCGACCTTCCAGTCGCAGCTTCGTCATGTTTTGGCACACCCACTGTCGGGTACTCTCTCGCGAAGAGGACTATCGATGCTCGCCAGCATCCCGGTCAGTCGTGCACATCTTACATCGAGAATGATGCTTACGCTCTGCCGGCGGGTCAGTTCGTCGGTGTCGGAATCGAACAGAGTGCGCCCCATGATAAATTGTATTGAGGCTGCTGCTTTCAATGTCGTCGCAATGCTGCATCCAGCTACCATCGTTGATTTCGCCGCAACTGTGAGCAACTCGACTCACTTGACTCGATTCGCCTACAACCAGACATTGGCGAACACCGTTCTGCAGTGGACGGACCTCGACGTGACTTGGTAAGTATATCATACGCGAAAAACTGCAGTCAATGGGCTTCTCACCGCCCTTACCATGTCCTACACATTATGGTGTGGCCTTGCGTGACATCATCTGGGAGCAAGTAACATCATTCACCTGCCCAGCGCAAGTAGTACAGCCACCTGCCTCTCGTCCCCTACGAAAATATGCGCAAGTTGCCGCCGCACCTCCAGGCAATGCCAAGTCGACGTTGCCACTGCCATCGTACGCGTGGGTTGCTGGCGCGCCCCTGCTCAACGCCCGGTCGATGCCGCCTGGCCCCTCATTTACCCCCTCACTGCGCTTTTTCCAGGTGCACTGAACGCTTCTACTCCCCACCTTAGCTTTCGGCCCGTCCAGTATGCTATTACTGCTGGTATCGCGCCATATGTCACGTCTCTGCTGCAGGCGCCAGCAAGACGAGCTTCGGAGGTACGACATGCGCGAACTTCAGTTTTCTATTGGCACCTCTTACGAAGGCAAGCATTGTTCGTTACCTCCGCAACCGTCTCCATCTGCGTCCGCATCGAAAGATGCACACAATTCGCAATGCCCATCGACTGTCGCGCCGCCAAGCGGAATTCAGGAGCATTCTCTCGATGAGGGTTAGTAGATGACGAAATGGCGGCACTACGCAGTCGCTCCCTTGTTCCGCTGTGCTGGCCTCAGCGTTGACGTGTTGGCGAGAAAGAAACACTACGACATTGCATGCTCCCTGCATCAGTGAACAAACCGGGCGCTCCGTGACACGAGAAATCTTATTCATTCTTGTGAGACACCAAGTTTCCGTGAAAATACGTGGCAAGACGCGCTATCAATGATAGCCCACAGCGTACACATATCAGTTTCGCGAAGTTTTCTCTCGCCACGTAGGTTAGTTATATGTCATCGTCTGACATTTTCAGTTGAAACTTACCCTGTTTTACTTGCATATAGCATTCGTCAGTGTTCTTATAGTGCATGAATCCCATAACATTGTACGCGGGAGGTCGCGCGGGCTCGCAATGTTCTCATCTGAAGTTGGCGATACATCAAAATAGCACCTCTATGCTTTCTCAGGAAAGCGCTGTTATGAATCGTGCGAGCTACGTTTCAGTCATTCGAAGACGCGTCCGCTCCACGCCTTTCATGGAGCGAACGATCTCAACGTCGTCCTTCCCCAGTGTTGTGTTTGGTTTCATAGCCAGCGCTGCGCCGCTTGTTTTTGTACGTTTGTTGATAGGTGACAGCACCTATTGCAAGCAATGTGCTACTTCCTTGTTGACCGGTTTGAAAGCAAAATATTCTCCGCGCCCAGACGTCTCTCTAATTGTAAACATGGTGAGGCTGAGTGGTCGAAGTCGTTCGGCGGAGGAAATTCTTCACATTGCGTTCAGCACTGATGTTGAAAGAAACCATTTTGACGACGAGGGTTTTTCACTGGACGTAGAAGGCTTTGAAAGCACCGAGGGTGACAGCGACGATGAACGATCTGCTGCTAACTCTCGAGGAGCGAGTTGCACTTCACGTCCCCTTTAACGTACTTTCACGCTCGTAAGTCACTTTGATTGTATTTATTGTATAATATCCTTGAGCAAGATGAAAATAAAAGCATAGTTTCTCTGTGCATTGCATGTAGCACAATTATTGTGGATATTATGGAGCGCCGCATGCCGCCAACACGCTCGAGTTCGATCAGCGAAGCGAAATGGTTAGTGCGATGAAACGTGCAGTCACGGCCACAATTCACGCCTCTCGGCTAACTTCTGTCTTCCACCGGCACCTTCCGAATGGCATTGTTGTTCGTCGAATTCTTTGACGTTGCGAAAAGCATACCTGTGCATTCTTTTCTATATGCATGTTGTTTCGATCGTGCTGATCGAACCTGCAACATACGATTGAAGTGAATTGCACGCGGCTAGGGTCTCAGCATCGCTGTGACACAAGCGCTACTGAATGGGATGTTAAATAATTGTGTTCTGTGGAAGAAATAACTACGCGTTGCTGACTGTGCAAGTAATGACGACGGCGTAATATGTTTGCAAACCATCACCACGTACGTTACAGATGCGGTCCCGTGCAGCAGCGAGAGCGGTACTCGCTGACGGCTTACCGCTGCGGCAAATCCGTCAGCCAGGCTCGGTACGTACTGCATCGGAGTGTCGTTGAGTACATACGCCAATTCTAGTTCATGCAGTTTTCTGTAGCACGCAGAGGATTTCGCAAAACATCGTTGATGCAAGGTAACAGAGCTAAAATATAACCTTTCACACCGCAGCAAATAATTAGGTGGCGATCACGTAGCACATTCCATGGTTTGGGAAAGTATCTTGGTCTCACATCCATTTCAGTGCAGCTCATGACTTCATCCGGTGAAAGTGGCACGGGCCGTACGTCCGCACGTCCTATTTGTTCCTACGCTAATAAACGGGTTGACCGTCCTCCGGGTGCCATTTTTAATCGCACGGTGCGCCCCCTATAGTTCGTGGGCATTGCGAATAGCCAGTCCGCCAGACGCCGCTGATCTTGGCCCTTTCGCCGCTCCTTCTCTCCAATTCGGCCGGCCTCATTCACTCCTGACAATCATTCCGAAAACTTCGTGATGCTGCTTTTTGGAGGAAACACCGCGTTCGAAAGCAGGCCTGACATTCCTCCATTACGCTCGCCCAACATTATTTCGGTGGTAGAGGAAGGAGGGCACGTCGATGACTTAGTGGACAAGGGTGCGATATTATCTGTTCGTTGTTCTGATTTGTGCAAACGTTTGAAGAAAGTAGGGTCATTCCACGCCAACTGTCCCAGCCGGGGCGCTCGACAAAAATCAATTTCTCTGAAAAAATCTGAGAAAATTACACACATATAGACATTAGTTCTACAGTATTTTTCCAAAATATTTTGAGCGGCAAAAATTTTTCGGGCACGTGAGCGCCATTTGAACTTCTCGATATGGTGGAAAACCAGGTACGAAAGAAAAATTCGCTATAAATGGACCGTTTCACGCCTTCATTCGAAACTTGCTTTTTTGTGTTTTTAGAGCATCGCGATTTACTTATAGGACAGTTGCTTAGAGTAGCTTCATATTTTTCACTCCTTGGCGCGTAGGTAAAATTGAGTAAGTTGCTGCGTTTTCGGGAATTTTTTTACAAAAGACGATTGTAGACCAAGTACATCAATTATTTTTATAGAACTCTCCATAAAACGTACTATCTTCTAAAATGTTTGTTTTGCCTGTGTGCGGTGCACAGGCTCTAAAATAAAATCTTGAACTTGGAAAAAACGCCACATTGGCCTATGTTCAGACGTCTGTAGCACCCTGAGGTGGTCCAAGAAAAAATAAGCGGAAAAGCGCATACGATTGAGAATTACAACACCTTCGTCCACAGAAAGTTTAATTGAAGTAGTTTTTGTTTTAGTGAAGAAAAAAATTTTTCAAGTTTAGTCCCACCATTGCATTACATTGCTATGGGGGCAGTGCAAACCGACTGAATTTACTGCATAAGAAAAAAGAGGTAGTGTATTCGTAGCACATCGTTTTCAGCTCCTTTTGTTAGTACTTTAAAATGTATAATACACATCAAGGAGATGATAAACAGAGGTAAAAATATAACAGTACCATTGGCTTAGATGCCGAAATTCCCCAATAATGAACCGCGTTATTTATTGCATTGTTTACGCACACCGGAGGCGGAGGCGGTGGCGCCGGACAACTACGCCACAAAAATAGGCTGTTGTGATCTCATAACAGCTGTAAAGCAATGCATGCCACCAGACAGACAAATTCTACTTTAACCAAAACCTGCTGTCTGCAACCATCCAAATAACGATGTGAAGAATAGCTTGGCATATCCCGCCCGTAGTGTCACGGACGACGGACGGAATGCGTGAATACGCGGCGCGTTGTCACATCATGTGCCGTTCGTTGCGGAATACTTTCATGAATTCCGTTTGGATCCGCTATAAATAAACACGCTCACGCCTCCTTTCTCCGGTTTACATGAACCTTGAGACTTAACTTATTTTGACGCCAATTGATTCTCAGAGCCACATGCAGTAAGTAACGCGATTCATTATTGGGGAATTTCGGCATCTAAGCCAATGGTATTGTTATATTTTACCTCTGTTTATCATCTCCTTGATATGTAATATATATTATAAAGTACCAGCAAAAGGAACTGAAAACCATGTGCTACGAATACACTGCCTCTTTTTTTATGCAGTAAATTCAGTCGGTTTGTACTGCCCCCATAGCAAAATAATCCAATGGTGGGACTAAACTTCAAAAATTTTTTTCTTCGCTAAAACAAAAACTACTTCAATTAAACTTTCTGTGGACGAAGGTGTTGTAATTCTCAATCGTATGCGCTTTTCCGCTTATTTTTTCTTGGACCACCTCAGGGTGCTACAGACGTCTGAACATAGGCCAATGTGGCGTTTTTTTCAAGTTCAGGATTTTATTTTAGAGCCTGTGCGCCGCACACAGGCAAAACAAAAACTTTAGAAAATAGTACGTTTTATCGAGAGTTCTATAAAAATAATTGATGTACTTGGTCTACAATCGTCTTTTGTAAAAAAATTCCCGAAAACGCAGCAACTTACTCAATTTTACCTACGCGCCAAGGAGTGAAAAATATGAAGCTACTCTAAGCAACTGTCCTATAAGTAAATCGCGATGCTCTAAAAACACAAAAAAGCAAGTTTCGAATGAATGCGTGAAACGGTCCATTTATAGCGAATTTTTCTTTCGTACCTGGTTTTCCACCATATCGAGAAGTTCAAATGGCGCTCACGTGCCCGAAAAATTTTTGCCGCTCAAAATATTTTGGGAAAATGCTGTAGAACTAATGTCTATATGTGTGTAATTTTCTCAGATTTTTTCAGAGAAATCAATTTTTGTCGAGCGCCCAGACTGGGACAGTTGGCATGGAATGACCCAGTAACGAGGCCTTTCGACAGGCTCACGCTTGTCGCAGCGCAGGGGAACACCACTCGCCCTTCCACTTTTTGTATTGCGCGCCTTTTAACACAAAGTGTTTTATGCCGGGGTCCAAGACTTTCATGACGTATTTCCGTCGCGGAAGTACGTCAGCAAAATAAACGCTATCAGAAGCAAAGAAAAATAAGCTATAAGAAAAAGTTCCATTGGCGGCAGTCGAACACATGTCCTGTTGGTCCGCGGACGATGTCTGGCGGGCGTTTAGCCCATTGAGCTACCGCCAAGCACATTACGAAGGCTGCATGAACGCGCCTTTTACCTTTCACGCTTTCCTCTCACAGCGCTTTTGGATTGATGGATGAATGATATAAGCGTCCCTTTTATAACGGCGCGGTGGCATCTGGACCACCAGGCTCCAAAAAACAAAAAAAATCACTATCTCCCACTGAAGGGAACCATGTGGGGATGCGAAGGAGCGCATGGGTCGATCTAATGTTCCATTCATCACGGTCACCTTGCCCGATGTTTACGCGTCCTTGCATGTGGAGCACACCATGAATTCACTGTAGTTGCTATTTCTGTTACTCATCCCGAACTCTTGTTGGAGCATGCCACGCGGGTTGATCGCGCGTCTGCAGAATCTCGTTCCCCGACGCCATCACGTGATTGCGGAGAGATCGTAAGGGGGAGAGGCCACAGCATCTTACCCAGCCCCTTACACAGGCCCGAACGCGCTATCGCGTGCACGCACACATGGTTTTGTCTGCGGTACGCCAAGCTAGGACAGCATACGGCAGCCCGGGCCCTTAAAGTGCTCTGCACGTATCATTATCAAGGCGGTCGAAGAACAAGACGAACAAGGCTTCTCCTTGGCGTGAGCGCGCGCTCTGCACGTATTATCATCTAGCCGGTCGAAGAGCAACACGAAGAAGACTTCTCTTTGGCGCGAGCGCGCGCTAAATATGTTACAGATAGCTATGGTAGGTTTTAGAAAGCGGACAGTCGCCAATGGAACTACGGACAAAGCCCAGCGCACAAGCTGCTTCGCATCTAAAAAATGCGCCGTTGCTACGACCGTCCCATTCGGCGCGTTTCCAATACAAGTTCAATTTCGTCGACGCTTTAACACACCGTGAGGTGGCAGCTTTGGCTCATAACATCCATCCATATCGAAAAATAGCGCTCCCACACTCGAATGGCTGTCGCATCGCGTTCCCTGCTCGCCCTGTGAGAAGTAATGGCCAGGCTAGCGGGAAGACGCGACGCACGTAGCGTTTCTATTCGCATTTCACGACGCTTTGAAGGAGTGCATATCGAGTATCAGGTTTATTAGGTGCTTGTTGATGCCATCTTTGCGCGGGATTCACCATATGCCCCGGGGGTCCACGTATATGTTAAGAACTTCAGCTACCGCAAGTGTTAAATCCTGATCATGGGCGTTAGTCGTCGGTACGGAGATGTGCCACAACGTGAGTGCTTCAACATCAAGCGATGCTATATCTGCCAAGCAGTAGACATTGTACAAGCTCTCATATACCAATGCACTGTGAACAATCAGCTACTTCTGTGACGACACGTTTCACTTTCGTGTTACACCCATTCCTATGACGGAGGGATCAGCCATCATTTTTGTCGATGGTATACTTCACCTATACAGTGCGCTGTACACTCTCAGTGTTCTCACCAACTAATTTTAGTATGAAATTTTCTGTCTTGCGCCTCCTCGGCTTTGTGGACAGCCTGTCGTCTACCTTACTGAAACCGACTACGTGCTCGACGACGACACCTACCAGACATTTGGTTTGATCGTTACGGAACATACCGAACAACCACTACGTCAAGAGCGAATGGACCGACGGCGCTTCTGGAACTACCGACAAGACAGCTTGAAGCTGTCTTGTCGGTAGTTCCAGAAGCGCGCAGTAGTTCATCTAACAGTTAAAATAGAAACACCCTTCCACGGTTACTCAGCAGTACACGAGGAGACCAATGGCGCAGAATTATGGCGTGAAGGACGAAGTCAGCGACTTCCAAAGCTGAGCCGGCAGTGACAGAAATCTGAGCGTAGAGCGTCAGGTGGTCTACGGCGGTCACTATTCGTCGGTCGCCAGAGGCAGTGACGGAAAGAGACCCATAAAAGTAAACACCCTACAAGCTCGAATGGCGTTGCGGGGCACGTAATTGGCTGATAATGTCGGGACTTTGCTGGAGCATATAATGTCGGGAGTTTGCGACGCTGGCATGCAGACCAGGAACCAGCGTACCACGCCGTATTATCGGTACAATGGCCTCAGAGAGATTTCATCGCGTCCTTGCTGTCAGTATGACCGTCTACATCCAACCAGACGACAAAAACTGGGATCCCCTTATACCATTCCACACATTTGAATACAATACGGCTGTTCAGCGCACAGCCGCCTACTCGCCGTTGGATCCCGTTTACGACGTTCGTCTACACTCTAAGAAAAAAAAAGAGTATGCGTGACTCTTTTCGGAGAGTTCTGACTTGCACTCTCTTTAAATAGCCACGGTGACTCTCTTGGTGGGTCAGGGTAGGCTCCGTCTATGAGAGTCTCCTGACCCTCTAGGAAGAGTAGAAGTTTGAAGTTTGAAGTTTATTTCATTATTTCAAACTTCAAGACTCTCATCTGGAGTATCACGTTACCACTAAAGACAACCCTATATTCGCCCCCGAAAATGCGCTTGATTGCAATAAAAATCCTTAGATTGGCTTTTTAATGTCGTTATTCAGACTAATAACGACATTAAAAGAGAGTAAAGAGAGAGAGAGTAAAGATAGCTCGATCTCTGGCGCAATTCTTCTGAACCTTCCTGGAAGAAAAAGCAAGATATTTACAGCAACTGAAGGTCTTTTTTGTACATTTTCTTTGGAGTAATTGCACATAAAGCGCTCGCAGATGGCGCAAGTTGCCAAATAGGATTTGTCAACTTCCCTTCGCCCACTCACTCAAGACATAGATGTATTCTTTGGGGTCAGTTGCCAGTCTGTAGCGCTTTTTTTGTGCTTGCAACTTGCGAAGTGGCGGTCAATTTCTAGTTTTCCACATTTTCAATCAGCGTTCCACGATTGCAACTGATGTACAGGCGCCCTTCTTTACTGGATGATAGCCATCTTTGTGTGCTTCGTTCGGCTTCACATTTGGCCAAACATTTTTTGTCGCTGTTTTTGCTCTTATGAAAACGTCGCGACGGAAAGACTGAAAACACACAAACACTCTCTTCGTCTTTTCCCATCACGCCGTTCTCATAATAATGGATCCGTATTAACTCGTCCAACTGTCAGTCCTGCTTTCGCTCTCTTTCTCAGTCTGCTGGTCCAAAAGTTATTAGACATGAGGACTTTGTATGGTGAAGGCTCGCGGCGAACGTGAATTTGGCACGTTTTCAGGTGTATTACAGACAAAATTTTTCTGTTTCGCAAAGCAGCAATCACTCAGGATGCTCATGATGTTACGCGCGCGCGTGCTAAACACTTACAACGACAAAATTTCATTTCCCCCAGTATTCAGCATATAGTATTCTCGCCTTCACTCAGCCAAGCATAGCACCGAACTCTCAAATAAAAAAACAGCAAATAGCGATGGTTATCCTTTTTTATAGCCTTTCTAGTTGAAACACTGTGATTACTCAGTAACGCCTATCGTTAGGCAGCGCAACGTAACATTTCCAGAGCCCTTGAAAAATCCCTAGATTCAATAGGAAGACGTCAAATCCATGAAAGAGGAAGGAAACCCTAGATTTAGGGATAAATCTTCAGGGTTGGCATAACTGCCCGACAGGGAGAAGAATGGTTAGTCCCCTGAACAACGGTTTTCTGACGGAACGTATCTCTGCACACGGCCCGCATCTCCCGCGTGGTTGGTCCTTTTGTTGACTAACTGGTTTGCACATGTCATGCGTCCCTCTGCGGTTGCTCCTTGGCAGTCTATCTGTTCATCGCGCGCGCCTATTGGGCTCCGTTACTCCATTTTCGGGTAATTTCGTCTTATAGTGTACACGAAGATGGAGCCCTGGCGGATCAATGCGCACCCCTCGCAGCAGGTGCCGACAGTGTGCATCTGCTCGTTTGCCAAGTCAGCTTCTCTGGCAGAATGAGTGTTCTCGCCGTGAAGTGGGGTCTGCTCTTGATGACCAGGCAAACGAAGAGGGCGGCCCAAAGCAGCACTAATACGTTTTGGTGCACTTATGAACGGACACTTGGTGAACGTAACGCTCGATACAGGAGCCACTATTACCTGTATTAGTAACATTGTGTTCAGAGAGTACGAACTGCAATTGCTCAAGGATCCATGCATCAGCGTCCAACAAGTCACCTAAATAACAACTTTCGGTCGGGCACACATACAGCTGTAAATAGGGAAAGGAAAGCAGGCAGCCCAAGCACGCGGTCTTCTATACATGAAGACTGAATCCTTGCGAGGCCTGGACAACGCCTCCTTTTCAAACCTTTCACAGAACTTGAACAATGTGGCTTTCCTTCAAGACAATGAATTACTCCACAACCCCTTCGGAAATCAAAAGTACGTCTTCGGTGCTGATACATCACCGCTTCAGTCCGTGGAGGTCACGCACCTTCCGGCGTCGCAACAAGTTGCTGTGAGAGATGTGCTTCACTAGGACATTTTGTCAGTCTCAGATGGCCTTCGGATGCATTGCGGATGAACATCGCATCGTCTCAGCAACAATGTCTGAATTCAAAGACAACGGTATTGATGCTCCCGGCAGACAAAGAGCTAATTGTCAAGCAAGTGTACTTTCTTCTGAAGCAAACCAACTAACCTGCTGGGAATGCCTCATAAATGTTTGAGCGGGACGTATTCGAACTCCCAGGAACAACTCCACCGTGCCAAAAAACGTTCCAAAAGTGTTTTAAGAACATCCAATTTCCAGTAAAGCGGTCCTCCTAGGGACATCGAAATAGGGTTTCTAGTTAAGTTCTCGTCTTCTGTTTAAAATGACGAAGCAGTTTCTGGGTGTAGCATTTAGACATCTAAGTGCACATGCGAGCAAAAAGTTGTGCACTTAAATTCAGTGGTGTAGCCAGGAGTGGGAGTAGCACACCAGTGAATACAATTCACCGATGGGCCACCCCTGCCCTTGACTACACCGCTGGATTTAAGTGCACAAAATTTGGCTTGCACAGCACTACGCAGAAAAATCCGGCTCGTTGTACTAATACTTGTTTGTGAAATGTGTGCAAAGTAAACAAGGTTTACACTGAGAATTGATTACACTCATAGCGAAAATATATTTTAATAAAATGCCCAACCCTTTAGGGTTGGCATAAATGACTATGCAAATATAGGTGAAAAATTCGTAAACAGGGGGTGTGTGCCGGAGCCGACGTTTCGACAAGCGGAATTGTCTTCTCAAACTCTTCAAGGTTGAAGCCTTTATTAAGACTAGCCCGCTTGTCGAAACGTGGGATCCCGTACGCACTCCATGTTTAAGCATTTTAATCGCAAGCTTCCATCTTCCCCTACCGGCACTTTGTTTATAATATTGTAAATACAGAAACGATTAATTTTAAGCTTGTCCTGTACAAGCTAGCCCAAATAGAAAAGCTTTTTTACAGGGCTTGCCTTCTTGTTCCGAATCTTGAATATCTGCAATAAAGCATAACCAGAGAAAACAAACTTGCGACACCTACATCATTCTTGAAACTACGCGTACCATTCTTCTTGCACTCTGCCCTCAAAACTCGTGGGCCACCTGTCACATACTAAACCAATGTGCAAGAGCATGAGTACAGCTTACGTAATGTAATTTGAGCCTGAGCACAGTTCTTTAAAAACAGTGATGTAAAATTTGCACCATATGCTTCACTTCATTGTGTACCAGAGCATGATCTAAATGGAGAGACAAGAGATAAACACGATTTAATTGAGAACCGCCTTGCAATTTGACTTAGGTATATTCGTTTTTTTTTCTTTTTTTTACTGCTGCAGGTCAGCAGGCACGCAGTGCTAGAAGCGGCAACAGTGTGAACAGCATTGATATTTTGCGACGCTTTGTGCCAATACTGAGACGTTTAAGGGCGGCACAAGTTCTTTTGGAGAAGAAATGGTAAAAAAGTTGCACGTTAGTGAATATGTTGCTAACGAACGCTTTACGCCAGCAGATATGCAGAATATAAAAACCATTGCAGTTTTATGGTCTCAATAAATTGTGAGCGCTTACTCTGTAGTTATCTAATTATCGTCTCCACAAAATGCGTCACAAAATTTGTCGCTACCAGCTTTGTTGCTGCTGTACATCTGTCGGGTGATGCGGTCTTACGAAAACGGTCACACTTAGTAACTATGTGGCAAAATCTACAACTTCAACTTCAACTTACGAACAAACCGTACAGTGGCAAATGCGCCGTCGTGCGGAGGCTTCTAATTAACGTTCTTGCAAGTGTATGGCGACCCGCTGGCTGTTCCCTAAGTAGTCCAGCGACACCCATCAATTACAAAAGTGTCAGCAAAAACCACTGGCAGCGCAGCGTATAAAGAGCTGTTAAGCAGCCAAACAAATCCTAGTCACTTGTTTCGCAATGAAACTGTTATGCTTTGAGCGAGAAAGACAACACTTTCGGGATATAAATAGATAATTTAATTAAATGAAAAAGTTGGTCGCGGTTAAGAAATTTTCAAGTAAACACTTTTGTACATAGGCCTTTGCTGCTTCATTTATAGGTCTATAGTAGCAAATTTTCAATTATATATGGAAGTGTCTCAAGATACGATTGGGAAGTATCTTAGGATTGCCATTTTTTGGGCTTGTTGGTATACTGTATTAGAAACCATCTTCAGCGCTAGCAGACAAGGACGAAGGAGAGACGAGACCACAACGTGACACGTGTGTGAGTGCACCGTCAATTGATCTTTTGGATAGGGAGAGGGCCTCTCTGGTTGGCTAGAGTGTAGAATGAGGTGGCGCACTGTGCATGGATAAATAGATTGCTGCTTCCTGGAAATAAAAGTGTTGAAGTTAGCGCATTGTGGTGTGGTCTCTCCTTCGTCCTTGTCTGCTAGCGCTGAAGATGGTTGGGAAATATCGTATCGTATACAATAATTACGGAAGTATATTGTAGGTGTATCTCAAATACTTTTTGGCTGAGTATCTTGTATCGTATAGCGATACAATTTCAAAGCAACTTTGCCCAGCCCTGTCGCCAACATCGCTCGCGGGAAGCTTCGAGGAGCCCTTCTGAACTCGCGCTTTCCGGGGTGCTTACGCCATCTGTCGGACAACGCGCTAATCACTGCCTTGCGCGCCCTTCGTTGCACGTAGATGAAATCTCCGGAGCGCTCTCACAGAGCATCTTCGACGACTGCATGGTAGATGGCGCTAGCCGTGGCACTGTGCTGTGATCAATGCAGGGAGGAAAGGAACCCGTGATTGGAGGAGAGCTGGACGCTCTCGCGGTTTGTCATTTAATCTATATTCTATGTATTTCAGTGGGTGAAGATAATCACTTGGAAGTATTTGTAACTTCTTTCCATTAAGAATGAAAAAGAAAGGTAACAGTTGGCGGACTTATTTTCTCCAAAAATAACTTCCACCTTCCCCTTTTCCTATTTTTAGGGTAAGAAAGCTTGAGTAACCAACTTGAAACACTGTTATCCGTTGTGAGGATATTGTGTTTATTTATTTATTTATTTATTTATTTATTTATTTATTTAGTTAGTTAGTGATATTTACCTATCTGCAAGTACTACTTGGGCCCAAGCGGGAGTGTGAACGTGACCATACATTACCAGCAACGATAAGTACAACTGTCGTTTATATATATATATATATATATATATATATATATATATATATATATATATATATATATATATATATATATATATATATATATATGTAATTCGCAATTGGGAACAGCCTAGGAGCGTCACAGCAATAAAGCATGTACATGCAGCATTCAATATATAAATAATTTAAGTAATATAGATCAAATGAAAAGTCAACGCAAGAAGTAAAGCCGTCATTACGGCATAATATGAAACATTGTTATAGGTCGAAAGAAAGGTTATTTGAAAGCTGAACGAACGATTCTGTTGTAATAGTGTAAACTAGTTCTTCTGGTAATTTATTCCATAGTGAATTTGCGTGAGGAAAAAGAGAATATTGATGTATTTTACGATTACTAAATGGTAGCCTAACAGTTTTGTCGGGGTTTGTATGGCCAGACCACATAAGGGGGATGGGGGGGGGGGGGCTTAGTTGAATAACTTTCATGCGGTATTTTGCAGTGACCGTGATACAGCTCACAAAAAAAAAATGGTGCGAGATACAGTTCTGCGTTGAGCTAGTTTTGTTTTGTTTTTATTTTTATTTTGCCCTGTCGCGAAGAACGGACACGCTTGAGAAACGCGATTATGTGGAGTGTACAACCATGAAGGCTAAGTTTTGCACTCTTTCTATTTTCATAATTGAGTGTTCTTGATGTGGGCTTGAGATCAGATTTGCGTATTATAATTTTGGTGTGACGAGAGCTTTGTACGCTGTTAATTTTACGGTCGATGAGTAACGACTCAGTTTCCGTTTCAGAAATGGCACCTTTTTAGCGCGTTGCTGCAAACGTTTTCTCTATGGGGTTCCCAATTCAAATTGCTTGTGAATGTAGCAGTTAACTCTTGACCCGCTGGGTTTTTTTTGTTGTTGTTTGTTTTAAATAGAAGCATTATTAATAGCGTAATTAGGAAATTCTAAGGGCTATTTTTGTGGGTAAATGTAATACTTGCCGTCTTCGAGTCTAACTTCATCGGAGTGCTCAGTTTCATTAGCATCGGATCTTCACAGGCGATTGAACAGATAACTAGATAGATTGAGATAAACTAACAACAATACATATATATGTAGGACTGCATGTATGCATATATATATATATATATATATATATA
This sequence comes from Rhipicephalus sanguineus, assembly GCF_013339695.2. Taxonomy (NCBI): domain Eukaryota; kingdom Metazoa; phylum Arthropoda; class Arachnida; order Ixodida; family Ixodidae; genus Rhipicephalus; species Rhipicephalus sanguineus. Next base: position 135,881,996 of record NC_051179.1, on the reverse strand, counting down.
TATATATATATATATATATATATATATATATATATATTGGTTGAGCAGAGTTACGAGGTGGCACTCGTGCGTCTCGACAGACGAGCGCACGAACATCTGCGCCCAGTCGAATTTTTGTTTAATCGTTTTTTGTTTAGTTTTTTCAGTGCCATGACCACTTGGCACTTAGCCACTCTCCTGTACCGCGTACTACAATGCGTACAGCGCATTTCGCACACATGCTGATGACGCTGTATAGTCATTATCGAAGTTCCTCTTGTGTGGTGCTTCGTTACGAAGTCAGAAGAATGCAAGAATGGCGGGTTGCTTTGCATCTCATATGGCTTTCGCACATCGGCGATTTGAAAGATCTCGTGGATGTAAGTTTGCATTACATGCGATGAGACTGACTAATATGCAAATAAGATTCAAACAGCTAGAGTACCGACAGTACCGGTGCTGTATTTAACAGAAGAAGCATTTACCTAACAGACGTTATCTTGGCGTACGTTTTTTTTTATTTGATTCAAAGAGTTTTTAAAATCATAATTTGATTTTTAGCAGTCGTTCTTTCTTAGCTGTCCATTCCATACATTACCTATCACTCTATTTTTTTTCTGCCGGTCTGCTTACTGCTACATGCCTTTAATGTGCTGCCAAGGTAAGCTCTCTGCTTTATTCCCAGTTCTGACTTCCTGCGTCATTTTTGCTACTGTTTACATATTTATATTCCACTTGAATTTACTGCTATGTAATGCTGATGTTGAGAACAAATATATAACAATCTGGGCGCGCCTTGAGTATACAGTAACGATAATTCTGCTTACTGCTAAGTAAAAGAGCAAAATTGAGTTGGGATTACAATAACGTAAATTACTAGGCGCCATCTTAAGTACGTTCGCAAAGGTATACGATAAACACTGTTATACCAAATGCTGCGTTTTTCTCATGAGCGTCCCAAAGAGTAGTTTTACGCCATTATTCATAGGCACTGAATTTATTTGTCGTAGCTATGAGGGGTTAGCCGCCACGGTTGTCTAGTGGTTAAGGTGCTTGACTGCTGGCCCGAAGGTCGCGGTAGCCGGATTTCGATGAAGGGAAAATGGTAAAGGCCCGTGTGCTTATATGTAGGTTTTAGAATCCCAGGTGGCCAAAATTTCCGGAGCCCTCCATACAGCGTCTTTCATAATCATATCGCGTTGTTTCGACGTAAAACGCAACAATTATTATTAGCTCTTGGGGGTACTTCGTGTATCGTGTTTCCGTACTTATTCGCTGTGTTTGATACGGAACCGCTTTTCTATTTTTCTTAGATATATTTGTTTTCGTTGTTTAGGCTGCCCTGAATTCTTTTACTGTTGCTAATCACCAGGTAATCGGATCTAGTATATGTGGCAATAGTGTGAATAGCGGCGGTGTCCTGCAGCACTTTGCGCAACTGTACAATACGTCTGAAGCGTTTCTGGGCTGCACATGTTCTTGGCGACGTACACCTGTCCGGTGATCCGTTACTGCGAAAACCGTAATATGTTTACCGGCAAGGTAGAACTCCACATCGGTATTTGCGCCATCGTGCGAAGGCTTCCTATTGCATTTCATGTGGTTAGTTGACAACCCGTTTACTGGTCAACAAGCGGAGCAGCAACTCCCATGAATTACAAAAACTACAAGCAAGAACCGCTGCCAGCGAAATGTATAAAGAGCAGTCACGTTAAACAGCTAACACAACGACAACAACTTGTTTCTGAATGAAGCAGATATACCTTGAGCAAAAAGTACAATACTTTTGAGATACTAACAGAGTTTTCGTTCAAGTGAAATACAATTGCTCGCAGTTAATAAATTTGCAAATGAACATTGATGTGCATAGGCGTTTAATGGTGCATTATATAGATATATAATAACAAATTTAAGAATGTAGCGAAGTATCTTAAGATACAATTGGAATGTATTGTATCGGATACAATCAGTGTTGCAGTATCTTGTACCTGTATTTCAAATACTTCTTGCCTGAGTATCTTGTATCGTATCGCGATACAATCAAAGTATCTTTGCCCAGCCCTGCAACGGACAATACTGTGTTGAATGCCCATAGAGTGAATTTTAGTTACTAAATCAGCGTGCGGAACAACATAAAACGATCCGGAAAAGTCGAAAAACACTGCATCAATTTGACCCCTCGTAGTCAGCGCATTTAGAAAATCATCCGTTATATCTGCTAACTGCGTTATTATGGATAAACCAGCCCCAAACCTGTGTTCGTTTGCATGAGGTGGATTATTATTCTCTAGATATATCATAATCGCTTTAAATAAAATATGTTTCAGCAGGTTAGAAGCGGTGGAAGATGAGGAAACTGGTCTGTAACTATTTAATTCTAAACAGGACACGGACTTGTGAATTGCAACTATCCTTGCGGATCCCCACTCATTATATATAGATATTATATATATATATATATATATATATATATATATATATATATATATATATATATATATATATATATATATATATATATATATATATATATATATATATATACGAGGGCGGTCCGATAAGTACTTAGCCTCACCGCGAGAGCGCAACGCTCTCGCATGAGACATATACCGAGGTTGATTACGCTCTCTTAGAGGGACACATGCAAAGGTCCAGTCGAATCGGGCTCGCTGTTTTGTTTTGGCCGCTTGACAAAGCAGGTGATTTTCGTGTGTCCGTTAAAAACGGGAAAAGAGCAATATCGGTTGGTGATTCGATTCTTGTTTTTGGAAGAGAAATCGCGCAGCGAAATCAAAGAGCGACTGCATGCCGTCTACGGTGAGTCTTCTCCTTCGATGGCAACCGTCAAAAATTGGTTCAACGAGTTTAAACGTGGTCGCACGTCGGTTTTTGATTAGCCTCGCCCAGGGTCCCCGCAAACGGCTACCACGGCCGATAACGTGGCAAAAATCCACGACCTCGTATTGGCAGACCGCCGACTGAAGATGCGCGAGGTAGCTGAGACAGTAGGCATCTCAAAAGACCGCGTGGATTATATCCTGCATGAAATTTTGGGCATGAGAAAGCGGTCAGCGCGATGGGTGCCGCGTTTGCTCACTCCGGACAACAAGCGCGTCCGTGAGACCACATCAGAGCAGTGTTTGAAGCTGTTTAAGCGTAATCCGAAGGGGTTCCTGCGTCGTTTTGTGACCGTCGACGAAACATGGCTCCACTGGTACCACCAGAGACCAAAGAACAGTCGAAACAGTGGACTGCACCCGGAGAACCTGCTCCGAAGAAGGTGAAGACTGTCGCATCGGCCGGAAAGGTGATGGCCGCCATTTTCTGGGATTCTCAAGGTGTGATCTTCGTCGACTACCTTGAAAAGGGTAAAACGGTGACAGGACCTTACTACGCCGAATTTCTGGGCCGATTCGACGCCGAATTGCGAAAAAAAACGGCCACATTTGGTGAAAAAAAAGGTGCTCTTCCACCATGACAACGCGCCAGCTCACACCTGCGCCATCGCCACGGCCCAAGTTGGTCGAACTGGGCTACGAAGTGGTGTCCCATGCATCGTATTCTCCAGATTAGGCCCCGAGTGATCTCTTCTTGTTTCCCAACTTGAAAAAGTCACTCGCCGGACAAAAATTTGAGTCGAATAAAGAAGTTATCGCCGCCACAGAAGCCTGCTTTGCAGCTCAGGAGAAAACGTATTTTTTTGACGGGATCAAGAAGTTGGAGGATCGCTGGGTCAAGTGTATAGAGTTGAAAGGGGACGATGTTGGGAATTAAATCGACACCATTCCAATATTTTCGTTTTTCTTTTGAAGGCTAAGTACTTATCGGACCGCCCTCGTATATATATAATATATATATATATATATATATATATAATATATATATATATATATATATATATATATATATATATATATATATATATATATATATATATATATATAGATACATAATTATATATATATTATATATTATATATATATATATATATATGTGTGTGTGTGTGTATTAATTATTTATTTATTTATTATTTAAGTATTTCATTAATTAATAATTATTTGATATATTTACTCTGAAGATTGTCCGCCGAGCTAAATGTGCATTGAAAGGAAGTCGCTGAGCACTTTCTGGCGAAGAAAGCACCATAGTCGTGTACCGAAGAGATCATCTACAAATAGATCTCCACATAAGTGTACATTTAGACCATTCACAACTTGAAAGCCTACGGTGCCCACTGCATGTAGCATTCGTTACTGTGAAAAAACCATTAGTTGATGCATTATGAACAGTGAGATAGAAACCGTACTCACCTTTAGCTTCCATACTTCTCAATTGTGGTGGTCTACTGCGAGTTCTATTTACGCTTACGCGAGGTGGTATCATAAGGCTTTGAGACTACCTCAGCTAAGAAGGAAGCCAGAGACGAAATTGCCGCTAAAATGACGGACAACCAGCAGGCATGAAATGAACAAACATTTGAGAACAAGGCAGGCTGTTTCTTGCTCACGTTTCAGCGGTGATTATGTCACGTCGCAAATAGCTGGTAGCCAAAGAACACATTCTTCTGAAAAAAAAAATAACTTCTATATATGAACTGAAACACTTTCACTTCTCAATTCTAATTTTTTTTTCATCGTTACCGTGGTTCCTGATACTCTGCAAACATGTTCTTAAAGTTCCTTCTTCAAGAAAGAGTTCAGCACAGTACGGCGGTTCGAGTTCCGTTGAAGGGATTTTGCGAAAACGTGGACTTTGAGGTTGAGCTTTAAATTTCTAAGCGATATTAGGCTAGCAGGATGATTATGAAGGAGAAAGCATGTTTTGGGAGATAAAATCACGTTTGCTGATTGGTTTGTCTTCCAGTGTGCATTTTTGTCGTGCAGCCCCTACATTGGTTCGTTTTCGTCCTAAACTGTTTCACTACAAGTTTCCGTATGGTCTGACCTCTTTTGGCCATATTGTGACGGGGTCGTAACGTCCACGAAGGAAGCAGTCGGCGTGTCCAAACTGAAACTCTTTATTTGGCCGAACTTGTGGCCGGGAAACGGAAAGTCAAACTACAGCAATATACACTGTACACTGAGAGCGGCGAACTGAGCGTCGGCCGTCGATAAACCTGAACCGCGGCAAGGCGTGTCGGAATTTATACATAGGCATCGAGCATTCGAGCGTTATCGCTGGTACCGCGTTAGTTCGAGAATGAACTCACCTGTTCACGGTTGCGCCCTCAAGCATACCACATGATTCCAAAATAATCTAGAATGTTCTACGATGTTCTGGCGTGGTTTGTGCAAAACAGCAGCTACACGTGCAATGGGCCGGTAACATACAAAGAAAGGAGCGTGTGTGGTCATATCAAGAACGCACGATGCCTTGAAGGTCAGCTAAAAACGGTGCAACATATGCATTTTATCCAGCTGCAGACTTGCGTTGTGTCTTCTGATTTTAGGTAATCGACAAATAGCACTGTTCTACTGCGATACTGGGGGCGATGAAATGCGGAGTCGCCCTTTGTCGGACGCGCCTCGATTGCGTGCTAGGCAGGATGCCGCCGGCGCGCTTCCCATAGGTTTTGCTGTCGGTGCTCTACAAAAACACCTCGCGGAAGCCCTTCAGGACATTTCTGTAGGTGCTTTCGAAACGAAGTATGTTCATTACTGTCGAAATAATATTTTTCGACGAACAGAAAGCACAAAATAGTCTACAGTCGCTGCGTCTTTGCAGAAAGCTGAGCGCCCGCTTCGGGCGGTCACCGCGATGGAGACACCTGAACTGGTTTCTTGCGTTAAAGGTAGTCAGTCGCCGAGCGTAAACTATGTGAAATATCTTGCTAGAGTATAGACTGCCCCTATAACCAAATGAAGCATAACAGAAAGAAGCTTCAAGACAGCGATCGCACGGGTTCGCGGCGACTTTTCTTATGCTTGTATGTTCGTGCTGATAATTTTGCTTTCGCTACGAGCGCGCTTTGGCACCGTGCTGTTGACCTTAGGCCGCAAATATGAGAATTTGCGAGTACACAAACAACAATTGTTGCGCGGACGCTATCAGAGCAGTTCAACAACAATTTCGTTACAACCATAACTTTCGCGCGCTTATGGCAACTTTCTCATGCGCCGTCGCGACGATTGAGTTTTTTTTTCGGTCTAACTTCGTGTACGCTTCAATATCATTTGACAAGTTGCCTCGAACTGCATATTGATCGATCTTCTTAGCGAGCAACTGCCGCGGCTTCTGTTTATTTCAGTGCACTCGTTTTGCTTAGTGTTCACACAAAGAATGAGCAAATGCGACGCCTTTTTTAATATGCTCCTTAATTATCGTTCCCTTTGCATTCCAGTGAACTTTCCCACATAAATGAATAAGCTCCAAGAAAATACATGGGATTGGAGAGGCCCAACTTGAGTTTGAGAACGGCACAAATAAATTTGGGATTTGGGCTTTTTTAGCACGTAGTTACCGTCATGACAATGCAAGCTTGAGAGAAAGAATGTTATTGCCGACATAAATGCAGCACTCATCAGCCGCAGCATTTGACTCGCTCGCTATGTACATCCACTAGCAAACGTCGTGTAGCTTATGAAGGAGAAAGCCTTAGACGCCCTATCAAAAGGGAAGATTGACCGTCGGCGTCCCCGCGTCGGCGGCGTCAACAGGAGTGATGCAAAAAATCATCATCACGTGATGACGTCACCATATGACGTCATGACGATGTCACATACCGCCCAAGTTTGTCACGTCGTTATGACGCCATCACGACGCCACATAACATGACGTCACATGACGTATACACACTGCATGGTCTCCTTGCACAGCCTCCGTGGTCGGTCGACCGATCCCAGAGGCACTGCGAAACTGCCTTAGGTGCATAAAGCTTTTTGAGGGGCGGGGGTAACCAATACATCGGGTGACAAGAAGGCGAAGAAGATGGCTTTCGCCTTCCAGTCATCTTAGGGGAATGCGTAAGGGACCCTGTGAGTTCTTTAATCCAACGTATATAAACACTGACTTAAGTGTCTGCAGCCCATTTTTGGACGCTGAGCGCACAGGGCCGACGATCAAGAGGTCGCACGAGAAGGTTCTGAGACCCTATCGCACCTTGTAAAAGGTAGCTCCCTTTCCATCCTGCGGAAGATAAGCGCCATCAACCTGCGGAAAGCGCGCGCGAACGGTCGTCTCAGTGCACGCTTTCTGCTGCTCACCGAACATCGCAGCCCCGAGGCAGTAGCGAAAGTTTTCGTCGCGGAAGTGCTTGTTCCACTCACGACTCGTAGCTAATGGCTGCTTGGCTGTTCTTAGCTTCACAACCCAAACTTCACGCAGTTTCTTGTCCAACGGGTACCGGTGCGGGATGACACCGGGCTCCGTTGCGTACGTCCGGCATAGAGCAGTACATCAGCACGTTCGTCGCCTTCAGAGGCAGCCACTCGTATTCCATTTGGTTCAATTGTGTTCAAAACGCGAGAAAACATCTGCAATTCAACGGACCGCAGCGCAGGTGGAACTTGGAACTCGTTTTCAAAGCACGCGGCAGCACTCCACAAGCATCCGACACGGCCGCTGAGACCACGTGGTCCTGCCAAGCACGTCACGCCGAAGGTGGCGCCGGCGTTTCCAGTGGTGGGCCTCGCAGCCAATATAGGTTTGCTTCGTGTCAGGATCGCGATTGGTTTTACTAAATAATTTTGTGGGAGAGCTTGACATCATAGGTGATGTCACGAACTCCTTCTCTTTAAGGCACACGACACATAGTAAAGATTGTGCGGATTAAAAAAACAAGGTAAACAGAGAACACAACACGTAGTAATAATTTCCCGGATGTTGTAAACCCGTAAGTAGGCAAGATGATATTGGTTGAAACGCCCTAACGCACGGAAGCTTCAAAAACGTCTGTTTTTACATTGGGAAATAATTGAGCAACACAAAGCACAGAACAGGAAGAGACGTTGTGGACAGGATAGGCGCTCACTTACAAGTGAAGTTTATTGAAAAGATTGCAGCAAAGTGGACTGGGGGCGATTGCGCCTTCACAAACTAAGCTCATATGCAACGCATTGAGGAGTTTCTCATATGCTGTGGCCTTACCAAATAGCGCAGTTCTTTATGAGCTTAGTTCTTGATGAGTAAGCGTAGAAAGTGAGTCCGAGCTCGTTTCACATTTCACAAGACACTGACAACACAACTAGGTGGTGAGTTCGCTATTTAATTAGCCTCGTAACTGAGTAGGAACTTCAGATGGCAACCAAACAAAAAAAAACCCACGATCACATACGAAGTGTTTGAATAAGAAGCGCTTCTTATAATACAGCAATGGTTTTGTCAGCACTCATGTACCCGCCATCCCCCGACCCCCCCTATATAACGTCCACCTCAAACACACACACACACACACACACACACACACACACACACACACACACACACACACACACACACACACAACACACACACACAACACACACACACACACACACACACACACACACACACACACACACACACACACACACTGCTCTTTGCTATTTCAATGCTTTGACATTTTTGCCGTTTTTCTTTCTTTTGTAGTCCTTTGTCCTTTTCTTTCGCGCCGCAGTCTATTATTTTTCACTAGCAAATGCCCGCATAGGTAACCATGCATGCAACTGAAGGATGAACTCATCAGGGCCAGTGCAAACACAACACAGTACAAGAAAACGAAAGACGACACAGGCGCTGTACCTCCTAACAAGAAATCTTGCAGCAGAAGAAAATGCAAAACTCCACTCATGTTCGGCCACGCCTAATGCCTATTACTTCAACCTAAGTGCTTTCGACAGCGGTAAACCCTGCTGTTGACGCGCAGAGGAGGACGTGCTTGTGTGTAACACAGTGCGAGTAGCGTGTCCTTCTATGTTGATCCCGCCGTCGCCCTTTAATTTCAATTATCGCGCGCTCCACTGCGGCAGCCCGCGCCCGCATACCATGTCACATTTGCTTTCCCGCATCTCTGAGCAAGGCGTTTGCAGGGTAAACGAGTCTGCCGCTACGTGCAATAGCCGTTCTCGTTGTCAGTTTACTCCCTGCGGGCTACGCCCAGAACCGCCGCACATTCGTCGTGTAGGGCCCCTCAGTGATCTGCGTTGTGGCCTTTTACGGCGACACGCACTAATCATCCTGACAGGGACGCACAGCTGGGCGTCTGGCTACCTGGGAACAAGGAATGTAACACACGTTCTAACACACTAGGAATGCTTTTGTTGATACGAGAATATTCTTTGGTACCCTTTAATGTTTCACATTTCGTCAAGTAAAAGCATTGCTTTTTTAATTATTTTTAAAAGTATATTCATGTCAAAGACGTAACCTGTAAAGACGTATTTTCGGCCCAAGCGCTTCATACTTGTAGTGAAACGGTGCCAGCCAAAAAAAGAGAGACCAGACAAAGAGGAACGACACTTACACTGGGCACAACGCTTGTAAGTCGTTAGTTCTTGTTTGCATCTCTTCTTAGTTCGCACTAACAACTCTTGTCAGAGTTGGCAATGCGCTCTGAGTACGTGTTGTTCCTCTTCGTCTGACCCCGAGTTTTCGCTGGCGCTGCTTGACTATATGCCAATGAGACCACCATTTCATGTTTTGTACAATTCTGTAGAAGTTAAAATCGAATGTTTATTTGCCTTTATTCACTCTAGTAAAATTGTCTATGGTTTGCGAAAGCACTTCCTCGTCAACCGAACGCACCGTGAATCTATCTATCTATCTATCTATCTATCTATCTATCTATCTATCTATCTATCTATCTATCTATCTATCTATCTATCTATCTATCTATCTATCTATCTATCTATCTATCTATCTATCTATCTATCTATCTGTCTGTCTGTCTGTCTGTCTGTCTGTCTGTCTGTCTGTCTGTCTGTCTGTCTGTCTGTCTGTCTGTCTGTCTGTCTGTCTGTCTGTCTGTCTATCTATCTATCTATCTATCTATCTATCTATCTATCTATCTATCTATCTATCTATCTATCTATCTATCTATCTATCTATCTATCTATCTATCTATCTATCTATCTATCTATCTATCTATCTATCTATCTGTCTATCTGTCTATCTGTCTGTCTGTCTGTCTGTCTGTCTGTCTGTCTGTCTGTCTGTCTGTCTGTCTGTCTGTCTGTGTATCCGCGTAGGTCGTGCACACTCTCCCGCATTCATGTTGGACCAATACTACAACCCCGGGTATGCGGGCATGCGCCACATGTGATTCACAGTTTAAATCAACCCAGAAACGCGTCGATAATACAGTGAAAACTATAAGAAACTTCGCGGGGCTTCGACATGAGAAAGACATACCGTTTGGTATGATTGGCAATTTTATTATATCAAACAAAGACTGACGAGTATCTTGCAACAACCCTAAGCCAACAACCACGTGGTACAGACCATGCATAAATGAATTACATTAAAGGGGTCGTGAAACGTTCTTCGAAAATTTTCAACTACGTGTGTATTCGGAATCGTGGCCGTCCATTGAACGATATACCTCGACTTGTTTCACCGTCCGGGTTCATTTATAACTATAAAATCACAATTGCGAGTTCCCAGCTCACGTTCCCCTCAACTGTGCAGCTGACATCGCTTTAAGTCAGCCAATGAAAAATCTCTGTCGTCGACAAAACATGGCGACGCAGCGATGTTTGCTGAGCCATAGTTGGCCGAGATTCATAGCATCGTACCGCTTCGATTGTGACGCCGGCAGCTTGTGAAAGCGAACGTTGTTTCCACTTTCATAAGTTGTACGGCACTGTCTGACGACGCTTACGGTTGGCATAGCCAGGACTAAGCCACACAAAACACGCCGTAAAGCACAACCTAACGCAACCAGAAGGAAACAAATTACACCATCTCCCGCTAGTGGGAACCATGTGTGGATGCGAATCGGGGGGGAGATGGTTGGCTTGAGCGGGAGACGGTATAATGTTTTTTTTTCTTGCGTTCTCGAGCCTGTGACTTCCTCTGGCGTAGAATCAGCACTATCTTCCAGTCTCCATCCAGCTCCAGCGGCGTGGAACTGCCGGCGTCCGAGGTATTCGACTCCCGCAAAGTCGCAAGATCATGTGCATCTGCCTCTCTGCAGTCCATGCCATTGGTGTCGTCGTGGGATTCCTCAGAGAGGGGAGGAGAGCACGAGCGCCCCGCGTCTAGGGCCACAGAAGCAGAGGCGGCCATCGGCCGCTTCAGCCAGTCAAGATGCCGGAGGCGTAACTGCTCAACACCACCATTGCGCTGCTGCCTACTCGTCGCAGGAGAGAATGAGGCGCGCGAGACAGGGGGAGCGTAGGAGAGAAGGAAGAGGGGGGGACGCGCATGCGAAGTGGGGGTGGCGCGTGCTCATCGCGGCGTTGCGTAGGAGAGAATGAGGTGTGCGATAGGGTGGGAGCGTAGGAGAGGAGAGAGAGGGGAAGGGGACACGAGCATGCCCAGTGGGGGTGTGGACTCTGCAGGAGGTATGGACAAAGCCCCCGCCTTAAGATGGTTCGCATCTAAAAAGTGGGACGCCGCACCGTGCGAGCGAGGGCAAGAATACACACATGACGGAGCCCGAATGTACTTGAAAGCGCAAGCAAGCAGATCAAGTGCTGTACTTGCACAGTATACAACTCAGAGCGCAAAAGTTGCTGTTATTTGTTTCTTTTCTAGGTTCCTATAAATCTATTTCATTAGGGTGGCTTGTTGGGCAAGTTGGTACATAGTTCTTCGTAAGGAAATGCCAGCAGCACTGAAGAAAAGAGAAGAAACTGAGCCAGGAAAAAGAGACAGGAACAGGTAGGATGCTGGACTAACAACTGACTTTATTTCGATGAAGACGCGAACAACAAACCGAAATGAGCATGCGCAGCAACAACCGTGAATCAAAAACAGGCAACCTATCACCTATCACTGTCGAGAAATCGGACCTCCTTGTCATTCAAAAACACAGATGGCGCACTCACACACTTATCAGGACCAAGTTTGTGAATCTGAAACGCTTCAAGAATTTCACGTTCTTTCTGTGTTTTAGCTCTCCCAGTCACCGAAACGTTGCTGAATAGAGGGGCGCAACCGCACACTTTGCAGTGAATCGGTAGATTTCCACCCGTGCCCGTAGGAAGTAAATTTGCGTGCTCACGCATTCTGTCATTCACACACCTACCCGATTGCCCAATATATTCTTTGCCACAGGTCAGGGGAATACTGTAGACAATGCTAGCATCACACCTGCTGAATCTGTTGACATGCGCCGTATTACACCGTACGCCGTATTATTACGCCGTATTAAATATTGGACCAAGTGACTGCCTCACTAGTACCATCAGTGACATCTTGCAGGTGTTTAACCCTTTGCGGTCCAAAATTTTTACTCACTTTCCGGCTCTAGCGGTCCGAAACTATTTCGCCACTTTCTGGCGCCGCGAAAAACACAAACTGTGGAAAAGAAACGCACAGGATATTTATTTTTGCTCCTGCATTCTGCAGGCAACTCTTGTAGCGATATTTGGGGAACGTATGATACCGCTCAAAGCATTCCCCTGCGTGCAGGCCAGGGTTATTACTGCAGGTTTCCACCGCCGCTGTCGTCGTCTTTGTCACTCACTTCTGTCGAATGACTCTCATCACTATCTCGTGGAGGCACGTAATTCGCTTCCTCCCTAATGTTCCTACGGGCACGGGTGGAAATCTACCGATTCACTGCAAAGTGTGCGGTTGCGCCCCTCTATTCAGCAACGTTTCGGTGAATTCAGCAGGTGTGATACTAGCATTGTCTACAGTACAGGCTACTCTCAGGTTATGATTGAGGCGGTAACGGAATCTCTGCACATGAAAAAGAAACAGCCATCTAGACAATTGCCAATCTTTGCATAGTGCCAATAGTGCTGCACCCTAGTGTAAAAAAAAGGCTGCACATGAAAAAGAAACAGCCATCTAGACAATTGCCAATCTTTGCATAGTGCCAATAGTGCTGCACCCTAGTGTAAAAAAAAGGCTGGTGAATGCAGGCTACTCTCAGGTTATGATTGAGGCGGTAACGGAATCTCTGCACATGAAAAAGAAACAGCCATCTAGACAATTGCCAATCTTTGCATAGTGCCAATAGTGCTGCACCCTAGTGTAAAAAAAAGTAAAACCTCAACAAACAAAGATCACTTATTCCTCAAGAGATGGCACTTCATGTATACAAAAAATGCGCGCGACTCGCAGTGAAAAGACAGCGAAATTTAAACCACGAACACCCTTGTCGGGCGGGGCCCGACAGCGGACCGCTACGGCCGTGTTGAGTTGTCGGGCGCTGCCCGACACCGGACCGCAAAGGGTTAAGTCCTGCTCCACTAACCTATGTTTCACTCATGAAGAACCATTTGATAATTCTATTAGGTTTTTAGATTTGTCACTAATTTTTTCCCATCATCATATCTGCTGGATGTACAGTCCTAGGACTAAAAAGATGCTCCTTCCGTTTGAGTCATCCCATTCGAAGCTCGTAAAGCGAGCAATTGCCAATCTTTGCATTTCCAATGCATTGGAAAAAAGTTGTACGCATCAAATGCAAACCGGTTTTCATCAGCAGGTTGAGAGGCTGGTGAATGCAGGCTACTCTCAGGTTATGATTGAGGCGGTAACGGAATCTCTGCACATGAAAAAGAAACAGCCATCTAGACAGCGTAAGGAATGTGAAGAGAAGAAGCAAGTAGTTGTTATGCCATACTTACATGGCGTATCGCACAATCTTAAGAAGGTGGCAGGGAGAAACGGCGTCAAGCTTGTGTTTTCTGCGCCCTGCATTTTGTCCAGCATATGTAAGCGAGTTGCGCGGCATGGGATTAGTAGGTCCAGTTGTAATACGGCGCATGTCAACAGATTCAGCAGGTGTGATACTAGCATTGTCTACAGTATTCCCCTGACCTGTGGCAAAGAATATATTGGGCAATCGGGTAGGTGTGTGAATGACAGAATGCGTGAGCACGCAAATTTACTTCCTACGGGCACGGGTGGAAATCTACCGATTCACTGCAAAGTGTGCGGTTGCGCCCCTCTATTCAGCAACGTTTCGGTGACTGGGAGAGCTAAAACACAGAAAGAACGTGAAATTATTGAAGCGTTTCAGATTCACAAACTTGGTCCTGATAAGTGTGTGAGTGCGCCATCTGTGTTTTTGAATGACAAGGAGGTCCGATTTCTCGACAGTGATAGGTGATAGGTTGCCTGTTTTTGATTCACGGTTGTTGCTGCGCATGCTCATTTCGGTTTGTTGTTCGCGTCTTCATCGAAATAAAGTCAGTTGTTAGTCCAGCATCCTACCTGTTCCTGTCTCCTTTTCCTGGCTCAGTTTCTTCTCTTTTCTTCAGTGCTGCTGGCATTTCCTTACGAAGTATAAATCTATTATTTTAGAGCAAATCAAAGCTAACGCTGTGTTTATAACTTCGCTTAGCATGACGTCACAGGTTAGTGCCTATGGCGGCCGGTAGTGCCGCATAGTCCTTTAGGAGTCCAAGAAAACTGTCATTTCAAACGGGCGTCATTAATTATAGAATGAATATAGCGCCAAAATATTTCGGAATCGGCATGTCTAAGCCATGTTGAGGCAGAGAAAATTACGACCAGGAAGCTTTACTTTCTTTTCACGACCCCTTTATCGGCTGCTTAACTAACATCGCTTGCTGTGCGGGTGCAGTTGTAACGCAAATTGTGCTTGCAGTGTTGGCTATCCCCTGTAAGATATTTGAGCGGTAACGCTACCGCCCCCGGTACAATCCCAGGATACGTTTTTGTGCATGCTTTTGGCCTTGAAGCTGAACCCCCTCGCTCGTGCATCGTCATAGAAACGGACATGCGCAGTCTTGGTCTGCTGTGCTATCCCACGCACCCTATCCGTCGGTCGGCGAAAGAAGCAAGTCGATGGGCGCGCGAGCCTCGAGATCTCAACTTCTGTCGCGCCACTCCGTGCGGGGAATACAAAGAAAATTGCGGCTGCTAGCCGCGCGGTACACCGCCGCATCGGCGCTCCAATGCTTTCCACTATAGTTGCCGCTGTTGCTCGACAAGCTTGGTTTAACCGCAATCAACCATGCGATCTTGTAAAGAACATTGCACATGTAATCCTACGATTCAGCAAGCTACAGTCTAGCTTTGCACGTCCCGCAATAAACTGCTTACAGTTCGTGGCCTCAGAGCAGTAGCGGGAGTATCGATGTTACGACAGACAATAAGCTATCCATTATACACCGCAGCCATTTACACACTCGAATGCCAATGACGTCGACACACCTCGTAAGTCTTGGGCCAAAGCCGAAAGAACGCCAGGCCTGCGCGGACAGCGCAGCACAGTCACAGCGAAAGCTGGAAGAGCGACATTTCTAGAGCCGGTTGTAAGCTCTCTTGGGGCTACGAATACAAGTACACTAGCAAGGTACCCACTACGCCATAAATCACAATATTTGTGAAGTTGGGAGGCACCTACAACGCCATTATTCGTCATTCGGCGCAGAAGGGAGGTACCATCTGTTAGGCGCTATGAGCAGTTTCTTGATGCGACGGCTGATGACGATGAAGAATGGTGGATGAGCCCTTTGTAATGGGTTGGAAGCTTTAAACGGCTCACCAGTTACGTAATTCGCATTGTGTGACGCCCGGTCACTATTTCGCTCTCTCACCATGCTATATAACGTACGTTGACGTGAGAAAGAGAGAGATAGTGGGGGGGGGGAAGAACTTTATTGAGACTCTGAGGAAATGGATCATGGGCTTCTTTGGTAACCAATACAAGTCCACTTGCGAGGAACCCACTACGCTATAAATCATCATAATTTCTGTGAAGTAGGGAAGCAGCCACTGCCATTTTTCGTCATTCTACGGAGAGCCGTGGTACCCGCTAAAAACATGTAAGGCATTATGCGCACTTTGTTGATATTGTGCCTGATGACGATGAAGAATTATGGCAGAGCCCTTTGTAATTGGTTGGAAGCATTCAACAACTTACTCGTTGCGCAATTCGCATTGTGTGAGGCCTGGTTACAGAATTCACGTCCTGTGACGCCTGCTTGTTATTTCTCTCATTTCACGCTATATTACATAGAGTAGTGTGGTTCCTACCGGACATGAAGTCGGCATGGCTCTGAGGTAGAACACTGGGCTACCACGCAGAGGGAGCAGGTTCGGACCCCGTTCCATCCTGGAAATTATTTTCTTATCTTTTTTTCTTATTTCGCGCGCTAGTGGTTACGGACACCGGCGGCGGCGGACAACTACGGCGTCAAAAAGGGCCGTTGAAATGACCTCGTAAGAGCTTTCGCTGTAAAATGCGGCATAGACAGCTGGTCGCTGACTGCTTCGCTTGAAATTGATTCCCACAATGCGAAGGATCTGCCGGAACTTTCGTGCGTCCCTCTATTTCGGTCTCAACGCCATACGTTTAAGCTTGCAACAATCAACTATTCGTCACGCGCGAACTGTACGAAACGGCGTACATTCCTTCAAAGACCTTCATAAGGGGTGAACCAGCTGAGCAAGCGCCAGTCGATAAAAACGGTGTTCTTCACTTTTCTGCTGGCACATTGATTGTTGTGAAACTTTGTATGATATAATTTTATATCTACGATAATGAAAGGTGGGCGTGCAGACATACACACAAGCGAAGAGATCAAAACAACACAATGAAACGGCGTGTGTGTTGTCTAGATCCCTCCTCTCTTGTCTCTGGCTACACGCCCACCTTCTTTTACTTCGAATCCCATCCAACTACCCCAACATTCTCTCGTTGTACATTTATATCGTCTGTCTTGGTGGCACACGACCGGCCACTTATAAAAATATTCACTGAGTCGTCGACTACTGATCTGTCGCTCATTCGCCGCTGTCATCGATGCTGGTGTGACTTCAGCGTGCATATAAACATTGATATTTATTTATTTATTCACAAAACCCCCACAGGCTCCAGCAGGAGTATTGTGTGAGGGGGGGGGGTTATACACTGTATAAGATCACATAAGTGGAAGCAAAAAAACTATACATGTTATGCCACATAAAGCTATGAAACAACGTTATATAATTGTTAGCGAGAACAAGCGTGACATACAACTAATAAAGAAAATGCAGAGATACTCATTTGTAAGGATTACATCACTTGACAACAACAAATTATACAATAGTTAGAGAAGAGCATGTATATGATTTAATGGAAGCTTGTAGAAGCCACTAGTCATGAAAAAATGGTGGTTACTTCGTGACGAAACAACATAGGGTCATCAATGTTGACAACGTTATCGGGAAGACCATTCCATAATTCAAGTGCTACTGGCAATGCTGATGAGTTGAATGCGTTAGTGCGTCCGAAAATGCGTTTGAAGGAACGGTTATTGTGCAAACGGCGGGACGTTCGTGTCGGTTGGGAAAGAGGGAGGGTGGTTACGTGTTTACCGGATGCTATTTTATGAAATAAGCAAATCAAAGCGATCTTTCGGCGGGAATCTAATGAAGGCAATGACAGCGAAGATTTAATGTGAGTGATGCTGGCATGTCGGCTGTAATTTTTAGCAATGAAGCGCGCGGCGCGGTTTTGTACACGTTCAAGGACGTCGATTAGGTAGGCCTGATGAGGTAACCAAATTGATGAGGCAAATTCAAGTTGAGGACGAACGAATGCTAGATATGCGAGTGATTTGGTCGATGTTGGAGCGTCGTTAAGATTTCGTTTAAGGTAGCCGAGAGTGCGAGATGCCTGTGCTGAAATTTTATCTATATGTGTGATCCATGACAGTGTGGGTGATAGATGCACGCCAAGGTATTTGTAAGATGATGTGCGTGTTACATGACAGTTATTAAGGGTATAGTTAAAGAGGGAAAACGATTTCTTGCGAGTGAAGGTCATTAGCTTACACTTATCGGTATTGAGTGACATTTGCCAGCGTGAGCACCAATTAGTTATGAGATCTAGGTCTTCTTGGAGAGCTAGATGATCTGATGATGAAGTTATCTTACGATAGATTACGCAATCGTCAGCGAAGAGTCGTATATTAGAGGAGATATGAGATGGTAGATCATTAATGTAAATTAAAAATAACAAGGGACCCAAAACGCTACCCTGGGGGACACCCGAGGTTACATCAGTTAGAGGAGATGAGAAAGAGTTAGTAACGGTATACTGCTTACGGAATGAAAGAAAGTTTCTGAGCCAGGATAGTGTTAAGGAATCTAGATTTAATGAGGACAGTTTAAATATTAGACGACAATGCGGAACACTATCAAAAGCTTTAGAGAAATCGATGAATATGCAGTCAGTGTCAAGGTACTTATCCATTCAAGGTATTATTCCATCGAAGGCTGTGTGGCAACCTCATCACATTCTGAAAATTTGTGCACGCTAGGATTATTGAAGTTTGAGGGCAGTCTATTTTTCTCACTGGATTGAACGAATAATCAACCAGCTCGAATATTCGCCCATTTTTGAATTATCCTTCCTTAATATATAAGTGGCACTATCCTCTTGCCTAATGCTTTACTCGACCTAAAGGGCCCCTCACCAGGTGACATAACGAATTTCAGTTAGACATAGGAAGTTGTTTTGAGACCATTAAAGAGCATTATGCCACAAGCGTTTTTTCTAATCGGTACGTTAGAAGCTGAGAAAAACAATAATTTGTAGCAGCGCGAAACCATGATGCGAGGAGGCGAGCTGCGAACCCTTGCCGCTCGCCCCGTAAGCCTTTGCAAGCCAAATCCCTTTCCCTGCCCTCTTCGGCACGCGAGCAGGAGGATCACAAAACGCATACGCATGAACACGTCATGCACACACAATGTCACGAGCGCATGAAGGGCCCGAACCAGCCCAAGCACCCGAGGCGCGAGCGGTGTTGTGGCGGCGTTCTTTGCGCTTCATCTCTGCAAGGTATGCCGAATGCGCCCTCGCCGATCACTTGGTTTTCAACATATTACTGAGCACGAAAGCTGCGATATTTGTACGGACGCCAGGCTAGCGGTGTGCCGCATGAACATCTAGTTAGATGCGGGAGGATAAATGAGCCTCATGAGCGCTGCAATGCGGTAGAAAATTTGTTTCGTAGTAAAGGGTGGCGTCTGCACGATGCGCAAAGCGCGAGAACACGAACGCGTGCGAAACGGAGGTAGATTAGTTTATAATCTCGCTGCGATTCGCAGTAAAAATTAAAAAAAGAAAACGCACACATTCCGTTTGTGTGTTTTATTATTGCTCTGAAGTTTTATTTATTCATTCAAGCAACAAATTGCAAACTACACGTCGTGTCAAATTATTATCGCAGTGTCACGTGTTACTGTTGGCGACGTCAGAGCACAGTCGCCTAGGTAGAGGAGCGACGTTACAGCACTACCATCTACGTAGGGTCATTCCCTCATGTACGTCATCCCCTCATTCACTGGACGCGCGGCCGCGAGAAGAAGGGCAATCAGCGTTCAGCTTGAAATTTGACCCATTTACGCGGCGCGTAGCGTTGCAACTTTTGGCAGACGCAATCGTGAACGTGCATGCATTGCGCTCGTCAGCTCAAAATGGTCAAACCTGGTGAGGGGCCCCTTAATTTTATGTTTTCTTGGTATGGTTAAAATTAAAAATGTTTCAGATGGAGAATATCACTGTTTATCAGACGCTTCAATGCTACAATGGCAAACGATATGGAATGAAATTGGCATGGGAAGCAAAATTGAAGTACTTGGGAGAAGGTTCAAACGTGTAGGATATGTTTTTTTTTGTCATATAGGAGTATTTTCATTGCTGCTGCACCATAGCTCAAATAGCAGTTTAGACAGGTCGCGTCATTTTTACGAAAGAGGGAACGTGTCTTGGATGGCTTTCGTGTTCTCTCTTTGATCACTTCGCAATACTTTAATTGAACAGCTCTATTGTGCAGTTCTTGCAACGGAGCATAACATCTCGGGGACTGAAAACAACATTCTTTGTTGTGTTACACGAGTCAATGTAGCCGAACAGATTCAGTTTCATATAATTTAAGTATCAAGAGTCTCACGGAACTCAAAATCGGCCATTTCCCCGTGGCTACCATAAACTTCTATGGCAACTTTACTGTCATCCTTTACAGAAATGAACAGGCCAAAAGATTAATTTGGGAAATAAGTGGTTGGTTGGCTCAGGTGATTGTTACGAGTATATTAAACTATAACCGCGTGTTAGGTAATATTTGTTTGGACGTCTGGTGTGCAAGTGTGGTGATTCTGGTAACTATTGCTCAGTTGACCCCTTTATAATAAACTTTAACACGCTGATTATTAATGACAGTTCATTCTCTATTTTCGTGCGGGGTGGTTTATTTATATATCGAATAAACGTTGCTACAATGTTGCGAAACATCATTTACGCATTAAATCGTTCAGGCGCCCGTTGCTGAACGTGTTTATTTCCTTACGACATGCCGTACGGCAAGCACGAGAATCTAAACGACGTGCTTAGAAACACGCTATAAATAGAGCGTACAGATGACGTGAATATGCATTAGAGGAAGGATATATTAGGCACATCGCAATGAAATATGAGAGATGCATGCTGTAACAAGGCAACGCAAGCTAGTTAGAAAGAAACGAAGAAATAGATAAAAGGTCTGAGCAATCCACTTCGTCGCAAGTAGAAAGTAAAGTTAGTGGGTACTATCAAATTTAGTTATTGGAAAGCAGCTTCAGAAGCCGAGACAGGGGTGGCACACCAAGCCCCTGCCTCTCCCCCCTCCTCCCCCGAAGCAGTTTTCTGTGGGATTCAGCGCACAAAATCACACTCGACCACACTTACCTGCCCACGCCCCATGTTGGTATCAAGGCCGTGCCCTGCTCCTCCCTCCCGCACGCCAAGAAAGCTCTGCCCACGGCTCTGGTACTGCGCTTCCACAAAGCACAAGTACTGCAGTGTGGAGTGTCGTTCTGGAGTCGTTGTGTTGCTAGGTGCGGCGTTAAGTTGACTGACGCTGGGCGTGGATGAATTAACAGTACACGGTGGCGGACACGCACGAGGTTTCAAAGCCGCATTTTGGGGAATAAGACCCACGCAGAGAGGCGGCAAGATGGCCAGGGGACGCAGTACGCACGGGAGAGGGCAGGAAGCAAATTAACGCAGGGGTCTCTTTCTAAACTGGAAAGGGAGCACCAACACCGCGTGCTGAGTACGGGGCTCCCGTAGATCCCCCGATCATCATCCATCAGCATTTCGCTTGGCGGCTCCGTTTATGGCGCATAGCGACACGTGTTGCGGTTGGGGGCGGTCGGTGGTGACTAAGACACGCGCCGCCCTGCATTATCGTGCCTACACAGGCGCACGTGCAATGAGTCGGTGTACGAGACCGTGAGCGACCTGACCACGCATGCACAAGTAAGCTTGCGATGACTCGTAGGTAGGATGACTCTACGCGACGCATTGGTTCCTTAATTAGGCAAAAAGAAATCCCAGTTTTTCTGTGAAAACATTGTCTTTCTGCCGTAGAGCTCTTTGGCGATTATACTGCAAGAAAGAAACGCGCCAATTCAACAATTCCTCTGCTTTTGTTCTGTGGTACTATCGTGCGCAAGTAGGAAAAAGTTTGAGTATGTTGAAAACACATGAAAGCGTTTTCCACATGTGGTGGCCATTCTTTGTTGTGAGCATGAAATATATGAAGGAATAAATATTCAGTCACTAAAGAAAATAACCAAAATATCTGCCCGTATTCTTCCACTAGGTTGCAACGAAAAAAAGAAAAGCCAGGCCTGCGAAAAAAGCGCCGCACAGTCACAGCGAAAGCTGGAAGAGCGGCATTTCTAGAGGCTATTATAAACTCTCTTGAGGCTACTAATAGACGTACACTAGCAACGTATCCACTATGCCGCAAATCATAATTTTTGTGAAGTTGGGAAGCACCCATTCCGCCAGTATTCGTCATTCTGCGGATAAGCGAGGTACCATCTGTAAGACATTATGTGCGCCTTTTGATGCGATGGCTGATGATGATGAAGAATTATGGCTCAGCCCTTTGTAATGGATTGGGAGCTTTAAACAACAAACTAGTTACGGAATTCGCATTGTGTGACGCCCGCTCGTTATTTCTCTCTCCCACCACGCCTTATAACATACGTTAACGCGGGAAAGAGAGAGAGGGGGAAAGAACTTCATTGAGACCATGAGGAAATGGATCATGGGGCCTTATAGACCTCCTTAATAACCAATATAAGTGCACATGCAAGGAACCCACTACGCTATATATCATCGTATTTTTTGGGAAGTAGGGAAGCAGCCATTATGCCATTTCTCGTCATTCTGCGGAGAACCGTGGTACTCGCTAAACACCTGTAAGGCATTATGTGCACTTTTTTATGTTGTGGCTGAAGACGATGAAGAATTATGGCAGAGCGCTTTGTAATGGGTTCGAAGCATTCAACAGCCCATTCGTTGTGCAATTCGCACTGTGTGACGCCTGGTTACAGAATTCGCGCTGTGTGACGCCCCCCTGGTTGTTCTTTTACTCTACTACCACGCAACATTCCACATGGTAATGTGGTTCCTTCATGAAATTAAGCCTGTATAGGGTCTTTTTGCCAAGCAGTTTCAAGCACCGGCATGGCACTGAGGTAGAATACCGAGCTCCCACGCAGAGGTCCCAGGTTCGAACCTGTCCGTTCTGGCTATTTTTTCTTGTTCCTTTTTTTTCTTATTGGCGCAATAGCGTTGGCGTTCAACTAAGGCGCCAAAAAGGACCCTTATTGTGATCTCGTAACAGCTTTCGCTGTAAAAGGTGAATGATTGCCATACATTTATTAGAGGAATGCTACCTGTAAATCTTGTACGCACAGTTCCCAGTACATGCCTGGGTATTATTGATGCAATGACACCTTAAGGGCATCGGACCCGTCCCTCTGTAGCTACGGCCCCAACAGAATGTTGGCAAAAGTATTACGCCGGCTAAACAACGAAATCATATACAAAAACGTTTTATTAGGAGAGCTGTGTTTCATATTTTCATTCAAAATGTCTGTGTTTTGTAGTTAAAATGAAATCATATTTCGTGACGATTGTGTTTATTTAGCCTAAGGCATACAATAGTTTGCTGGAAATACATCTTTCGTATGTCCCAGCACATGGCTTTTTCAGTAGGTAAGTGCCAAGAAACTGTTTCATAGCGTTCATCGACTTGAAACAAAGTCATTTATTATTCTCGTTCCTTTGTGCCTCCAATTTTTTGTCAAAGCAAAAAGAAAACTGCTCCATATGTTGAAGCTCAATACATACTACCGGGTTGCCTTGTTCCGGCAATTTGTGCAAACGCAATGAACCTAAAACGAGATATACTTACCTGCAGTTAAATTTAGCATGCAAGTTTTTTTCATTGCTTATATCCGGCGAAGTACCCGCCACTCTGGTCTAGTAATCATGGCGCTCGACTGCTGACCCGGAGGTCACGGGACCGAATCGCGACCGCGGCGGCCGCATTTTCGATGAAGCGAAAATGCTTGAGGCCCGTTTACTTGATTTAGGTGCACGTCCAAGAACCCCAGGTGGCCTCAGGAGCCCTGAATTACGGCGTTCCTCATAATCATACCGTGGTTTTAGGATGTTAAACCCCAACAATTATTATTATTATTATCCGGCGAAATTCATTTACCACCACTTTTTCTTCTCACATCGTAACCGCATAGGCGGTATCTCTTTTGTACACTCCATGTAATATCCGAGGGACTTGCATTTCCGCACGAAGTAACTTAATTGTCTCACACATGTTATAGAAAGGAGCCGCCATGTTCGAAAGAACCCTTGTTTTTCACGGCAGCATCAAACAAAATATCCATGTTGTACATTTCAATCTCAGTGCAACCGCTAGAAAGGGTCGCTGTTGCTTGTGTTGCGTTGATATTAAAGTGAACCCTGTAGCCAGAGTAAAGCCGGCCACATTTATGTTCTGTGTTCTTCACAGGTTTCAGTACACCGTTTAATTTTCCTGTCACAATAGCCAAGTCGCCGTAGCTTTCTCGTGCGGTTCAAACGTAATGTAATAAAAGTTACCAATATTTGTAAACGACATTATGTGTATAACGTTGGTGATTCAATGTGCTTTTAAGTTGCCTTAATGTGACTTATAGAAACGCCCTAGAAAAAATTGGCAGTAGTACATTACACTTTACTTGCACGTACATTGAATTTCGTGAAACAATAAACAAATGCAAGAAGCCACCGATGTCTTGGCCACGTACGGACATTTGATCGAACTTTAAAGCTAACAGACGAGTCGTCATACCCAACCCAGAGTGAAACTCGATGAATGAATGAAACTGGAGGCGTGCCGATGCACGTAGCTGGTTTTATACTACTAGTTCTATCTTAGAGAGTCGTAAGAGCTCAGGGAAATTCCGGACTTCGGTAAAGTTGTGTCTTGCTGTATAGCGCCTCTGTGACGTTTCTTTGACGTACATAACAGCAGAAATTTGTACAGCGAAGTTAATGAAAAGAAGGCGTAAAAGCAAAAGCAACTAATCACGTGCCTACCGCGCCAACTCCGAGACTACTACTTTTCTGCTTTTTTACACAATAAAGAAGTTAGCGCGGCGTTTTAGTGCAACAAGCAGCAATATAATCTTCTCAGAATCCTCCTGCTTGTCAGAACCCTACAAGCATAGGCTGGTGTTCGAAGTATAAGTCCCAGATAAACAGAATAACCGTACTGTTACGAAAACACGAGACTGCTGCCCAAGAACCACTTCAAAGGCACCCTTGTGCAATCACTGCAATCATCGGCCCAAGAGAAGCTAATAAAAGCGGTGGGGCAACCGTATGCCCCCCCCCCCCCCACCTCTTTGGCACTTTCTGCGTGCACGGATACTGTGATACTGCTTCTTTTGCTGTGATACTGCTGTCCTTTTACTGCTTCTTCCCCCTGCTCCGCACCAGTAGGATCCCCTACGTGAATGAGCTACATGGGGAAAGCATGTTTTTCCAAGTTTCCACGTAAAGCCACCATCTACGCAGCGATGCCTCTTAGGCACTGTTCATTTCTCCTTAGGAGAAGCAAGATCCTCTGCTATGAATCTTGCCTTTCGGCACGACTCACATATTCCTCTTTCTGCACGTTCCATCTCACCTGATTGTGCCTCCTCCGTCCAATCGTATAAGGTGCTGAGATAGCCGGTATATGTCTCTAAGCTTCCTCCGACTGGCAAGCACAGCAAGAAGAGCAGCGAAATCCAAACAAACAGTTATTTCCGATTCTGCGAATGCAATCGCAACGCACGAATGAGCTTGCTGCATCAGAGCGGCTGTGCTAGCGCTGCGCTCTCTGTTTTGACCGCATGCGCAAATATGGACTCAGTGACTTCGTTTCTCTTAAGATGCCCTGGGAAATAATACTGGCTATGTTGAATCGATACATCAGAGAAATGGACAAAAAACGCCAGGCCTGCGCTGAAACCGCAGCACAGTCACAGCGAAAGCTGGAAGAGCGGCGTTTCTAGAGCCCGCTTGGGGCTACAATACAAGTACACTAAAAAGGTACCCACTACGCCATAAATCACAATTATTGTGAAGTTGGGAAGCACCTACTAAGCAATTTATTCGTCATTCTGCGGAGAAGTGAGGCACCAGCGACGCGTCTGTAAGGCATTATGTGCACTTTGTTGACGCGACGACTGATGACAATGAAGAATTATGGCTCAGCCCTTTGTAATGGGTTGGAATCTTTAAATGGCCCACCAGTTACGTAATTTGCATTGGGTGACGCCCGGTCGCTATTTCCCTCTCCCGTCATGCTGTATAACGTACGTTGACGTGGGAGAGAGACTGGGGGGGGGGGATGCGACGAATTTTACTGAGACCCCGAGGAAGTGGATCATGCGCTTATGGGCTTCCTTGGCAACCAATACAAGTGCACTTGCGAGGAAGCCACTACGCTATAAATCATTGTAATTTTTGAGTAGTAGGGCAGCAGGCACTGTGCCATTTTTCGTCATTCTACGGAGAGCGTTGGTACTTGCTAAACGCAGGCAGGCATTATGCGCACTTTGTTGATGCTGTGCCTGATGACGATGAAGAATTATGGCAGAGCCATTTGTAATGGGTTGGAAGCATTCAACAACCTACTCGTTGCGCAATTCGCACTGTGTGACGCCTGGTTACAAAATTCGCGTTGTGCGACGCTTGGTGCTTATTTTACTCTTCTACCACGCTATATTGCATATGCTAATGTGGTTCCTTCCCAACATGAAGCCTGTATAGGACCTTTTTGCAAAGCAGTTTCAAGCACCGGCATTCCTTGGACTATGTGAAATTATGTGTGTTTTGTGCATATGTGCATGTGAGTGTAATTCTAAAGCGATGAATTATGTTGTAATAGATGGCGACATTTGATGGCATTATTACCATGCATTAAAGAGAAAAAAAAACCGGCATGGCTCAGAGGTTGAATACTGGGCTCCCACGCAGAGGGCCCAGGTTGGAATCTCGTTCCATCCTGGATTTTTTTTTATTTCGTTTTTTTTTCTTATTTCGAGCGATACTGGTTACGGACACCAGCGGCGGCGGCGGCGGCGGACAACTACGGCGCCAAAAACAGCCGGTGAAATGATCTCATAACAGCTTTCGCTGTAAAAAAGGTAGGTGGTGCCTTTCCTGATTCCAGTGTATGTTGTTCTGCTTTGCCTGCAGTCTTGTTTGATATATTCGATTTCCCCTTGCGAGTGGCATCTCATTTTGTTGCTAGTGCAATATTACACTACGATTAAAATTATACTTTGCAATTGTGAGCTTCCTCGAACTGCGTTTTCGTGAACTGTGGTGCCCCGCCCCCCTTCCTCTTTAGCTAGAGTAAAATAGAGAAAGAATAAACGTTATTATTTGAAAAGACAGCTCAGGAGAGGCATAGGGAGTTCAGGAGGCAGGCGCTGAAAAGCGCCTGAAAAGTGAACCATCTGTACGGGATACAAGCAAAAGATGGCTGCGAAAAGTAGTCACGGTAGAGGAGCATATTTAGGGGAATAGGGGCGAGGGTTCACCCTTTTACAGCGAAAGCTGGTACGAGATCACAACAACGGCCGTTTTTGGCGCCGTAGTTGTCCACCGCCGCTGCCGCCGCCAGGGTCGGTAACCGCTATCGCGCGATAAGAAAAAAAAAACAAAACAAAAAAATATCCAGGATGGAATGGGGGGTTCGAACCTGGGCCATGTGCGTGGGAGCCCAGTATTCGACATCACAGCCATGCCGGTGCTTCAAACTGCTGTGCAAAAAGACCCTATACAGGCTTCATGTCGAGAAGAAACCACATTAACATACGTAATATAGCGTGGTAGAAGAGTAAAATAACAACCAGGCGTCACGCAACGCAAATTGCGCAACGAGTGGGTTGTTGAATGCTTAATACCCATTAGGAAGAGCTCTGCCATAATTCTTCATCTTCATCAGGCAGAGCACCAAAGAAGCGCACATAATGCCTTACAGGTGTTTGGCGGGTACCAAGATTCTCCGCAGAATGACGAAAAATGGCATAGTGGCTGTTTCCCTACTTCACAAAAATTATGATCATTCATAGCGTAATGGGTTCCTCGCAGGCGCACTTCTATTGGTTGCCAAGGAAGCCCATAAGGCCCCCCTGATCTATTTCCTCAGGGTCTCATTAAAGTTGTTTCCCTCTCTCTCTCTTTCTCACGTTAGCCTATGTTATAAAGCGTGGTGGGAGAGTTAAATAACGACCGGACGTCACACAATGCGAATTACCTAACTAGTGGGCCCTTTAAAGCTTCCAACCCATTACAAAGAGCTGAGCCATAATTCTTCATCATCATCAGCCATCGCATCAACAAGGCGCACACAATGTCTTACAGATGGTACCTCGCTTCTTCGCAGAATGACGAATAATGGCGTAGTGGGTGCTTCCCAACTTCACGAAAATTACGATTTATGGCGTAGTGGATACCTTGCTAGTATACATCTATTAGTAGCCCCAAGGGAGTTTATAACGGGCTCCACAAATACCGCTTTTCCAGTTTTGCCGTGACAGTGCTCCGCATTCCGCAACGGCGTGGCGTTTTTTTTTTTTTTCAATTTACTAGATTCAATGCGCCTATATGGTGACCGTGCTGAACAAGCGAGAAAGCTTTACAAGCTAGGTAGAGGAAAATACGCAAATGCAAATTTATTGCATATACCTGTATATTTCGCTAATAAAACAGCGGCAGAGGCAATGCTGGGTTGTAAAAGATGCAGTGAGACTTAATTTTATCGCACTGGCTACACTTGTATTTGTCATAACCATGACTAAAAAGGGATACGAATGAATATCACCGTGATTTTTGTAGTTTGGGCGTAACCCCTTCCCCAACTTCTACCCTACTCCTGACACACACAGAAAGTTCTTTCGTCCTCGAGCGAAGAACAAATGGAGAAAAGATGCGGTGTGCGCATGTGGAGGCGCGTGTTCACGTCAGGTTTAGCGTGTAATTGTGAAAGAGCGACTACAGTTTATGGATTGAAGGTTGTTAGAAGAAATTAATGACAGAATTTCACTGGCCACACCTTTACAAAGAATGTTGAGGCGTGGGATAAATTGTGAAAGAGCGCGCAGCGATGGCGACTTTTCTTGATTGTGCAAATGCCACAACGTTTCTGTCACCACTGAACAGCGCGATATGAATGCGAACACTTGGCTTACAAAGACCACGCTTATGATGATAGGAAGGAAATTTCGATGAAGAAGTACGTGCGACACCGTCTGTGTTTCCGTAGGAAACAAGCCTAACGCCTGGAGGACTCAGCGACTAGTAGTATTGCTTCGTCTTCTTTGCGAAAAAGTGAAATCGCGCTTCGCGTACAAGTCTGCCGACGAAAGCAATAGCTGGCCTAGCATCTGCACAAGTATTTTGCACACAAAGCTAGAAGCCACAAGTCGTCCATTATACTTTCGTAACTGAATGTTTGCGCATTGACATGAATGAGACAGCGCAATATGACCAGGCATACTTTCACGTGATGTCCCTGTTGAAGGCGAGGAGAAAACCATTGAACCTGAGCATGCGCATGTTGAACGGTTCATGTCCTGTGCTGTACCCTCTTTAAAATGCTTAGCAATGGTTAATGTACATACAGACCTTATGTGACTCTACTTATGTCCCCACATTTCGTCGTGATCTCAGCTAGCTTTAAAAAAAGTTAATATTTCCACTAAGCGCTTTATTACGGTGTTTGCATAAATTCGTGGTATGACAAGCAAAATGTCACATTTACTATAAGTTTTGCAATGACGGCGGTAGCACAGTTGAACATTGCACTTTGGCTGATGGAGCGGTGTCACGCGCGATTACATTACGTTGACTCAACCCTGTAGACAAAAGCCACAGTTTCGTCGCAATAAATGGGATAGGAACAAAGTGGAATGTTATACGAGGCAAGGCCAGCCGCTCACTCCTATAGGAAGCGCGGACGAGGAGCGAGCGAAGTGACCTTCGTGCTGTGAATGGCTTCAACGCAATGTTAGCAATGATAGCGGTACACGTCGAAAAGTATGAGTCACCTGCAGATCCTCCGCAGACATAGCGCGTGCGCGATCGCAGGCGACCACGCCCGGTCTGTGAAAGTACGTATCTCCTGCACGAGCCACGTAGCTCCCTCAGCCTCATATGTCCATGCGCCATTGGCGCGTCTAAATACGCCCGGCGCCTTTCCTCTTTGCTTGAGCAGCAATGGTCCGCAGCGCTCGCACGCTTTCACTCGCACATACAGCATACAACGCGCGGGGCGATGTTATCAATTCGGGCTTTACACGAATGGTCACGGCGACAACGACGACGACGACATAAATGCGCCTGGGGCTTCCATATAATTGATATCGCAATTACGTTTCATGATGCATGAAAGGAACATCTGCAGATTCTAGACGAGATTTACGCGGACATGATTAGGTCCCTCCTCAGTGGCGTAACCTCTGAATGGTGCCCGAGAAAGAAGCCGGAAATGGTCCGGGAGGGAGAGATACAGTTGCTTAAAGAGAAGCTGAAACACTTTTAAAAATGACTTTGGAGTGTGTGATCATAGTTTGATCCCATGCTGAATTCGAAAACCAATGGAAGATTTCGCAGAAGTGAACGCAAATGGCATTTGTTGACAAAAAACAGTGGCTGCAGCCGCGAGGCTTCTTGAGGTGCTGAGCGAACGTAGGGACGTCATCTTCGATGTGCGCGTCATCGGCAACATCAAAGCGCGGCCTTCGCGAGCAGTTTCACCCATACGCGCAGCCGGAACTAGTCACGGAGGCCACGGTTGGAGATAGGACAGTGCTGCGCGACTCTCCGACGATGACATAGTCCTGGTTAGTTCGTTTTCACGCCCACACTCTCGGCGCCTTCGCGTGGGCGGAGCAAGACGAACTATTCTTTCGCGTATTTTAAAGCTCCTGCTGCCAGAACAGCAGAAAGAATTACGCCATTGTCGACAATAATGTTGGTCCTTGTTAACAACAAAGTTTTACCGAATTCTAAAACCACTTCAGCATCCCTTTAAGCAGCCAGGTATAAGAATATGTAATACTGCTCATGTGGAGGACAAGCAGTGGCCACACCTAACCCCCAGCCCC
Source organism: Rhipicephalus sanguineus (assembly GCF_013339695.2). Classification (NCBI taxonomy): domain Eukaryota; kingdom Metazoa; phylum Arthropoda; class Arachnida; order Ixodida; family Ixodidae; genus Rhipicephalus; species Rhipicephalus sanguineus. The sequence goes on along the minus strand of NC_051179.1, from coordinate 135,851,456 downwards.
TATACACCTCAGAGAATGAGCTTGTAGCACTGGTCTTTAAAGTTCAATCGTTGTTTGAAATTTCCTCGCAGTACAAAATTGATTATCGAGTTTGCCGCTTCTCTTGGAAGGTGTTTACTTAGTGCGTATCAGGGTGTTTGCAGGATCCTCACTACTTGCATTGAAAAGAATCTCTTACAGGGCAAATCATTTACGAACTACCTGCCTTATCGCTTCTGCAGGCATATTGCATAGGCTACCCTGCTCCCTGTCACGTTGAGCAACACAAACACCTTGTTTGCACATACGGGCAGCTTCAGTGACACTCACTGCAGGGTCTCGCGGCTCGACATCTTCGCGCTGTGCTTATAATGTGGACCAGATAATGCCGCGCCCGTAAGCAAGTACGTTGAACGATCCGCGCACACCAAGGTGTGGAATCGATGAGGTATATATACCTGTAAAGCAGGGTGGCGGAGAGGGTGTCTGAGTTGATGTCCCATGCACCAGCTTTTACGACTGCGCTCCATCCAGCCCCAAAATCCATTAAACGTAGAGGGTCTTCTCTCGGCTGCAGTCATTAACGCGTTTCGATATACAGGATCACACGCATTGAGGCATCATCCAGCCGCATATGTAAACGGAAGAACTTCTAAGAAAGAGAAAACTGAGTAATGAAAGAGGGAAGGGCGGGTTAATAATGGCGATCCCGTACACGCAGGCAAAATGCATACTTTCAAGAAGAGGAAATCATGCCTCGGAGTAGCAGATGAAAACGACAGGACTGTTTAGAGTTCCATCGCTTTGAAAAAACGAAAGTAAAAGAACTCGGCGCAGTCTAACAGTAAATGAAGGAAGGAATACTTAGGCCGCTAGGGGGAGCTTACGGCGTATCGACCTACAGGCGGCGAAATAAAGCCGTACCGGAAAGGGACTTTCTGATAGGCACGTTCACAAATGCGCTGACTCTTTTGATCGATCGTGCAAGTACTAGGACATTGTAAAAAGAACGCGCGCGAGGGTACAAGGTGTGTCTAATCGTCCTCACGATTAATTTATGCGTGCTTTCTCTTTCGTTAGAACAAGGATTAGTCCGAGTAAGAGGTAATGCAATTCGGAAACGTGAGAAATTCAGCCTTTCGCGCCTCAAAGCCACAAGACGAATAATTGATATTTGTGCATTACTCCAAATTACTCTCGACAATATGGAGTTACCAACTAAATTTATGTAGATGAGTGTTTTTTTTGCATTTTAGGCCAATATGCATATAGCCCAATTGCAGCCGACATGGTTGGGAATCGAATGTGCCACCTCCAGTTTAGCAGCGAAACACCGTATTCTCTAAGCATCAGGGCGGGTGCCTGAACTCTTGGTACAAATGAGGGAAAAAAATTTGCACGGACACATGGAAAATTTGGCATGGGCGGCAAATTGGGTGAAAGAGACAATGAACTGCAAAATCGAACATTGCTGGCACTTTCTGCAACCTGATCTGGAACTTGCCTCGTCAACAATCGATTACTGCGTTAGGCCAGATCTTGTAGGCACGCATTAACATTTTTAATTTTTTTTACCTACTCCTATGTTTTAGTTTTTCTGATGTGTAAGTATTAGACAATGCTCAAAATAAATATGCAGGCTAATGTGGGCACCTTAAAAATAATGACGCTCCTATGTTGGTCCGTTTTGAATAGGCGTTGTAGAACCTTATAACTACTTCGCGAGATGTATGCTATTGGAAGCACGGTGTTAATTTCCTGTGTTTTTTATGGTAGCGGGTGTTTTGTTTTTGAAAGATGCCAATGTCTAGCGCTGGTTTGGCTTTATTTAACTTAGCACATGGCAGTCATATATCCTCTGACTATTAAGTCACCATTTTTTCTTTATTTTTTCTCACCTTTTTACTTTCCTCGGTAAAAATGTCCTAATTTTTTCAGATAGCTTCAATTCTCCCACGCAAGTAAGTTTCATCTTACCAAGAGCAGGCGAAGGACATAGGGATGTCTTCTGCGCTGGAATGATAGCGTGCATTTTCTGGGCCAGCGTTGTACTAGCTTCTTGCTATTGCATTTATACGGATTCCCTAAGTACATTACATTACATATCGCTTGTACATGTGACGTCCACCTGTATAAGAACGATGACTGGTATTGTTGTTCGACACGGCTTCAGAATATGTCGCCGCCTGTGTCCTATGTGCATATTACCGCACTGCTAATCGCGAAGAATGACAACACTAAAGTGTGTGCTTTTCCACGAGATATTATTATACTTGTCACTGATATGGGTAGCAATTGGAAGTTTCTAATTTTTTTCACAGATTCCAGAGATCAGCATTGTGTCCAGTGATGTACACGAGGGGAGGAAATCAGATGGGCTTTTTTTCCAAATCGCGAGTTTCGCTGATTGACTACTGATTTGCTAATATTGTGGCACTATTAAGACGAGCAGATATTTCTTTTTAGGTACAGCCTTAGGGCGAAGACCTTTTTTATTTTTTTGCGAACACATATCCTAAATCTTCTTTGCCCTATAAACAAGTTGAAACGTACATAGCTTGGGCACTGATAACGACAAAAAAGAGTTATGGAGGCAAGCCACAAGACGTGATGCTTCTTTCTCAGATAAATTGTCCAGAGGCGAGATGATAAGTGAAGCTGCAGCTTATCATCTCGCCTCTTGACAAATTATCTGAGGAAGAAGCGCTCCGAGTCCAGTGCACCCAGGGAAAGATCAAGAAACATTGAGAGAATGACGCAAGAGTACTTCTACAAAATAACCATCCCCCTGGGCTCTCCCATGAGAAAAAGATGGGGGGAAGAGGAATGAATGAGGATACGCGTAGTTCACCGCCCACCCGTGTATTTCGTGCATCGCTGAGCATCGGTGACTGTACCCCACGGTGGACAAGGGTCGCAGTGTTCGTTGCGGAGCGCCACCAGAATTAAAGGAGGCCTGAACGGCCATGGCCCCTCCGGTGCCCCGCCTGTCAGCGCGTCGGTGAATGTGTCGGCACTGGCGCGTCTACATTGCCGAAATAATCACAATTAAGCTTGAAAACTGGCCGTTTGAGCGCATTTTCCAGAGAGGAAATTGTGGTGTTCGAGGCAATACTAATGTCAACAGGTTTGTGGAACCATCCTTGCTCGTGTGGAACGAATTTCCAGAGCTTAGAATAACAGAGGCCTAAGCTAGTTGGTAAATATGCATTCTAGAAGACAGGGTGTGCAAACAGGGACAAGAAGGAAGTCGAGAGACCACAAAAGCCAGAGCATTGTCCAGAGTATCTGGAGATAAACAGGTAGCATTCAGCATGGCCTACAAATCTCGCTGCGTCCTGTTAAGGAAGGACACACACACGCGCACATACATACATACATGCATACATACATACACACACACATATATATATATATATATATATATATATATATATCGGTCCAAACTGCACCAAAAGTTTTGTTTTGCAATATCGATGAGTGTGTCTCACGTTTGCACATATTGCCGACGCTTTTGTGCTTTGTCGGTTTCATTCACCTTTCACCTAAGGAGTGTTTCGCATTATATATGTGCGTCATGTTTTATAACTAAACAGAAACATATTCTGACACTGAAGATTAATTGCACAAGTTACTATCACAAAATACGTGGCATAATCTGCAACATCCTTATCCATAAATGAACCAGCAGCGCAGACACTATCAATGAACTGGATATCTTACCATCAAAACTAGAGTATTCGTGAGAATATATAGCACATATAAAAGGCGAATGACATTCGGAGGCGAATACGAATAGCCAGATGTTTGAGCACGTAGCAGAAGTAAGGGAAAGAACAAGAGAAAAGACGTTAATAAGGCTCTCCCAGGCGAAACATCGCGAGCCGAGTGTTATACGCCATTTCGCCTCATCGCATGCGTCGCGATGGACGTTGGCTATCGTTTCTGTGTAATTTTGAGTTTTTTATTTTGACTAGCTCCTTGCCAGCAAAAGCCAATTATAGTCAGACCTGGTGACTCAGTCTCCTCCGAGGGTGTTCTCACAGCTTCGTAGCCCGACGCAGGTGAAAGGAAACTCCATTAGCATAGCTTCAGGAAATATTCAGTACAGACGACAAAAACAGACAAAACAAAAGAAGCAAATCCAAGGAATACCGTAAAGAGAACCCCCTGGGCCAGAGAAAAGGAGTCATATGGGTGCGAATGAGCTCTGTATTCTTTATACGTTCTTTTTCCTGCATCACCGGCCCTGGCGGAAGGTCGAAGCCTGAGAAGCGGTGGGCAAAGAGGGAAGCATTAAAGACGACTGAATCGGTCGTTCATGGGGAGAAAGCTTCCTGCCGTGGGGTGGGGACTCGCCTCTGCCGCTGAACGATGTGGAGAGGCGCATTGTTGCCGCCTCATTGAAACGCAGCAACACGCGCGATCGGCGGGGAGGTGGATCCACAGTGTTCAAATGCGACGTAGACTTCGCGCATTGCTTACGTATATGTTTATTTTCTAAGCCACTAGGGGTCTCGCGGGTCCGCAGCAGGTAGCCCATCTTTCTTGCTATAGAGCTTACACATTGCTATCCTATAGCTACAATATGACGTCACTCTCTAGGTTTCATGCAACAGAGCAACGAGAGGGCTCGCTTGCACATTTGTAGGGCGTTTCTCAGGGGTATTCTGATCACTGGTCACAATACATTTAGCTGAACGTACTGTTTGATTAGTTGGCTATCCATGAACACTCAAGGAATAAGCGCTAAAAATATCGAATAAGAATAAGCACAAAAAAGGGAGAGCAGACAATGAACTGGTGCTAGTGAGAGCTGTTTATTTTTAGCGCTTATTCTTTGAGTGTTCATGGATATCCAACTAATCCAACAGTCTGTTTTGCTAAATGTATTCTGACCAGTTTACATCAACGCCCCCCATCACTTACCCCACTTCCATTTTCCTCGCTCCTGCATAGAATTGGGTGGGTAGGTTGATTTCATCATAAGCTGCAGCTGCGGTTATGCGCCTGGTGAAGTTTAGTACAGAGAGAGAGAGAGTGTGTATTGGCGCGTATAGACGTATAGTACAGAAGCTGCAAATATATTTTACTGGTCAAAATCACGACTGGTATTTTGAGGACGACCCACTTGTCTCTAGATAGAAATCTGGCTTCGTTTTTTTATGTCACTTCTGTATGTTACCTTTCAACAGCTATTGAAAACCCTATTCTCAGCATGCAATGCAAATTATGTACTTTATACAGAATATTTAAAAGTGCATTTAGAAAAGGTTGATGTAATATGCTCAACCGCGCCATCCTGTTCGCAATTAAGATCCAAATAAGACCACGCGCAGAGTGTACCATATGCCCAAAGGGGTACTTTGGCTCTTATTTCGGCATGGCATTTCAAGACCATCAGCTTTTTTTTACCTTTGCAAAGGATGTACGCACTCTATTTGAAAACGACTCAAGCCTACATCTGACACGGACCGTTACAAGGCAGAATAAAAGTTATTCCTTAACCGACTGGATAACGAATACGTATGAGTTAGCTATTTATGTGTTTATTCAATATATATTCAATACACTACAATGCAAGTAGAAAATTGATATAATACAGAAGGAGGTCCCAAAGTAATAACTGTCAGGGGGACCTCCTGTGATATTCAGTATCTGGTGTTGCAGAAAATATAGCTGTGAAAAACGCTGAAATATATGCCACGCAGTCTAGTGGGTCGCATGACCGATACCTTTGCACACAGGAAAAACGAGCAATCTATTACAAAGGTGGTATATTTATTTTAAACAGTGCCTGACAGAAGACAGCAGTTGGAACAGTCACTGAAGTATGCCGTTCAAGCTTGCGGTGTTGCTGCGAAAAATTTTTGTGGTGGAAAATACCGAGCATATTGCGTTGATGGCTTCTACATCAGCGTTAAAATATATGCGTGATCAACAACTGTGCTCCTCTTTTAACTTTCATGCACCTTGACGGAACCCTCTATCCCTTACAAAAATTCTCATTGAAAAACCATAGAGAAGTTATTGAGCAATGTCAACAGATGGCACTGAAAATACATTGCGGATCAATCGAAAAACTGTTGAGAAAACTGTTGACCAGTATTGAAAATTGGCTCGCGACTTTCAATTGAAAGACCATTATGTAAATCAACATCGATATATCGTTGAGAGGAAAAGAAACGTCAATTGAAAATACATTGTGGATCAATAGAAAAACCGTTGAGCAAGCTATTGACCAGTATTGAAAATTGGCCCGCGACTTTCAATTGAAAGACCATTACGCAAATCAACATTGATTTATCATTGAGAGGAAAAGAAACGTCAATTGAAAATACGTTGTGGATCAAGTGAAATTTCGTTGAGCTAGCTGTTGACCAGTATTGAAAATTGGCCCACGACTTTCAACTGAACGACCATTAGGAAAATCAATATTGATTTTTCGTTCAAAAAACGGTGAACGTCAAATTGAAGCATTCTTGATAGGGTTTTCACATTCAACACTGAAAGGTCAATGAAACATGGGCGACGCTCATAGCCTGACCGAGATCATTCTTGATTTGTGAAAACGGCCAAATGTAAATGCAAGTACATGTGTACTGCAGGCCTAGCTAGGTCACCTTGGGCCTGCAGTACATAAGTGCCTACATTTTCATCTGCCCATTCTTTCAAAACAACAATAATCTCAATTACGCAACATAGCTTGAGATTGCTGCCAGCTGGAATAAAACCTTTAACATCATCGTTTATGAATACACTGCTTGTTTTTCACACGCTGTAAGGTGCAGCAAAGGAGGTAATGTTTAACTTACTCAAATCTGTATTATATCTCGAACTCTATCACAGCCAAAGCTGTATACCAGTCTCCTCTACCCACAGATATTAACACAGGTCATATTTTAGCAGTGTACATGGCTCCCTTTGTGAGTCAGGTAGTGTTTGCAGGGTGCGAACACCTGTGAGTAAACGACACTTATACTTGCACCCGAGGTTGGCGACACCAAGGCACATGCCAAGCAGCAACACATTAACACTGCCATGAACTTCTGTTCTCTATTAGCTTGTTTTAATGGACACTAGCCGAGTTCCCGTGTAACTTGGGAAGAAAGAAGAGAACAGTTTTCCAAGTAAAATATTTATTTTTTAAGCAACAACTTTTGTTCAAGTTCCTAAGTATTTATGGTTTGACATAGCGAGAACTTCCCACTGTAATGTGCAAACCGCATCCAAGTTGACAAAATAAGTTAAACACTATGTAAAGCACCACTTTAATAAATAAATTTTAGACAACTACAGGTATCAGAAGGTAAAAAAGCGCATAAACACTGCTGACAAGGCACACACACTACGGAAAGAAATGTTCTGAAGGAGTGAACAGGGCTCATACTGGTTTCAAAGCCCAAATTCAAGGATCTTCAAGGATTCCTATACATAGAAGGTTCTTGGAGGATGGAAGGCAGCATCACAAGTATCAATTTTCTGCTCTAACAAAGTTTCCAAAACAATATAGGCAGCTTTAAGCATTTGAAGTAAAAAATGGGATTCAGCCAAGTGAGAACCTAGAGACAATGAAGCCAAGGAAAGTATAAAGCACATAATTCGTAGGCTTTAACTGTAGAGTAGTAATTATGACATAAATGGAAAGGAATTAAAGAGGATGAAAAATCAACTTGCTGCTGATAGGGACCAAATCTACAACCTTGAGATAATGCATTCGATACTCTACCTGATCATTATTAGCTTCCTACTGTGCACAAAATTGACAGCATTAATGCAGCTGCTGGGACATCTTTTATATTAGATAAGTAATCTTGTTCGGTTCCCCCGTCTCACTTTTTCAGGCGTTGAGAAACTGTTCAGTTTTATGACGGTGATGTACGACGCTTCTACTTTTTCCAAGTACTGACCTGCTAAACAACAAAATAGTAATGACTGCTTCAAAATTTTATCCCCAATTTTTACAATTTGATCGTTGAATACATTTTTGACTCCATGCAGTCATCATGCTTCTCCTGTTTTTGGGCTTTGATAACAATTGAGTCAAGTGCGAATTGGATTTATGCCAGTAAAGCAATCAACTTAGCAAATATCCTCTACATATAAAGTCAAGGTTCTTGCCTACACAAAAGAGCAATAACAAGCACTACATGGGAGTCAATCACTAAGCCTGAGCAGCAATGCCATCAGCTTTAGTCAGAAGTACTTCGGTACAAGCATAAACTTTTTTTACATTTTGCCTGCATTATAGGACAGTGGATGTTTGTTGAGCTAGAAGATCTATCACACGTAGTGAGCTTGCTATAGAAGAAGAGAAGCTAGGCGCTGGAAGTGAAGTCGAGTCCCGAGGAGCCAAATCAAGAGAAAGGGGGAGAAGGCAGAGCGACAGTTGCGGAAACGAAATGAATGATCGGTCAAGCAGTGATGCAAGCAAGGTAAACACAGTAGCGGAATCATCACTGAGCACGACATGTTGCCTCAGTTTGCTAGACAAATGTTTACAGAACACAGAAATAAATTAGCATTGTCAATATTGGACACTATATGCTAAGAAATTCCAAGGGTTTTCAAGGGTTTCAGGGATTTAAAAATGTACTTTTACTTTTTCAAGGGTTTTAAATCGTTTCAAGGACCTGCATGCACCCTCAGTAAAGGAGCAGATCACAATTTAAAGTGGAATGTGTGCGCTATGAATACCACCAAAATATGGGATTGCAAACTTGAAGCTTGATTGAGCGCTCACTTAATGCAACTGCACATAAACTTACACATTACAATATTGCAACACTTGACTAGTGAATGCAATTAATGTTAAATTAGCGTAACGCGATTGTTCGTACACTTGCACATTATAAAATCACAGTCGTTCACTATTGGTAGCACCACCGCTCTTCATCTGTTCAGGCAACTTCGGTTCCCTCGACAGAAGTGGGGCCAAGGTGTTCTTTACATTCGTGGCCAGCGATTTGTGACAGATGAAGCCTGCGACAGAAGGACAGGGCACTTATAACTAAAAGTTCCATGAGAAAAATATAACAAACTTTGCACACGTCACAATGAAATTATTTGATTAGTTCTGTATAACTGCAGTGCATGACCAGCACATTGCGTTCTCCAGTAAAAATGCAAAAGAGGGCAAGAACGAAAAGCACGCTGTGCCAGAGCTTTATGAACACCTTCTATGTCAAAGGTGTGAACCATACTTTACCACTTTGGCTGCAGCATAATTTCCAGCTAGACATATAACATAAGAGGAGAGACAGGGCAGAGCTCTTGCCTTCAGCTGCTGAAATTCATTCACATACTCAGAGTATCCCCAATGGACAAACAAATGATCCAACAAGTGTGCCAGAAATAACATTCAAGCAGGCCAGCAAAAAAATTGTTGGTAAGCTTCTTAAGATATGCTACTTCTTGCCCGACGAGTTCAAAAATGGCACGCTTACATAATTTATCACCAGCCATGAAAATGCAGCAGTCTTACTGCCTGTCTGTCTAGAGAGCAGTGAGAGCCCACATATCTAGTTAAAAACACGAGTTACGTTTTTAGTTTTAACAGTCAAATAAATAGAGTGCATTGCTCAGTGGATTTGCTTGCACGTAAAGTAACTTCCTTGCATGTCTGATTTTTTCAATTTCGTCAGCTGAAGCCTAGCGCTCTCTGGCAGTTCAGCTGCCAAAAAGATTGAGCTGCCTCTGCCCCTTCACTCTTCATTTTCCTGTTCAGCATAGGCGTTAGGAGATATGTCACAGCTAAAGCAATCACACAAACTAGCCCAACTCTCTTATTTAACTTTGCCTACTGAGTAACAATATGTTTACTAAGAAAACTTACAAAAACTACGAGACACTTTGAAGTAATTTTGTCTGTTTACCCAAGTGAGGTGCAAACAGCTTTTGGAAGTTCGTATCGTGTAGCATATTTTCATTGCTCCTAAACAAAATGCCACTACGCCACAAGAATTAAGAGTCGCTTCAATTTAATTTGCATCGTACAAGCTGATATGCTGTTAAGTGCATTTTGTATGTCATAATTACTCTTCATAGGCTTCTCTACAAACAAACGTTAACACGGCTGACCAATGAAGTGTGTTTTCAAACTTCAGAACACCATTTTACTTTGGCTTTACTGCAGTTATGCAAGCTGGTTAGACTAAAGCCTGCAGAACACAACAGCTATCAGAAATGTTCTGTTTCAAAAGTGGCATATTCACTGTGGGATATACTTGTAAGAATATTATTTTTTTTTTATAACTATAAACCCACACTTACTGACAAGCAGTCTACGACAGCCAAATGCTCCTTTTGAAGTAAGAACTCACAAAAGAGTTGAACAGTTTCACAGTGGGATTCTAAGGTACATGTCACAGTTTGTAAGAAGCGAAAAATAGCAGACATCAAACGCCTATTCAGAGCTGTTTGATTTAGTCAGCATGTTGAAAAAAGTTAAACACGTTTTCCCTAACTTAGCAGCGAAGTTGACTGATGGCGTGTTATAAATGGGCTAGGTGCTTACTGGCATACAAGCACCAAACATCACATGCAAATATAAGGGGACCACCAATCACACAGGACATCGAATAACTCATCTGGAATACAATATCCTATTAGCTTGTTGTGAAGTTTTAAACAGCAGACGGGACAATGTTAACGCCCAAGCTATGGAACGCGCAAACAATGTAATAATATCCGGGGTTTAACGACCCAAAACCACGACATGATTATGAGAGATGCCGTAGTGGAGGACTCCGGAAATTTCGAACACCTGGGGTTCTTTAACGTGCACCTAAATCTAAGTACACGGGTCTCAAACATTTTCGCCTCCATCGAAAATGCAGCCGCCCCGCGACCGGGATTCGATCCCGCAAACTTCGGGCGCCATAACCACTAGACCACCGTGGCAGGGGCCAAACAATGTAAAAAAGAATATGGAAGTCACTGAGCATTACAGTACAAGGAGCGTGCATGCAAAAATTTGCTTCATCTGGTGACAAGACAGTCAGCACGCCATTAATAGATATGGCAGCAGAAGTAACATTGCTCAATGATAAGACACCTCATGTGTCCCTTTTTTCCTTTCCTTTGTGAAAATTACTTTTTGAAGCTGCAATATATGGCTGGATTTTACTAATAACATTCTGTTCGTAGTCAGCACTCTGGCTGTGCTCTACCAGTCTTGCTCTTCGTTATTGCTGTTTTACACATAAAGGTAAAGAATAATACTTGAATGCCATAGTCCGCTGCCAGTTCATTGGCACAACTTGGTTAGGGCAAATACAATGCCTAAGACGGCACTCTAACACACACGCATGCATACCTTACAACTTGTTTTACCAATTTTTACTTCATCATGAAACTCTGAAAATCAATTTGTTAATTCTGCCTTGCATAGATGTCCCAAGTTTCCTCGAACAGTGAGATATCCTGCTATGGCGCTGTGCAGGTAGCTGACAACACATTTTTTCAGCACATCCTACCAGAAGCAGGTGGCCACAAGCATGAATGGCCAAGTGGAACATGTATATGACATGCACTTGCTATTACATATTGTTTCCTGTCTTGGAGTTGCTCACAATATAGGAGCAATAAGTCTCTCAATTGAAAAGGTCTAAACTGTCGATTTGTAGTGATGGAAACAAATAAATACCATTTAATATGGCCTTGTCCAGATTTGCAGGAAGAATGCTTCCATCTTTCACAGCAAGCTGTCCACCACTTCAGTCTCTTGAGCAGCTGTCTATGCTGGATACATGCATAACAGATAACACAAAAAGTTCCGTCAACCTGCGCACAAAGAGTCCTTACAGTACAGAAGTAGTAATATTATATACCAAAATTGTCCTCGAAAATAGGCCCAGGATGCATTAAGAACAAGTATTAGAGTATTAGTGGGTCACTGCAAATAATTGTAATTTGCATAAGGTGTTGAATTTTTCCCACAATTGTGTATTACAAAAGGGTGAGATATACAGCTTGCCATATTGGCCTCGAGGCCCACCACTGGAAACGCCGGCGCCACCGTCGGCGTGACGTACTTGGCAGGATCACGTGGTCTCGCCGCCGCGTCGGCTGCTTGTGGCGCACTGCCGCGTGCTTTGAAAACGAGTTTCAAGTCCCACATGCACTGCGGTCTGTTCAAATTCGGAAGTTTTCTCTCATTTTCTACTCAATTGAAACCATTTTAATAGAGTGGCTGCCTCCGAAGGCGACGAACATGGGGCTCTACGGCTCGGTGCCGCAGCGCCGTGCTTACGCAAAGGAGCCCAGTGTCAGCCTGCACTGGTAACCGCGGGACAAGAAACAGCGTGAAGCATGGGTTGTAAAGCTAAGAACCGGCAAGTAGCCATCCGCTACGAGTCTTGTGTGCAACAAACACTTCCGCGACGAAGACTTTTGTTACTGCGTCGGGCCTGCGATGTTCGGTGAGTAGCAGACAGCGCGCACTGAGACGATGGCTCGCGCGCGCTTCCCGCCGGCAAATGATGCTTATCTGCCACAGGATGGTAAAAGCGCTACATTTTACCACGTGCGATGCCATCTCAGATCCCTCCAATGCGACCTCTTGATCGTCGGCCCCGTGCTCAGCGTCCACAAAATCGGCTGCAGATGCACAAGTCATTGTTTAGATACGTTGAATTAAAAAACGCACAGGGTCCCTTATGCATTCGTTAAAGATGACTAGAAGGCGAAAGCCATCTTCTTCTTGTCAGTCGATGTGCTGATTCTCCCGCGTTACTGTATTTTCTTTCTTTTCCTAGGCGTCGCATGCTACTACATGCTCGGTCTCGTAGACTGGTTCTCCTTCCACCAGCAATCTCGAAGTGGTGAAGCTTTGGTCTATGAATTTGTTGATCACAGAGAGCGGCAAGTTCACTGGAATGCAAACGGAACGATAATAACGAGCATTAAAAAAAGGCGTCGCATTTGCTCACGTTTTGTGTGAGCACCAAACGAAACGAATGCGCTGATTAAAGAAACAGAAGCAGCGGCATTTGCCCGCTGAGAAGACCGATCAATACGCAGTGCGAGACAACTTGTCAAATGACATTTAAACGTACCCGAATTTAGACCGAAAAAGAAAAAAAAAAGAAACACTGAATCGTCGGGACGACAGATCACAAAGTTGTCATGCCCACCGAAGCCGCAGTTGTAAGGAAATTGTTTTTGAACTGCTCTGATAGCGTCCGCGCAACAGTAGTTGTTTGTTTACTCACAAATTCTCATGTTTTGCGGCCTAAAGTTCGCAGCGCGGTGCCAAAACGCGCTCGTAGCAAAAGCGAAACCAGCAGTACGAACATACATGCAGACGCTCATACATGTAGAGGCACCGTCTGTCGTCGCGAACCCGTGCGATCGCTGGCTTGAGGCTTCTTTCTGTTATGCTCAGTACAGGCAGTCTACTCTAACGAGATATTTCACATAGTTTGCACTCAGCGAGTGACTACCTTTCACGTAAGAAGCCGGTTCAGCGGTCTCCAACGCGGTGACAGCGTGAAGCGGGTGCTCGGTTTTCTGCAAAGAGACAGCGACTGTAGACTATCTTGGGCTTTCAGTTCGTAGAAAATGATTATCTTGACAGTAAAGAACACAGTTCATTTCGAAAGTACTTACAGAAATGCCCTGGAGGGCTCCCGCGAGGTGTCTTTGTAGAGCGCCGACAGCAAAACCTATGGGGAGCGCGCCGGCGGCATCCTGCCTAGCACGCAATCGAGGCGCGTCCGATAGAGGGCGACTCCGTAACTCCTCGAGGCCAATAGGTAATTTGAACACAAGAAAACTCCAGGAGCACTCCCACCAAAATATTAAATGAATATAGGTGTGGTCAATTTGCAGAATGGATGACAATGAGCCCATTTATTGTATGACATCATGAATGTGGAGATTTCAAAAAAGCTTAAGATTCAGTAAAAGAGCAAGAATGCCAGACGGGACAGAAAAGATTGAGCACTGTGTCAGTTTTTCTGTCCCTCTGCTGTTCTTACTTTCATTAAATCTTGGGCACGCTTTAGCAACATGCCCAATTTTCCTCTCTCTGAAACAACTATCCTTGCTGTACTAAAGTCCATTCATGTGCAGACCTGGTCCTTTACACTAGAAGTGCCTGTTCATTTTAATGAGCCCTTGATCCACTCCCGTTCTTTTGTTCTTTAATAGCGAGGGCCTCGTGCCAGCAAACTTGATGCCCTCAGGTAGCACATGACGGTTTATTGATCAGCTACCAGCTTGTAGATTTCACGGGCTATGCGACACCAGCATGACTACGAATGCTGGTGTGGCACTGCCGGGATTACACACACAGAAGTGCCCAGTGGGGTGGATGAGAGAACGACTATGTCGTAGCTAGAGTGGTGGAGTATGAGATGCAACACTTTGTTGTAGGTTCAGGCCCTGGCAGCAGAATGTTTGTATTTTTGTCTACATTAATTCCTCTTTATGTCATAATTACTACACTACTTTTAAAAACTACGAATAATCTCCCCTATAGCTCCCTTGGCTTCATCAGGTTTTGTCGAACAAAAAAACTGAGCCCCTTGATGTATTCCATTTTTTTTTTAGTTTGTTCAATTTCTCAGTGTTGTAATCACGCCTGAGAAACAGTAACCTCACTGTGATCTGCAAACACATATACAGATATCAGAAATTGCGTTCTCTAATTAGTTACTTCATAAACTAAAGCAGCATTGTCACCAGTTTCACTGAATGCTAGATCTTAGTTGTGCATCCTGCAAATAAGAACCCCCTTTCAATTTCCTCTTTCTTTAGCAAAGCACCAAGGAAAACAAGAACTATACAGTAGAACACAATCAAGTAGTGTTTCAATGCACCAGCGCAGCCTAAACCATTTACCATTTGGGATAAGAAGCTTTTCCAATGGTGCTATTCCCTGTTACAAGAATTTGTATTAGAATGTGTATGGTTCATCAAAGAAAATATGAAATCACATGTCAGATATCTGACCCAATTTTTATCACACAAACACAGCAACAAAAAGAGCATGTGCTTGCTTAATAAGCTTAATTGAACTGACACTAAATATCACGCACTCATTACCTAGTTTTTAATTGCTGACTTGAGTGCAGTTGTTTATATTAGAAAGTTGTGGTGCATGACAATTTAGCGTATACCAAGTTTTGCTTGAAATGTCATCCCTTCCTTGTCACGTGCAGTTCAGACACGCCGCATGTCCCGCGCCGGGCGCGCCCAGTTTCGATATCAAGCTTAAAATTGGAAGTTGAATATCTCAGATAACGTGCAACTCTCGCTATTTAAAAAAGAAAAAAACGGCATGCCACAACTTGGCACGCACTATATCTTTTTAATATAAACTACCTCCCTCAATATTTAAAAAAGTGGATGAACGAGTTGTTAATTAACAGCGTAAATGTAATTTTGCTTGCGGCAAAGTATTTCCGCCTCGACTGGCCGCCCGGCCAGGCACTCTTACCTGCATAAAAGTTTTCATGCACTAAGGTAACTCAATAACGCAATTTGGTAACATTCTTGAACTCACCGAGGTGTTGTATCCGCTGCGGCGACTGTCTCGTCAAACGGCCCGCGCTTGCGATCTTGTTCAAAGCTCGCGTCCGTTGGTTGGTGCCACGACGACGCATCGCCGCCGTCAATTCCATGTCAAACAACGACCCGAACGTCCCGACACGCGATGTAAGTAGTACGTGTTCATTCAACAACGATAACCGCACGTAATATTGATAAACACGGTAAAAATAGATGCGCGAAACACCACTTCTTTCGCAGCGAGCGCAAGCAGCCTTTCAACGGAACACCCGTTTGAATCACGTCACGTGTTCACTGACGTCTCTGCGCGTGCGCGTTCTTCGGTTTGAACTGATTGGCTCTCGCTCAGCGGGCGATTTGAATCCTTGAACTGAGCTGCGGCAACTCTCTCTCCCTTCCGTCTACTGCATCTCCCTGTAGACAGTTACTGTGTCACTTCCCCACTTTTCTATTTTCCATTTTCCATCAAGAACCTCTTCTCATGGCCTCCGATACGCCGGCGCGCAATCTTGGAGGCCATGGCTTGTTCACCACTTCTTTCTCGGACGCGCGCCTGTACTGTACTGTACAATCGGGCGGCCGCAACGTGTCAGCCGCGTCTGATCGGTTCTTACTACTACTACTACTGCGCTTTTGCTGTTTAAAAATATACAGCATCTGTACACGAGTGGTGCGTTTTAATTACTGCTAAAAGTAACAGCTGCTGTCTTTACGGCTGGCTAAGTGCGCACGTCCGTGCGTGTGCAAAACAACAGCACGTCGAAAACCGGGGCCTTTTGACAACAAGTGTTCACTGTGCTACTTAATACCTCTTCGCAGGCACGTAGCAAGCACCCCCCCCCCCCGAAAAAAAATCGTTTCTACGTGCCTGCCTCTTCGTAATGAGCAACGAACCAATGGTACCATCAATGCCTCGCCCTTAGTGTGATTCAGCTGCAGCTTCTTTCTGATTGATGTACTTTGTTAGCCTTAATTGATATATTCTAAGTTGGGCATGTAAGCAAGTTACTAAAGTTACTATCAATTTGAAACTGCCCATTTAAACACTATTCAAAAGTACATTGCACGTCGTCGTAATAAAAGCAGGAGAAAATACTTATTTGTTGAAAGGCGACAGCTAATCGACAAAATAGTAGTTTAACAAACTTCGTTTCTGGGCAAGTTCGTTTATATTCGAAAAGAAAGCCAACGTACTGTGTATACTGAATAGTAACATAAACAGCAATACTGAACTGAATTCCGCTATTTATCTCTTGAAAGAGGCTGTTTTCCTGTGCGTGACCGTTATCCCGCTTCGACATTGCGCTTTGCAGTATTCCATGAAATACGTTGTCCTTGGCAATGGTCAAACGAAGGCGGAAAGACCATACGGTCCTTGCAGTTATATTAATTTCTTTTATGAGTTACTGTGTTCGTTAAAAGTGCGATCTATACATACAAGACAAAATTTACAAGTTTCGATGCGTTTTTATAGCATCATTGATCCCAGGAGGGTTAGAGTCAAAGAACCCGTGCATACACAAAAACTGTTCTCAGATGGTTAAATAAGACATTAGTGGTAAATAGCGATGAGAACGACCGACACGCACACGACCGGCAAAACGAGGGGGGAGGGGCGGGGGGCCGCGGAGCGAGCGCGCGCCTCCAGACCGGCCGTAATTTTACAATAAAGGATCGGTCGAGAAGAGCGAACTGCGACGAATGTTCGCAATAGAAACGTGGAGTTTCAAAGGTAAGGGTGCGAGGAAGTTCTGTAGGTCCGGTGCACATATGGTTGGAGAAATGAAAGGACGTACTTACGAAAACTGCATGCATTATACTGGTTTGTGAACGTTTTGGCCGTGGCATAGCCTTCGTGAAGACTTCGACCAGCGCGCACCCGTGTGTGTGTGCGTGCGTGTGTGTGTGTGTGTGTGTGTGTGTGTGTGTGTGTGTGTTTTGGACTGACCTGCATGCAGTATCAAAATTTATGAGGCATTGATTGCACCAAGTTCCACTGGCAGTGAATAATGCCTCGATGGTATTTCGACATAATTGCGTCAATGACATTTTTATTCCAAACTATACTGAACAGAAATACTGTTGGTGAAATATTTCCTCAATTGTATTTCAAAATAATTGCGTCAATGAAATTTTTATTGCAAAGTGCTCAAGAGAAATATTGTTTACCCCGGCGGCCTAAACTCCTCAGGACCGATGAGTAAAGTTCTTGACTGACTGACTGACGAATTATGTCCTCAATGGTATTTCGATAGAAATGAGTCAATAAAATTTTTATTGCAAAATGGTCAACAGAAATATTGTTTACGAATTATGTCCTCAATGGTATTTCGATAAAAATGAGTCAATGAAATTTTTGTTGCAAAATGGTCAACAGAATTATTGTTGAGGAAATATTCCCTCAATGGTATTTCGATTGAAATGAGTCAATGAAATATTTATTGCCATGTGCTCAACAGAATTATTGTTGACGAAATATTCCCTCAACGGTATTTCGATAGAAATGAGTCAATGATATTTTTATTGCGAACTGCTCAACAGAAATGTTGTTGACGAAGTATTGAAGCAAGTCAATGAGTATTGCGGAATCATTGATAATCAAGAAAGTCAATAATTCGATCATACTCCGGCAATGGAAAATCAACAGTCATTTTCATAAGGGATGTTCCATACCGAAAAGGGGAATTGTTTGTAACGCAGACAGAATCGAGATTCTATAGCTCCGAACTCAATCACGTGAACGGCAATAAGTGCCCGTTGTGAGGGCAACCTCCTTGATTTTCCGTACATAGTTTATATTTCTCGAATAAGTGTGTTCGAACACAACATCACTTAACGAGCCAGGAGTCCTAGGGCCGCTAGGGGGAAAGGGTCGGATTCGATGCAAGATTCATGTACTTCTTGCTATCAAAGACAAGAAAATCAAAATATTGCTGCGGACAGCCATCAAAAGACGATTAGGCGAAGACGACGACGACGATTCGGAGACTGTTGTGTGCCGCTGCCTTGCCCGAGCACTCTCCTGTAAATACACTTGTTTACAGCTTCTAGTCTTCGTCTCTTCACGTAACATTTTGGTGGAGGTGCTGGGTACCTCCCTTCGTCACGAAGCTTCGCAGTGGACGCCACCTTGAGCCTTCGAACATGGCTCTGGAAAATGCGCCGACCACTCCGGCTCCAACACCTGCCGCCAACGCGACGTACATCAACGTCACCGCTCCTCGTGACCCTGGTGTTTTCTCTGGCGCCAATGGGCAAGACGTCGACAAGTGGCTCAGCCTTTACGAACGCGTCAGCACAGGTAACCGGTGGGACCCTACTCTCATGCTTGCCAATGTGCTATTCTACCTCGACGGCACCCCGCGAGTGTGGTATGAGACGCATGATACTGAGCTGACAAGTTGGGATCTCTTCAAAGAGAAGATACGAGAGTTGTTCGGCAACCCTGACGGTCACCAGCTCGCTGCGAAGAAGGCGTTGTCGACCCGCGCGCAGACGTCAACAGAGCCGTACGTCATGTACATCCAAGACGTCTTGGCTCTCTGCCGTGCAGTTGACTCGCACATGACGGAACAGGATAAGGTTGCTCACATTTTCAAGGGTATCGCTGATGATGCGTTCAACCTGCTCGTGTTCAATAACGTGTGCACTGTTGATGCGGTCATCAAAGAATGCCGGCGCCTGGAACTCGCTAAAAGCAAGCGTATTCTTCCGCAGTTTGCTCGCTTGCCTAACACCGCGCCGACGTCGTCCTGTGCCGATGTTCCCCGTTCAACAAGCAACGATGCCAACGTTACCCGAATTGTGCGACGAGAAATTGAAGCTGCTTATCCAGCTACCTGCGAGCCCAGCACCTGCTCTCCCCCTGCAGTTCCGGTTTCGATGATCCAGGCAGTTGTCCGTCAGGAGATTGCAAGCATGGGACTCCACTCTGTCTGCTCCGTAAATCACGTGGACTCTCGGCCGTATCCTCCGACTGCACCCTCTTCACCGACCCAGTTCCAACCACGTTTCCGCAACGCTGAATGGCGCACTGCTGACGACAGGCCCATCTGTTTCATCTGCCACCGGATTGGACACATCTCTCGGCATTGTCGCAATCGCTGGAACTCTCCTGCACAGCACACGTACACTGGCTACAACCGCGCCTATGGCTCTTACCGTCCCTCTACAGCACGTGCCGATCACGCTGCCACTGAATCTGTTGCTCCTAGCCGCCCGTACTCACGCTCACCTTCGCCCCTACGCCGGCAGTCCCGCTCACCCCAGCCTCGTCGCTCCAATTCGCCAAGCTTCAACGCACGCTCCCACCCGGAAAACTAGATGATGCAGCGCCCGGAGGTGCCGCTGCATTGCTCCCTACGCTGCCAAATCCTCTACTGACCCTTTCGACCAATATGAACCTCATTGAAGTCCACATCGACGGTGTTCCTGTTCGTGCTCTAATCGACACGGGAGCCCATTTATCTGTGATGA
This sequence comes from Rhipicephalus sanguineus, assembly GCF_013339695.2. NCBI lineage: Eukaryota > Metazoa > Arthropoda > Arachnida > Ixodida > Ixodidae > Rhipicephalus > Rhipicephalus sanguineus. The sequence continues at coordinate 135,831,485 of NC_051179.1, read as the reverse complement.
GCGCTAGTCTTCGGACTCGCCTGAAGAAAGTTCTCACACCAGCCGCGAAGCCAGTTGTCCGTGTCGCCGACGGCGGAACAGCTTGTGCAGTTGGCATGTGTACAGCTCGAGTCGACATCGCCGATCGCTCTACCATCGTTGTTTTCACCGTACTCGCCCACTGCCCCCACGACGTCATTCTAGGCTTGGACTTCCTTTCTGCTCATTCGGCGCTCATAGACTGCTCTACAGGTACTCTCCACCTTGACCTTCCTCTTCCAGATCACCCTGCGCCGCCTCCCATTCGCCTAACCGCCGCAGACTTCGTTCGCTTACCACCCACAGCTCTGACCTACGTTGACTTGGTACCATCCTCACCCGTGCCCGACGGGGAGTACATTGCGACTCCTGTCAAGGATGTTCTTCTCTACCAGGGTATTACAGTGCCTCGTTCTGTATTATCTATTACATCCAATCGCACATGTTTGCCAGTGGTCAACTTTGGCTTGACAATGCAAGTGCTTCCACGAGGGATATCCTTGGCACATATCAGCGCCTTCGACGATCCCTCGATAGCATCAGTTACGTTGGAGGATGGTACTACCGAGCACACCGACCACTCGCGGTCCGCCGCATCTGTTCTCGACGACCTAAAAAGAATGATTGCGCCAGATCTACCCTCAAAGAATGCTGACGACCTCTACCGGGTTCTCTTTTCGTACCGCGATATTTTTGATCTTCATGACCGTCCTTTGGCACAAACTACGACCGTGAAACATCGCATAAATACTGGCGATGCCGCTCCTGTTCATAGGCGTCCGTATCGAGTGTCACACGCAGAGCGTCAAGTGATTCAGGCAGAAGTCAAGAAGATGCTCACCAAGAACATCATCGAGCCATCATGCAGCCCATGGGCATCACCCGTTGTCTTAGTGAAAAAGAAAGATGGCTCGTGGCGATTCTGCGTGGACTACCGGCATCTCAACAAAGTAACAAAAAAGGACGTTTACCCCTTACCTCGTATTGACGACGCCCTTGACTGCCTACATGGTGCTCGCTACTTTTCGTCTATTGACCTACGCTCTGGCTATTGGCAGATCGCTGTGGATGATATGGACCGCGAGAAAACCGCTTTTGTCACACCTGATGGTCTTTATCAATTCAAGGTGATGCCATTCGGACTATGTAACGCACCGGCCACATTTGAACGCATGATGGACTCCCTCCTTCAAGGATTCAAGTGGTCCACATGTCTGTGCTACTTGGACGACGTTATTGTGTTCTCCCCCACTTTCGAGAGTCATCTAGAGCGCCTATCTGCAATCCTGCAAGTTTTTCGCCGAGCCGGTTTGCAACTTAACGCATCGAAGTGCCACTTTGGTCGTCGCCGGGTTACCGTACTTGGCCACCTCGTTGATGCCAATGGAGTACAGCCGGACCCAGCCAAAATCCGCGCTGTTACGGATTTCCCGATCCCTAAGTGTGTTAAAGATGTACGCAGCTTCATTGGTTTATGCTAGTACTTCCGCCGCTTTGTGAAAAATTTCGCGGTCATAGCACGACCACTTACTGACCTTTTGAAAAAAGAGGTGCCATTTATATGGGGCGACGCCGAAGCTTCCGCGTTCGCTCATTTGATCCGGCTGCTTACAACGCCGCCCGTTCTGGCCCACTTTGATCCTTCTGCGCCGACTGAAGTTTGTACCGACGCCAGTGGGCACGGCATAGGCGCAGTACTAGCCCAACGACAGCACAGTACTGATCGCGTCATCGCCTATGCCAGCAGGCTCCTCACAACTTCGGAGCGCAACTACTCTATCACGGAACGTGAGTGTCTGGCCCTAGTTTGGGCGGTTGCGAAATTCCGCCCATACTTATACGGCCGATCCTTTTCAGTCGTAACGGACCACCACGCGCTCTGCTGGTTGTCCTCACTGAAGGACCCTACCGGACGACTTGGTCGCTGGGCGTTACGCCTTCAAGAATATTCTTATACTGTCATGTACAAGTCTGGTCGCCTGCACATGGACGCCGATTGCTTGTCCCGTTATCCGGTAGACGAGGCCGAAGACACCGACCACGACGCATCCAATGGCATCTTTTCTCTGTCTCCTTTCGAGAACATCGCAGACGAGCAGCAACGCGACCTTTCGCTGCGAGAACTCATCCACCGTCTGCAGACATCGCCCAATGACGCTTCAGTGCGCCACTTCGTTCTTCAGGATGGTGTCCTATACCGTCGTAACTTCCATCCAGACGGGCCGGAACTACTTCTAGTCATACCGAGACAATTACGCCGACCTGTTCTTTTTGAACTTCATGACGCTCCAACTGCAGGACACCTAGGTGTATCGCGCACGTACGACCGCATCCGCCGTCGCTTCTATTGGCCCGGTCTCCTCCGTTCTGTTCGACGCTACGTTTCTGCCTGTGATTCCTGTCAACGTCGCAAAACGCCCCAGATGTTCCCTGCTGGTCATCTCCAACCAATCGACGTTCCCGTAGAGCCGTTCTTCCGTGTTGGACTTGATCTTCTCGGCCCCTTTCCTACGTCATCCACCGGGAATAAATGGGTAGCCGTGGCGACTGATTACGCTACCCGATATGCCATCACACGGGCTCTCCCCACCAGCTGCACCACCGACGTCGCGGACTTTCTCTTACATGACATCATCTTGCTCCATGGTGCTCCACGACAGCTACTCACTGACCGTGGCCGTAACTTCCTCTCTAAAGTTATCGCCGACATTCTGCGTTCCTCCGCCACTCAGCACAAATTGACCACTTCATACCATCCGCAAACGAATGGTCTCACGGAGCGGTTCAACAGAACCCTCACGGATATGCTGTCGATGTACGTGTCGAATGACCACCATGACTGGGACATTGCTCTCCCTTACGTCACGTTCGCATACAATTCTTCTCGACACGCCACTGCCGGTTTTTCGCCGTTTTATCTATTGTACGGTCGTGAACCCACTCTGCCACTTGATACTGTTCTTCCTTCGGCTGCCACCCCAACTACCGAGTACGCACGTGATGCCATAGCACTTGCCGATCATGCGCGCCAACTTGCCCGTACTCGGCTGACTGCCTCGCAAGATACACAGCGACATTACTACGATGCCCGCCACCGCGACGCACAGTTCTCGCCTGGCGCGCTCGTGCTGCTCTGGTCGCCTTCCCGTCATGTTGGACTTTCGGAGAAGCTCCTGTCTAGATACACAGGACCCTACCGCGTCATCCGCCAAGTAACACCCGTGACCTACGAGATTACTCTGGTCAGTCCTCCTTCACCCTCTGCCGCGGTGTCAAGTGACATCGTGCACGTCAGTCGACTCAAGGCCTACTCCAGTGTATCTGACCCATAACTTTAAAAGCTCCGGGACGGCGCTTTTACCGCCGGGGGTCATGCTGCGGACAGCCATCAAAAGACGATTAGGCGAAGACGACGACGACGATTCGGAGACTGTTGTGTGCCGCTGCCTTACCCGAGCACTCTCCTGTAAATACACTTGTTTACAGCCTCTAGTCTTCGTCTCTTCACGTAACAATATTTAGACGAATACATAGGCGACAGCTATAAATATTGTTAAGTTAGACGAGTAGAAGTAATGTTTTAGGTATGCACTTTAGAAAGTTATATTTGTGGTCGACGCAACTATGTTTCTTTACTGCGCCCAAATGGGATCTCAAAGGGAGCATTTGACCACACTTTTGCGCTTTATGTATGTCCATGTCCAGGCAGTCCAGATTTACGATGAAGGCATATACGACCGCCGTAAGGCTTTTACGCTTGTACTTCGACGTGGTCCATCATTTATTTTTTTTTTTTGCTGCGTCAATACATTTCATTCGGACAATCTCGCTTTGATGCTTATTTTTTGTTTTTTTTGAAGTGTGATGAGAGTACTTACATTGAGATGAGGGTAATTAGTTTCAAAAAGGTGCACAATATAATTGTACGTCATGTTTTTCTTCATTAGAACACATTAGCAACACCTATGTGCGTCTCTTATGGACAGTTATAACGCATATGTGCCGCAGGTGTGTCACTTTACAGGCCGGATGAGCCTTCATGCAAGCCCCGGCTGCGCATATATATAGCGTTGGCCAAAAACTTGTGCATCTAATGCAAAACTGCAGTACTTTTTTGCTGATACTAGCAGTGCGGCTATGTCGTGCACTGAAGGGTCTGAATCTTTGGAGCTGCTACGTTATAAAATGTAGGGTGTAATCGTTGTTGCGACATATTCGTTGGCAGTGACGATATTGATGCTCTTGATGTGACTTTCCACTAAAGGCCAAAATTCAGGCCCAGCCCGGACCTTGACTACGAAGAGTGGCGTTATCAGTGATCTCCCTGCAGCGCAAAACTACAAAGAAAAATGCTGGTTTTCTAGAAACAAAGCTTCGTCCTTAAAGCTAAGTTCAACCTGCTCCTTCCTGCCACCTCGCGGGGTACCATATATTGGCAATGAATCGTATTCATGGCTTATAATCCCATTTTTTCATGTAGGCGTTTTTGTGCTGTTCACGCTGTTTTCACGAGCATGCCGACCAAGAATGACACGTGAACATATCAGCACCTTTCACATTTGTACACGATGTACCGTGTTCCTTTCTCCTATTTGTCCTCGCCTTCAAAGTGTACGCGCGAACTCCGCTTCTCTCAGCTGCGTGCAATATTAAACATTGCAACAACTGTTTAGCAACATCGTTTCGTTTTAGCCCCGGTATGACATGGAGGCGAGTGTGAATTTACGACATGAAATGTAGGCATTACTAGATTGCGAATCCTTCGGAATGTATTTTAACAAAGAACATTCTAGCAAATTGAGAGTGAGGAATATACGCACACAAGCCAGGACATTCCGTCCTTGGATACCGATCATCCAAAGGTACAGCGCATCCAACACGGGACAAAGCGAATGACATAAATCACACATACACAGCGCTACACACATACACGCATAGTAGCGCTGTGTATGTGCGTTTATGTGTCATTCGCTATGCCCCGTCTTGGCTGCGCTATACCTTTGTATCGTATGAATCACTGACAAGCCCGCCGGGTAACATTAGTTGACCTGGATGACGAATCCCTTCGCGTCGTAAAACGGCAGCGGAAAAAGAAGGAGTTTACAAATTTTCATAAGTGTGCTTTTGCGATACTAAGTTCCCATCTATATAATAGACAAATTATGTATTTCGGCAACTACAAGAGGCTCTGCAATGGTACCTGTGATCATGATATGCATCACAGATACTATATTATTTGAGTGTCGGTTTGAACGAACTCTCCAAAAACACGTTGGAGCAGCATTTGACGTCCTCTAGCTTTAACAAATACTTTGTGGTTGAGTTCTGACGAGAACATTGCGTCGGCTGTAGAAAACACTCACATTAGAGCGAATACTCAGGCTAATAATTTTTCATCTGACCCATTCCGTTGTAATAACTGCTCGACCGCGGATTTGTATCAAGCAGTAGAATTCTCTCTATACTGTTATTCAAGCGTGCTTATTGTTATCAATTTTTTAGTCGACATGATAAGTATTGCATCAAAAGGATGAGGAATATATCTTGCGACGATAACAAGGGCTCATACACAACAAATGGAAACAAAACACCTTTATTTAGCTTTAGCCGTCAAAATGTTTACATGAACATTCGTTAAGTAAATTTTACGGCAAGTACGTTTCTGTTGTATCTTTTATAGGTAGTATTGTCATTTTCTCTGCCCACGATAGTTATATTACTTGCGTACGCCTTTTGCGTCAAGTCTGTCGTTGTTTGTTCATTGCGTACTGTAAAATATGTGTACATCTAGCATGTAATGCTACCTATATGCATAACCTGCTCGTGTTGTAGCTTTTGATCGCTGTCTATGTGCAAGTAGAAGGGAATCCACAGCTTTGTCAAGCTGTCAAATGTGATAGCGTTTTTATTGGATCTCGATTATGATGTAAACCATGTAATATATTATACTTGATGCCACTTGATGCAAAAAAGAACAAAAAAATCTTGCACCACGTAACATTGAGGGTGTTCGCGAAGAATGTGATCAGTATTTGTTATTAAGGTAACATTTAAAAACTGTTATTAACATAATAATTCCTATTGCATAAACCAGCGCCATTCCAGTACCCCCAGCGTCATACCAGTACGTTTCTTGGCACTGGATCGCACTGGGAACACTGATATACGCTGGGAGTCACTGGGACTCCGGTGAACGCACTGGGAAAGATCTGGGTCGCACTGGTAAGGGCACTGGCTTTGCCGCTGTGACGCTGGCGCTCACCGGGAAGCGCTGGAGACGTTGGAATTTTCACTGGCGTGCGCTGGCACATGCTGAAGACTGTACTGTTTCTGCCAGTGCCGCGCGCTGCTTTCAGTATTGTGCGCGGCGAAATGCTTCAGTATCGTTGAATATCGAGTGTGATTCGATAGTACCGACAGAAGCTATCCTAACAGGTCCCAAACCTGTGTCACAAATTCTAGCTTGGCAGAGAAAGACCATGAGATTGCACTATTTTCATGATATATGTACCTGATATGTGAAATCACGGTCACTTTTAATGTTTCCCGGTCGAATGTGGAGAAAATATGTTAATAACCCAAAGCACCGAACACTGATCATTTTGCTTTCTGGCACGCTTTTTTTATTCATGCAGTGCCGGTAACGCCGTTAATTCTTGCGAAGCACGTAGCAGCAATGAATACACATTTTATGCATGCCCCGCATATATATCAATTTTGCATCCGTGATGTGTTGCGGTAATGACTTCATATTATAATGTTCATAAGTCTGGAGGCGTTGGTCTGAACTTTACAAAGCAGAAAACTGGGCGAGTTGGTATGTATTCATCGTCACAGGATAGCGCGCACTTACAACGGGGACATAGGGAGAAGATCACGACCACACAAGCGCTAACTTTCAACTAAAGTTTATTCAAGGAAAAACGGAAGAGAAGAAAATAACACAAAATACCGCGCATGCGTCACTGCGCACAAAACATAACTAAATTATAAGCCACACATAATATCAAAGCCTAACAACATGGCAGTTGATAACCAATCTGTTGACCGTAGCAAGGCGCTAATCAGTGTGGCCAAGAAAAGACAGTTCTTTATCTGTTAGTGCCAATGACGTCTGGCTTACACATCTATGTCCTTCTTTTTTGATTTGGAAGGCCTCACAGATCTCCCTTGTAGTCTTGTCCTTGTGACGGAATAAAACTGTGGTTCCTGTGAAATCCGCGGAGCACCCGCAGTCCCTGCAATGCATGCCAAGGTGTGTCGAAAATGTAGGACATTTAACTGCGTTTCTATGTTCATTGAGGCGCAGATTCAGACATCTGCCCGTCTGGCCAACATAAACGCGGCCACATGATAACGGGATGGTATATACGACTCTCGAGGCGCAAGGTACGTGGCTGTAGGTGTGGTTAATGCTGCAGGCTTGACTGTTCCTAGAACTCGACTCTATGCGTCTGCGCACCGCGGGGCATGCGCCGCGTACGTTGTGTTCCGCGGAAAACACCACCTTCACCTCATGCCGGGCGCCCACCTTTTTTAGACGATGTGACAACCCATGCACATAAGGTATCACGGCGAACTTCACCTTGTCTTTTGCTTTCGGCTCCGTCACGCCTAGCTGCTGCCCTGCCGTAGATTCTTTTAGCTCCCGCAAAAGTCGGCTACATGCGAGAGCCGTCGTCTGGTTCGGGTATCCCGCCTTCCTAAGTTTGCTCAACTGAACATTAACGCTTTCAGATATTTCACGATTTCCGTGAAACTTGACATCACAAAAGGATCGTCGAACTTCAAAGATTCCAGATGAACTTGAAGATAACCTGAGAGGACATGCATCCATGTTCCACGGTCTGAAAGTGCATGAGCTGGAAGGGTGTTCTGCATTCAGCATTGATGTTGAAGACCTTTTTTACAGTATGCCCCAAGCCCAGCTGATTGGAAGTGTTGAGCAGTGCATTTGTGAGGACAATGACCAGCTGTCTTTTCGCAACAAATGTGGCATTCCTGTAGATCGCTTCCTTAGGCTTTTGAGATTTTACCTTAAAGCCACCTTTGTCGGGTTTGCAGGAGGCGTTTTTGTACAAAGATCAGGGATATGCATCGGATCAAGAGTGGCTCCGGTTTTATCTAACATTTTTTTGGCAAAGATTGACAGAAACGTGGAACGTAATCTTTGCGGCCTTGCACGGACCATTTTTAGGTACGTCGATGATTACATTATTTTTACCGAATCAGGCATGGCAACATCCAGGATGATTGGCATTTTAAAGGTTTTTAGAGAGCAAGGCATGGGATTGTCCTTCACTACAGAAACTGCTGTTAATGGTTCGATAAAGTTTTCAGATGTTAAGCTTACTTTTGATTCAAGTCATATCTGTTGGCAATATAGTCCCCGGAGCGTTAAGCCTTTCTTGGATTACCGGTCGGCCCACTATCAGGTTGTTAAGAATGGCATAGCCATATCTGCTCTGCGATCAGCCCTGACAAAATCATGTGAGCACATGATGGAAGCAAGCGTTAATGTTCAGCTGAGCAAACTTAGGAAGGCGGGATACCCGAACCAGACGACGGTTCTCGCATGTAGCCGGCTTTTGCGGGAGCTAAAAGAATCTATGGCAGGGCAGCAGCTAGGCGTGACGGAGCCGAAAGCAAAAGACAAGGTGAAGTTCGCCGTGATACCTTATGTGCATGGGTTGTCACATCGTTTAAAAAAGGTGGACGCCCGGCAGGAGGTGAAGGTGGTGTTTTCCGCGGAACACAAGGTACGCGGCGCATGCCCCGCGGTGCGCAGACGCATAGAGTCGAGTTCTAGGAACAGTCAAGCCTGCAGCATTAACCACACCTACAGCCACGCACCTTGCGCCTCGGGAGTCGTATATAGCATCCCGTTATCATGTGGCCGCGTTTATGTTGACCAGACGGGCAGATGTCTGAATCTTCGCCTCAATGAACATAGAAACGCAGTTAAAGGTCCTACATTTTCGACACACCTTGGCATGCATTGCAGGGACTGCGGGTGCTCCGCGTATTTCACAGGCACCACAGTTTCATTCCGTCACAAGGACAAGACTGTGAGGCCTTCCAAATCAAAAAAGAAGGACATAGATGTGTAAGCCGGACGTCATTGGCACTAACAGATAAAGAACTCTCTTTTATTGGCCGCACTGATTAGCGCCTTGCTACGGTCAACAGATTGGTTATCAACTGCCATGTTGTTAGGCTTTGATATTATGTGTGGCTTATAATTTAGTTTGGTTTTGTGCGCAGTGACGCATGCGCGGTATTTTGGGTTATTTTCTTATCTTCCGTTTTTCCTTGAATAAACTTTAGTTGAAAGTTAGCGCTTGTGTTGTCGTGTTCTTCTCCCTTTCTCCCCGTTGTAAGTGCGCGCTATCCTGTGAGGTCTGAACATGCAGAGCCAATCGTTACATCGCCGTGCAGTTGGCAAGAAGCAAATGAGCTGTGACTTCGCGACCGCTCCCAACGGAGGCCAGAAAAAAAGTCACAGTTTCGCCGCAACGGCGAAACAATGAATGCGATGGCAATAAATTGTAATGTAACGCGAAGAACGGAAAGCAGCTCGAAATTGCCAGCGCGTCGCTCGAGCCCAAAGGACGCACGAAAACAACGCACACAGGACGAGCGCGAACTAATGCGTCACAGCTCGACACTTGAAGCGCACTGCTCAAACATAAAGCAGGACGCACGAAACGAACGAACAGGTACACACAAGACGAGCGCGAACTAATTGCCGCAGTTGTTACTTATTTCTGTTTGAACAGCGCGCTCCTTTCGCAATTGCGGCCGCTGCAGCGAGCGAAGCGAAGCACCCCGCCGGCCGCCCCTTCTTTCCCCGAGATAAGCGCACGAAAGCGACCACGCCCTGTAGAGCGAAGAGCAACGGCGTTCGCAGAAGGGGGGCTGGCGGGGCGACGATCTTTAAAGCACGCCACACGCGCGCACGTCGCGCCATCTATGTGGCCACTAAGAAAGCATGCTGAATTACATGGTGTATATAAATAGCTCGCCGTTAGCAGGCTGAAAGACGGTGCTGTCGTGGCCTAACGTCTAACGCGGCGGGCTGCAAAGCGAGAGGTCGCCCGTTCGATTCCGCGCGTCGGAAAGAATTTCCGAATTATTTTTCTTTGTGGCTTTTCTATATATATACATACTTATACATATACGGTGAATGACGGCGACGGGGACGGACATTTTCCAGCCGAGACTGTCCGTATAATTGCTATCGCAATAAAACAGCCGTCGTTCGATATCGTCACACCGGAAACCCGTCTCGGGCAATTCTTGTACTTCCACTTACTTCAGCTATAGGTTTGGTAACCGTTAAAAAGGTTCTGAGGCCGAAATGCGGACACTTCAATCATCGCAACTCATCTCCGCTGAGATCGGTCCTACCTAGTGCGACTCCCAGCGAGAGTTAGACCTAGCGTCCCGGCCAAGACAGTCTACATGCCACCGGCGCTTCTTGGTTTAATTACACGCAATTCCAACGTCTGAGAATGACTGTAAAGCACAGTATGCGCACCCGTTAACCTAAACTAACCATTTTTTCTTGTGTATGGTGTCCGCACAAGGAGCGATGACCATTGATGCGACGCGCTTTCAGCAACCGACGCAGGCTCACCGAAAGCAGCCGGCCGCACTCGCCGGTACTTCTCTGACTCATACGTGAGAACACATACCTGTCAACTGGTACGCGTTCATGAACTAACACATCAGCATATTTTTTCAGCGAATTGTATTTGTTTTTGCTGAGCGGTTTTATAGTTGTAGGTATTGATAGAACTGGAAATCTTTATACAGATACGCCCGCCCCGCGGTAATATCGTCGTTCGCGCGAGATAACTACTCAGTATGAATTCATCTACGCGCGTGTTTATCGAACGAGTCATCATAAAGCTTCTCTACACGTTGATCATTAGCAAGGACGAGAAACGGCTATCAAAAATCGGCAGTAAAAGCCGTCAAACTGTACCCTGCTACTCGAGCCATTTGATATTTTTCGAAGTTAAGGCGATAATTTTTAAAGAATCTTAGCGTTCTTCCTATTTTCGGCATTTCATTCGTTGCCGGCAACACTTTGTTTGTGTCTAATAAAGAAGCAAGCTTGATTTGGAAAGGAAGATTGCGTCTTCCTTGAGTATGCGACATCAAAAGATGAAACGAAACGCTGTGTTGCTGTATTGACTAACCCTTTTACAACGATGTCGACAAGTGTCAGCGTGGCCCAGTGGTAGAGTACTCGGGTAGTGATCGAGAGGTCTCGAGTTGGAATCCTCGTGGTGGTGCTTTTTTAGGGGCGAAGCTCCTTAAGGCGGCACCCGTTCGTCCCTCGTAGTCATCGTAGTAGTCCGTAACAAGTCTTACGCTTTGACCTCCAAGGTGGTGCCGGTGGGAGATTTCTCCTGTGCGTTGTTGAACAATAAAAAATTCGCAGCGTGCGCGTTAACTAAAAGCCGAATTCTTCTGTCTCTCATTCCCCATTAGCAGCCATTGGCATGTTCCAGTAGGAAACGTTAGTAGAGGTAGAAGTGTAAGTGTTAGCTAAAAGCCGACTTCTTCTGTCTCTCATTCCCATTAGCAGCCATTATTTACCTCCAAGGTAGTGCCTGGTGAGATTTCTCCTGTGCGTGATTAAACAATAAAAATTTTGTTCAAAACGCCGTTGATTGATGAAATAAACCAACGAAAGACGCCAGATGTTTTGTAAAAGCAGAACGAAAGAAGGCCAGATGTTTTTCTTAAAGTGTAGTAGTAGTAGTTGTATGTAGCCACCTCTCCCGATCGTCAACGGGCGAGGTGGACCGGCAACGGCGCGAGGACCCTGCCGTACGAGAGTTAAATCACACTAAAAGACATACTTTGCGGGCGATACACTCTAGTGAGCTTTCAACTTTCCGTCTTAATGTACATGATAAAGAAATTATTTCTACGAAAAACGCAAGGCACACCTTGAGCAATATATTTGGTTTTGGGACGCTAAATGGAACCATGAGGCGATGCGAAGCCGGAGCACTTGCACGATCGCGTTCCGTTGGCTTTCGTTGGGCATGCTACCGACCTCGCGTCGTGGAACGCGCGTCCTGTCTTCCCTCTAGCCTTGCCTTTAATTCGCACAGGGCGAGCGGGGAATGCGGTCGCTCTTGGCGCTCTTTCGCTCGGGAGCGGACTTCTTCCTTGCATTTCACCGATCACAGGTGATAATGAAGGGACCACGTAAACCAACAGTACAATAAAAGTTTGATGTTTAATATATACACGATGTTTCACACTCTTTATATTATGTACTGGGCGCATTTCACGGAAGAGTTTCAAGGTTTACAGATGATTCCCTCCGTAGCTTCGCCCCACTCATCATCATTCACCCCGTGGATATGCTGTGTTTTTTTTCATACTGTTTTACAGCGAAAGCTGTTATGAGATCATTTCAACGGCCGTTTTCGGCGCCGTAGTTGTCCGCCGCCGCCGCCGCCGGTGTCCGTAACCACTATCGCTCGAAATAAGAAAAAAAAAAACGAAATAAGAAAAAATTTCCAGGATGGAACGGGGTTCCAACCTGGGCCCTCTGCGTGGGAGCCCAGTGTTCTACCACTGAGCCATGCCGGTGCTTGAAACTGCGTTGCAAAAGGACCCTATACAGGCTCCATGTCGAGAAGGAACCACAATAACATGTGTAATGTAGTGTGGTAGAAGAGTAAAATAACAACCAGGCGTCACACAACGCGAATTCTGTAACCAGGCGTCACACAATGTGAATTGCGCAACGAGTGGGCTGTTGGATGCTTCCAACACATTACAAGGGGCTCTGCGATAATTCTTCATCGTCATCAGGCACAACACCAACAAAGTGCGCATAATGCCTTACATGTTTTTAGCGGATACCACGGCTCGCCGTTGAATGACGAAAAATGGCATAGTGGCTCTTTCCCTACTTCACAGAAATTATGATGAGTTATAGCGTAGTGGGTTCCTCGCAAGTGCACTTGCATTGGTTGCCAAGGAAGTCCATAAGCCCATCATCCATTTCCTCAGGGTCTCAATAAAGTTCTTCCCTCCTCTATCTGTTTCTCTTTCTCACGTCAACGTATGTTATATAGCATGGTGGGAGAGTGCAAAAGCAACCGGGCGTCACATAATGCGAATTACGTAACTGGCGAGCCGTTTGAAGCTTCCAACCCATTACAAGGGCTGAGCCACAATTCTTCATCGTCATCAGTCGTCACGTAAACAAAGTGCACATAATGCCTTACATATGTGTAGCTGAAACCTTGCTTCCGCGCACAATGATGAATAATGGCGTTGTAGGCGCTTCCCAACTTCACAAATATTTTGATTTATAGCGTAGTGGGTACGTTGCTAGTGTACTTCTATTCGTAGCCCCAAGAGAGTTTACAACGGGCTCTAGAAATGCCGCTCTTCCAGCTTTCGCTGTGACTATGCTGCGCTTTCCGCGCAGGCGTGGCGTTTTTTTTTATTGCACTAATGCTTTCTATATGACTTTCTTTACTGATAGTTTTATGTAGGGCCGGTAGGCACCGCCGTTTTAACGCTATAGAGGGGTTTTGCGCTCGAGTACCCAGCGCCTCCCAGTAAAACGCCGCTCTAGCGGCCCATTATCCAGCGCGACACTGCGTCCATAATCCGGCATGGCACTGGACGCTGGTACCCAGTGGCGCTGGGTTTTGCAATAGGGATAAAAAAGTATATGGCCCATATATTAAAAAATATCATCAATACGAAAGAAGCGAACGCTTCGTCATTTTGAGTGCAAGGACAACCATATAGTTTACAATACATGCAAGGCTTCATTCTCTATAGAAAAGCTTGTTTCCTGAAAGCTTGCACACCCGTGCAATAAAGTTCATTTCTCCCCCTTTGAAAGCTCATGTTCGGAGGTCGGTGAATGGGGTGTTGGAGAACAAGCTATTGCGCTAGGAGAGAGAGTTCCGCTTGACCAATAGCTTGCTTAATTAATCTAGAGCGCAAGCGTTCAACCGGTACATTGTCTTTATCCTCGCTGGTGTCACCCGTAGGTTACCAATGTGCATGTTCATTACGCATAGTATAGTTTAAAGAACATAGAGCTCAACTCAAACAGTGCATAAACTTTGTACGCAACACAACATCCCCGCCAAGGGCTTAGGGTGCTCTCAAAATAGAAGCATGTCGTGAAACATCTGTATGTGAAACTTGCGGGAGAAGAACACAGGAGGGCGGGAGGGGGGGGGGAGGGAGCGTGGAGGAAGCATGTATTTCTTTGAATGTTCCCTTGTGCAGCATGCACGGTCAACGCCCCGTTTTACGGCTATGAGAGAGCGTCGCACTGTGATGCCATAGCAATCCCTCGTTGCAGGACAACGTTTCCCAGTGGTATGGTTAACACGAATTTATGGCTCAGCCGCATCGTTTAATTGCCGGTGCGTTTTCGTGCCTGCTTGGAAGCGGAAAGCCACACCTGCCCTCCTAGGCAAGGCGATAAAAGCGGGATTCTAAAGCGGCGTGTTGTTTGTTTCATGAGGAGAAAGACGATGCACAAGAACTGCGTGAAGTGGGGGTGTGCCACTATCATAAATTTCAGGACTCGTCCGTTTTTAGGTATGCCGCACCAGTGCGCAAAGGGGAAAAAAAGAAAAGTAGAGGATGATGTTATATACTGAGATGTTATCGGAGGACCTCGTCTAAGTGGTCAAATTAGTTGCCGGAGTAACATAGTGCAGCTCCATGAAAGTTCTCAGATGTCGAAACCTGGCGCAAGGAAAAGTGCTTTCCCGTGTAGCTTGACGCATTGCCTGATGGGATAGCACTACAGGCTCATTGCGTGTCTCTGCAAACAAGCAGCACAAGTAAATAAAAGCTTGCAGGAGCGTATGCTTCGGCATTTTGGTAATTCATGTTTCACTTTTCTAGCGCACAAAAGGACAAGGACGAAACCAGGCTAGTGAAAGAAACCCACGTGACCGGTATGGCAAATTGAGGCGCCATCTATCGACTGGGATCAGAGTTAAAATCTGCGTTCCGTCTCTTTCCTCCCAACTCTCTTCAACCCCCTCTCTGGAGGGATCAACTCCCTTTCCTGCGGGAGGCGCGCTTTCCGCCGCGCCGCCGCCTTGCTGGCGCCGCCGACTTTGAAATCCGTTAGAAAGTTTCGTGTCTGGCGTTGGTAAGGCATGTGTTAGCCGTCGCGCGTCCGTTTCATCGTGCTCGCTCGCTGTGTGCTTGTGCGACGCGATGTTTTACGACTCGCGCTGTTCGTGCATAGTGCTTTGTTGCTCGAATACTTCCAGAACAAGTCCCGGAATATATGTGCCGGCCCCCAAAAGAACGACAGGTGAGCGTGCCCTTTGAGTCGCGGTCTTCATTGTGTCAATTTGAATTCACGTCCGTACCGAGTAGCTGTTCTCTGCAGTGGGGCTTCAGTTAATGTTTTCAAAAATGATTTGAAAAGGGCACGATGCTGCGTTCAAATCGTTATTCGAACAATCAGCGGACATGAAGCCCATGCGACGTAACTATAGTTACAGGTTTACAACTCTCACAGAACCGGGTGTTTGAGTGTGTGCTTTGCATTTGTCTCCGGTTAATTACTCGCCATCGCCTATAACCACGTTTGTAAGACATTAGGTAGATGTATGAAAACTTGTGCTGCTCTGAGACGAACAAACGAGTTCACTATTGCACGAGTCGACGGCGCTCTTTATCTGATTGAAACTTGCCCTTTTCTTCAGGGTGTATTTCGGAACGCAACACAGCTGATCGGTGCACCCAGAGAAAAGCTGAAGAATTGCAGAATCGGCGCACTTCAAGAAGAGATGCCATGAATCATCCGAGATCAGTCGTTCATTTTCTCCGCGTTTATCATCAATAGTTATACGAAAATCAACGTTTTTGGAAATGTAGTCAATAAAGTGCGGCCAATATTAGTTGTGTTATATGTGGAGTTCATTTTGACATCTTTAAAATTC
This sequence comes from Rhipicephalus sanguineus, assembly GCF_013339695.2. Classification (NCBI taxonomy): domain Eukaryota; kingdom Metazoa; phylum Arthropoda; class Arachnida; order Ixodida; family Ixodidae; genus Rhipicephalus; species Rhipicephalus sanguineus. The sequence continues at coordinate 135,815,490 of NC_051179.1, read as the reverse complement.
TATTTACATTATTATTCTATTTTTAGGTATTTCAACTGCTTTCATTGTTTTTGCATTCCAGGAATGTTCAATTTTGTTAGTTATGATAATTTTGTGCAATATCGTGCGCATATATCAGAAGCTGTTCTGCACTTTAGTCAGTATAAAAATTGTCTTTTTGAATATGTGCCCTAGTGTTATGTTCTGTTTTTTATTCCATTGTTCTTTAAGTTAACTTTGCCGAGAACTTTCGTGTTGTTTAACGATCATGAACACGTGTATGTTAATCTCCTGTTGATAGCTTCTGTTAATCTCCTGAGCCTGTATCGCACCACATTTGATGAAAATGTTGATTTTCGGAAACGATGGACAATAAAACGAGACCAAAGATATTTTGTGTTGTGAGTGCAATTCATTATTTTGCGTTCTGGCACATGCTGCACGACTGCAGTGTTTGCAGAATGCCTGATTGCAAATTGCGCACATTCAAACGAGCAACGAACGCGCGGCGCAGTACGCGCAGCGGATGCAAAAAAAAAAAAAAAAAAGCGCCCGGCGCGCTGCACGGCGCAGCACGCGGACGAGGGGGTCATACAAGAAAGGGAGCCCGCGTACGCAAACAAAACAAAAAGAAAAAATCCGGCGCGCGCGAGGGAGCTAGGAGAGGAGGCGCGGCTGGTGTTAGTGTTGCCATGACGACGCATACCGTGTGCGCCGCCATTCTGCCGTACGAGTCTCTGAATCCCAGCCGCCAGGATAGTAACTGAAGGGACGTTTGGCGCTGCCAGCGCTGACGTCATGAATTAAGGCGTCCTATGGGAGGTATACGGAGTAACCTCCCCCTGACGAAACACGACGCGGACACAGCGCTGCGTCCGCGTCGTTTTTTACAGCGAATGCTGTTAAGAGATCATTTCAACGGCCGTTTTCGGCGCCGTAGTTGTCCGCCGCCGCCGCCGCTGCCGCCGCCGGTGTCCGTAACCACTATCGCTCGAAATAAGAAAAAAAAACGAAATAAGAAAAAATTTCCAGGATGGAACGGGGTTCCAACCTGGGCCCTCTGCGTGGGAGCCCAGTGTTCTACCACTGAGCCATGCCGGTGCTTGAAACTGCGTTGCAAAAGGACCCTATACAGGCTCCATGTCGAGAAGGAACCACAATAAGATGTGTAATGTAGTGTGGTAGAAGAGTAAAATAACAACCAGGCGTCACACAACGCGAATTCTGTAACCAGGCGTCACACAATGTGAATTGCGCAACGAGTGGGCTGTTGGATCCATTGCTTCCAACCCATTACAAGGGGCTCTGCAATAATTCTTCATCGTCATCAGGCACAACACCAACAAAGTGCGCATAATGCCTTACATGTTTTTAGCGGATACCACGGCTCGCCGTTGAATGACGAAAAATGGCATAGTGGCTGTTTCCCTACTTCACAGAAATTATGATGAGTTATAGCGTAGTGGGTTCCTCGCAAGTGCACTTGCATTGGTTGCCAAGGAAGCCCATAAGCCCATCATCCATTTCCTCAGGGTCTCATTAAAGTTCTTCCCTCCTCTCTCTGTCTCTCTTTCTCAGGTCAATGTATGTTATATAGCATGGTGGGAGAGTGAAATAGCAACCGGGCGTCACATAATGCGAACTACGTAACTGGTGAGCCGTTTGAAGCTTCCAACCCATTACAAGGGCTGAGCCACAATTCTTCATCGTCATCAGTCGTCACGTAAACAAAGTGCACATAATGCCTTACATATGTGTAGCTGAAACCTTGCTTCTGCGCACAATGATGAATAATGACGTTGTAAGCGCTTCCCAACTTCACAAGTATTTTGATTTATAGCGTAGTGGGTACGTTGCTAGTGTACTTCTATTTGTAGCCCCAAGAGAGTTTACAACGGGCTGTAGAAATGCCGCTCTTCCAGCTTTCGCTGTGACTGTGCTGCGCTTTCCGCGCAGGCCTGGCGTTTTTTTCGTACTTGTTCTTTTGTGCGCTAAAAATGTGAAACATAAATAAAAGCGTTATTTACGTCGTATTTGCAGCAGTCCACGAACGGATCAAAATTGCAAGGAGGTGTCCTTTGTACCATGCAATAGCTCTTAATTGATGTGTTCTAGGTTGTAACCACTCAGCAGTTATTCCTTAAAATACGCGACACTCGTATGTATCTGACTTAGTTGTCTCAATTTCTACAAGGCAAGAACTTTCGTTTGATTAACGAGTATGTGGCAGAAAACTTACCACTATTTCGCCATAGTAGTTCATAAGCAACAACGGTATGAAATGTGGTTCTCTTCGTTGAGGTATGGAAAGCTGTAGGTCTTCAAAAGTTAGACTCATTCAGGGAACATACCAGAGCGTAGTTTGTAGCAGAACTCGCCGCTGCAGAACTCGGCTGCAGTACGGCTGCAGAACTCGCCGCCTTCCGTGCGCTTTAGGGCTTGTCATTGAAGAACCTTCAGAAGCATGGTCCATCTTCTTGGTATCCAAGGCAGCTATTCATTTTGTTATGTCGTAATTTTGTAGCGGACCTAATGAGCAATTAGTTGCTGATATAGGACTTCTTCACCACCATGCAATCTAAAAAGATCAGCATAGCATATCAGTGGATGCGTGGTCATTGCGGTATTTACGTTAACGACCGTAGAGATCAGGCCGTTTGATATGCACATGATGTTGTCCACTCTACAGCTATACCACTCTTTACAACCGACGCAGCTAGGATTATTCGCTGGCACGTGAACTCGCACTTGCACAGTGGAACATGGCGCCATTCACTAACGCTTGCCTACACAGCTTGAACCCCAATCTGCAGCTCCGCCTTCCGTCAGGAATGTCTATATTTGAGGAGAGACTTCTGCGCCGCCTGTGGCTTGGCGTGACCATCACGAGTGCCTAATCCTTCCCGGTTGGCATGGCACACAATCCTCATGCGACAAGTGCAGCTGCGAAGAAACGATTTCCCTTCTTCTATGTGTGTGTCCCCTTTTCAGTGCATCCAAGAAAGAACTTTCATGACTTTAGGCCCACTTGATAATTCTTTGTCGCGAAAGGGTACTCATAGGACACTGGCCGAGTTCGTTCTCACCACAGAAAGCGTCAAAGCGTCGAAAGCGTTGGTGCGCATTTTAAGGACAGCTTGGCTTAGAGCGAGACGCTAAACAGCGTCGTTATCTACTTTCTTTTTTTGTTTATTCTTCCATCTCTCTCTCTTTTTTTTGCTAGCGTATATTTTCTATTCTCTTTCCTTGCCCCTTTCCCCAGTGAAGGATAGCCATCCGGTCTAAGATCTAGCTAACGTTGCTGCCTTTCCGCCTGTTTCTTCCTTCCTTCATTCCTTCCTTTCTTCCTTCGTCTACTCTTCTACCACGGAACATTACATCAGCTAATGCTATTCGTCACCATATGTTACGCTGTAGAGTGTCTTTTTCTAAAGAAATTTGAAGCATACCCTTCTGGTAGAATACCTCACGCACGGGCGGAATGCGTGGATTCGGTTCCGGCTCAAACCCTGGTTTTCTTTTGTCACTGTGCGTGACAGCTTTGAACAACAACTGCAACGGCGGACAACATCGCCCAAAAAATAGGCTGTTCTTGTCAGCCCACAAGAGCCTAAGTTGTAAAACTTGATGTTCTCCAATGTACAATGTCACACTGCTCCTTACAGGTTCTTGTTGATTACCCAAGGAGAACGGAAATTCCAGGCTGATGTTACATACGAATCCGTATTTGTTTTTAGAAAGGTTCGCATTAAACAGACGCTAATTCTTCTGCTCCGATAAAAATAAACTGCATCTTCAAACGTCCATCTGCATCGTACAGTTTTACCCACATATCATTATTAAAAAGCCTGGTAAAATGCGCTTTCGGTTTTTGTTATTTTAAAATATTAACCACGACTTCTTTTGAGATTATGAGAGGAAGTTCTCGAAGCGTTTCAAGATGCCATGATTCACAGAATTCTAGTTCGCAACGTTCATCGAGCTTACAAGTTGTCAATAGTAAAACTATTTTAAAGAATTTTTCTTTCTTTCACATCCGTAATAAAATACACGGAAAAAAGGTTCAAGCTTTAACTTTGTTGAATTGAAATTGACAAGCAGTACTTATATCGGCATTAGGTCCGAATAGCGCACTGTCAAAAATGGACCCCCTGACTATCAGCTGTTGTATTGCAACCTCTGTAAACAACGTGGATAAATGCATTCGCATCGGCCTAGTAGAAATTCTGGAATTACATAGTTGGTAGGATTATCATACATAAATTCACCTGTTCTGATGTTTAGTCCCGTTGCGTTGCCATTTGGGACGTTATTTTTCTAGGGAAGTAATTTAACACATGAAGCTTTAAGGCATCTGTTTGGATACGCTGTACCAAGTTAATTAAAAAAAGCAAGTTCCCTTAAAGCGCTGTTCGATTTTAGTTTTCATGTTCGATCGGTAATGAGCTTTGGGGACTCTACACCTTTCATACACGTGTCGAACAGGGCATCCTACACGCCGAAAAGCTTTTCGTTTTCTTCGTACACATTTGATGCGCCTGACATATCTGCGGCTAACTAACTATTCATCATTATCAGCCCGATTATGTTTCTGTTTTTGCTGCAGCGCCAAAAAAATCAACGGAATGTAAACGCGACAGTGGGACGTTACAACATGCTCTCGGGTCGCATGCGCTTCGCGAGCGTAGTGTGTGCACGCAAAGCGGTTATATGCTAATGGAGCCGCCGAAACGCGTTTTGTCTCAGGGCTTTATAATATCCTTATTACGATTATCATCGACGTACCTTAATAGCACGAAGATTAATCTTTGTATATTGTGACGCAACGGTTAGCGCGACCTTTATTAGGCTCCGAAGGCACGGTGAAGCGACGACACCCGAGGCACAGATCACAATCAAGCCGAGTTTCCACTACAGATGAAGACGACGAACACCCATGATGATGACCATGTACGAGGAGGGTAGATGTGTCTAATGAATGCCCACACTAACTTTCCCCCCCACGCGAGAGCGGTCATCCTGACCGCGGGTTAAAGCGAAGAACGCCTTGCGAAAGGCTTCATGCGTGATACGTGGACTATCTCTGCAGCCCGGCAGCGGCGGTCCGCTGGGAGAACAACGGGTGCCACGCGATAGTTCACGGGAGACGTTTGCTCCAAGACCGTGTAGGGGCCAATAAAGCGTAGTTGAAATTTGTCGCACAAGCCAGGAGTGCGAATGGGTGTAAGAAGCAGCACTTCATCGCCAGGGCTGAAGGACACGGCGCGATGAGAGGCATCATAGTCAAGCTTGCGGTCCTGTTGCCTTGCTTCAGTGTTGACGCGAGCCAGCTGGCGGCAATGAAGCAGCCGGGACACGTATTCTTCACTGGTGGATGGAGATGGTTTAACAGGCGCAGAGAAGAAGGAAACGTCGAGGAAAGAAGAGGGCAAACGACCATGGACGAAGTAGAATGGCGAGTAACCTGTTGTGCGCTGTACGGAGGTATTGTACGCGAAAGTCACGAATGGCAAAATTGCGTCCCAGTTTCTGTCATCCGGTTGGATATACATGGCTATCATGTCTGACAGCGTACGATGAAAGCGTTCAGTCGGCCCGTTCGTTTGAGGATGGTAACTGGAGCTTGTTTTGTGGGTGGTGCCGGATGCCTTGAGCACTTCGTCAACGAGTTGTGAAAGAAATGTCTTTCCACGGTCGCTCAGGATGACACGAGGAGCACCGTGACGAAGGATTAGGGATCGGAGTATAAAATCAGCAATTTCGGGAGCTGATGCGGAAGCCGCGGAAGCTGTTTCGGCGTAGCGTGTCAGATGGTCGACAGCTGTAACGATCCATCGATTACCGGCGACAGTCATAAGGAGTGGACCATACAGATCGATGCCAACTACCTCAAATGGCTCCAGCGGACACGGGAGTGGTTGTAGTTGCCCGCTTTGAGCTGATGTGGGAAGCTTTCGACGCTGACAAAGGACGCACCAGTGCTGGGCAGTATCGAAGATACATGTATCTTAGATACTATCTTAGATACTCTTTGGGTATCTTGTATCTGTATCGCGATACGTCTCGAAAGACGAGTATCTGTATCTGTATTTCCGATACATTCGATAATGTATCGTGTATCTTAAGATAAAAGACACTTCTATCGCAACACAACCGTGTGAAACAATAATCGCTGGCCAAGCTCCACTTCTCAAGCTGGTACTGGTGCCACTAAGCGATCTGAATAAGTGTAAGGGCAGTGACGTTATTTTTACGCCAGAGTCGTCCAGTGAGGGTAGATCAGGAAGACAAGCACGCGGACGTCTACGCCCAGCCCACGAACCTTTTGTTTTCTCGATTTCTTTTCTTTTTAGTTGCTCCAATGCCGCTACACTTGCTCATAGCCACTGTCCTGCGCCGCGTACTCCGCTGCGTGCGGCGTCTATCGCGCAAATTCTGATGTTACAGTGTCGTTCAGGCACGTAGGCAAGGGGGGGGGGGCGAAATTCGTCCAGCCTTTTATGTTCCCGGGCAATTTTTTTTCTTTTTGCCATGAAAAGACTTTCGAAAAAAAATCCTGGCTACGTGCCTGGTTATTGCAGATTATTTTGCGTCTTGATCCGTAACGAAATGTGATGCGTGCAAGAATCGGGTTGCTTTGCGTCGCATGGATTTTACATATTAGCGATTTAAAAGATCTCGAGGATATAAGTTTGACTTGCATGCAATGAATTAACTTATATGCAAATAAGATTCTAACAACTTTAGCACCACAGGTACTGATACTAGATCTAATAGAGCAAGCGTTTACCTAACAGAAAATATCTTGGCGTACGGTATTTTTCACTTCCATCTGCATTTATTCAAAGAATTTATGAAATCATAATTTGATTATTAGCACAAGGTACAAGTGCTTTCTTAGCTGTAATTTTGCCTCACATACGTTACCTAGGTCTCTGCACTGTTTTTCCGGTCTGGTCACTGCAGTATGTCTTTTGTTACGCGCTCCCAAAAAAAGATTGCTGCTTTATTCTTCTAACTGTCTGCTTTATTTCTACTACTGTTTACACGTTTACACGTTGCCAAGGTGATTTTGAAAACAAAAATATTATGTGGACGTGCCTTGAGTATACAGTACAAAATATTCTACTTACCGCTTAAGAAAATAGCGAAATTGAGTTTTCATTATAAAAATGGAAGAGCCATCTTAAAGATGTTAGGAAGGGGATTCGAGAAGCGTTGTTTTACTGAATGCTCCGTTTTACTCATGAGCGTCCCAACGAGCCGTTTCAGGCAATTTTCCGTAGGCACTGAATTTCACATTGTCTCAACCAAGCCCTTAGCCAGTGGCTCGGGCCATTCCCCCCCCCCCCCCGAAATTTTGGTGAAGTAGGTGGTTGTACCAAAAATAAATAATGAAAATAGGTCTTTTTCGCAAATAGTCAAGGTTTTCAGCAAGTGCCCCCCCCCCCCCCCCCCCCGAAAAAATTTTTGGCTACGGGCGTGGTCTCAACAGGTAAGTTGACGATACTTCGTGATCATAGCTGTTAAGGGCGCCGTCTGTATCGTGTTTCTGTACTCATTCAATGTGAATGTTTCATAAACAACCACCTCTATTTTTCTTATATTTGTTTTCCGGTTTTAGGCCTTCTTAAATATTTTTCTTATTACTAATCGCTACGTAAAGGGAGCTATAAGCGGCAATAGCGCGAATAGCGGCGGTGTCCTGCGATGCTTCGTGCAGCGACGCAATACGTCTGAGACATTTCTTTGTTGCACATGTTCTCTCGTTCAAGAAAAATTGCAAAATATTGCACGCTAGTGAGTATATCAACAAAGAATCCCTTACGCCAGCAGCTAAGTAGAACATGGAAATTCATTGCAGGTTTACGTCATCTACATATACAACAGGGGTCTCAAACTCAGCTTATAGCCGGCGGGCCGCAGTCGCGAAGTTTAGCTCCAAAGGCCCGGGGAGAGTGAAGATGGTGGGGTCGGAGAGAGTTTGAACAAAAATGACGTTGCCATTTGAAAGGAGGCCTTTGACATATCTCATATATAGGTCATTTCTGAAGGGGCTTTTGAGTCCGGATTCCAGAAACAACGATACGGATGTACATAACGAGTGAAACCTGGACGCGGATTGAAATATAGAGTTTTTGTTCCACGGTTATGTTTCAGCACATGGTGACCACGAGTTCCTCACGAAAGAAATGCTTGAGACCAGTCGTGTGTGTGTAGCTCACTAACATACTTATTTAGAAAACAAAAACAAATGGAACGGAGACGGTCATGTGTGCCGGCCGGGCCGTTAGCGAACGGTCGCAAGCCCCGTATACACCATGCGTTCCCCGCGCCACTCCCCCCCCCCCCCCCCCCCCAGGAAGGAAAAATGTCGCTATTAGAGTTGTTGCTGCTGTACACCTGTCCGGATATACGGTATTGGGCAAACTGTCTTTTACGGACAAGGTAAAAGTCCACACCGGTATTTGCGCCGTCGTGCGAAGGCTTCTTATGACGTTATTGTGATTACATGGCAACCCGCTAGCTGGTCGGCAAGTTGAGCGGCGACTCCCATCAATTACAAAAATGGCAAGCAAGAACCGCTGTCAGCGAAGTGTATAAAGAGTTGTCCTGTGAACAAGCTAAAACAAGCCCCAATAAGTTGTTTTGGAAGGAAATGTACTTTGAGCAAGAAGGGCAAAACTTTTGAGATACGAACAGACATTTCATGCAAGTGAAACTAAATAGGTCACAGTTCAGAAATTTTCAAGGAGACATCTTTGTGTATAGCGTTTGCTGCTACATTGTATGGATCTATAATAACAAATTTGAGAATGTATCGTAGTATCTTAAGATACAATTGCCAAGTATCGTATCGGATACAATTATTGCGGCAGTATCTTGTATCTGTATCTCCAATACTTTTTGCCTGAGTATCTTGTATCGTATCGCGATACAATTTCAAAGTATCTTTGCCCAGCCCTGGGACGCACGAAGCAACGTACTTCGCTACACTAGTGGACAAGCCCGGCCAGTAGTAGCGACATCTGATGTCGCTACTACTGGCCGGGCTACTGGCCGGGATCAGGATGGTAGATATGGCGGTACAGGACGCAGTTGTCGAGCTTGAATTGCGTCAGCTGTCGACGAAGACGTGCGTTAGCGGGCCCGCGAAGTCCCGTTAAGGCGGTCCATGAGGCGGCGACAGTAAGGATCAGCGCGTTGGTGAGATAGCAATGAACCACACTCGTTCAAAGAAGTTGGGCCCATAGTAGCTAAGGATGAAACGTGTGAAGAAGGGACGGCCGAGAACTCATCGCGTGCGGTCGTGGTGGTGTCGTGATACGGTTCCGAAGGAAGCGGGCAGCGCGAAAGCGCGTCGGCGTCTTGGTGTTTCTTTCCCGACTTGTACGTAATACTAAAGTCATATTCTTGCAAACGAAGAATCCAGCGACCAAGGCGGCCAGATAAGTTCTTGAGTGTCGAGAGCCAGCACAAGGCGTGATGGTCTGTAACCACAGTAAAGTGGCGGCCGTGAAGGTAAGGTCGAAACTTCTGTATAGACCAAACGACGGCTAGGCATTCCTGCTCAGTGATGGTATAATTCTTTTCTGCAGGTGTCAGTACACGGCTGGCGTATGAGACGACCCTCTCGCGTGATGACTGATCTCGCTGTAGCAGAATACCAGCAATGCCATGACCACTAGCGTCCGTATGCAGGAGTGCAGGAGTGTAGGTGCGGTTTCATCGAAATGGCAAAGAACTGGTTCGGACGTGAGGGCACACTTCAGATGGACAAACGCCGATTCACATTCAGGAGACCACACAAAGGGAACGCCGGAGCCGAGCAACTTGTGCAAAGGCGAAGCGATTGAGGCGAAGTCTCGAATGAATCGGCGAAAATAGGAAGCGATGCCGAGGAAACTGCGCAAATCTTTGGCTTTTTCAGGACGCGGGAAGTGCTGGACAGCGGAAACCTTGTCTGGATCAGGACGAATGCCGTCCTTGCTTACGATGTGACCTAAGACTTTAATTGTCTTGCTCGCAAAACGGCACTTCTTGGTGTTCAGCTGAAGGCCGGCGTTGGCAAGACACGTGAGAACTTCTTCCACACGTTGCAAGTGCTGATGGAATGTTGACGAGAAAATAACAATATCGTCCAAATAGCGCAAGCAAGTTTTCCATTTCAGGCCTCGCAAAACGGTGTCAATCATGCGCTCGAATGTTGCTGGAGCATTGCAAAGGCCGAATGGCATGACGTTGAATTCGTAGAGGCCATCTGGTGTTGAAAACGCTGTCTTTTCTTTGTCGTCCTCGTGCATGGGTATCTGCCAATAGCCCGAACGCTGGTCTAGACTTGAGAAATACTCGGCACCCTGTAGCGAATCCAAGGCATCGTCTATGCGCGGCATGGGATAGACATCCTTGCGATGTTATTAAGGGCCTGGTAGTCTACGCAAAATCGCACCGAGCCGTCTTTTTTCCGTACTAAAACAACGGGAGATGACCAAGGACTCCCGGAGGGACGTATGATGTTCCGTTGCAACATATCGGCGACATTTTCTTCAATGACCTTCCGCTCGGATGAAGAGACGCGATATGGTCGACGGCGTACGATAGAAGTGCCATCCGTCTCGATCCGATGCGTGATAATGGACGTTTGTCCCAAAGAGGAGGAATGGGCATCAAACGATGTTGCATGCTTTTGTAGCAAGGCAAGCAACTCATCTGACTGCGATGATGTCAGGTCGGGACTGATAGTCGCAGCGAGAGCAGACGTGCCCGGGGAACGTTCAACAGAAGGAGGGTCAGAGGACGCCGGCACGAGCGGAACAACAGAGAGAGGCTGGGATTCCGTGACGCAAGCCATTGTGGTGCCTTTAGGGATGAGAATTTTCTCGGACGTCTGGTTTGTAGCGTAGAGAAGTCCGCAGCCATCGTGGAACCGCACTATCCCTGAAGCAAAGGCTATCCCTCTAGCGAGACAGCGTGCAGATGGCAGGACAAGCACGTCCCCATAATCGATCACGTCAGAGGCGATGGTAACGATTCGTTGATGACCAGGTGGTATCTCGGTATCCTCCACAGCGAGCAAGCGAAGTGGCTTGTCATCCACAGAAAGGGGTCGCTGATAGGCCTAGAGATTGCAGCTCTTCCCGTTATAGGCCTAATGCGCTGCAGTTTTGACTGAACAAGTGGCGCCGCCCGCGGCGCGGCGCGTTTCTAGTCAGTCGCGGCTGAGAGCGGGTGCGTACGGGCGGAACTATAGCAACTCGAAAGGACGAAGCTGAATCGCGGTCAAACAGGTGTGTAACTATGTATTGTGGCGTGTATCGCTGTCGCAACAGCTACAGAAACACTGTCCTTAAGCTGCCAGAAATAAAATTATATGGAATTATATGGAAGGCTCACCAGAACGAGTGATGACAGCGTCGAATAAGGGCGGTGCGACGTGCGAGATAAACAGACGCTCTTAATTTTTTAATGCTTTCCTTGCTATTACTGCGCATATTTGCTCGTTGTGGTCATAAAGTCTGCCTTCTTTTAGCCCCGATGGAGGTCTTAGGCAGCTCGTGAAGCACCGAAACCGCATATACAGTGCCCACTTCTTGCGCAACGATGAGAGAAGCTCGAAAGCCCTGCATTCTACCTGTGTGTTCCGACACGTTTTCCTGCGTGCTATGGGAAAGGTGACAGCGTAACCCTGCGACGAAGCGTTAAACATCCTCGTATCTGGAAGGGGACGCGGCGATGGCCAGAGCCACGCGCATGACAGGAAAGGGCAGGATGTGTGCTCGCACTTGTTGGCAAACATATACAAGGCGGCGACGAGCTTACACCATCTTCAGCGTCCACCCTTGCTTCTGCACCTTGCTCCCACAATGTGCAATTGGGTCTATAGACAGCTGGGAAAATGTGCAGAAATCATCTAAAAGTCCGAAGGGAACGAGCCAGCGTAAAAAAAAGTGAGAGGAACGAACGTTTTTTCTCTTGCTTAGCCCGAACAGCAACACACGCAGACTGATTAATATCGAGAAGCCCTGCTGAATAGCGAGAATGGATGGAAAAGTCAAAGGTCGCTCTTCGCGTAATGAATGAGGGAAGAAAAAGCACGAGCCGATCGTGCCGAGCGTTGGCGATGTTGCTGGATGGAGGCGCATCTTCGTCACAATGCCTTTAATTTAATGTAAATATTAGAAGACCTTGATAAAACTTTGATAACCTGAAGGCGGACGTCCTAGTCGACGCTCTTCACACACTTGCAACTGACTTCGAAGGGCCCCTTTGCTGACACAGTTTGCTCCCTGACGCCGCAAACATGGTTAGCGGCGTAAAGATCACTGCCGTGAAGAAGACTGCTTTTATTTTCAATAACTTTCTACCTATTCAGTTCCGCGGAATCGACACAATCACGCGCGCTGCTCGTTCCGCAATGCCATTGCTCTGCTCCCAGAGCGGCGTTCGCAGCATGCCGCGACGGGATCACGCGCGCGGCCGCTACTCGCGGCGCTGACTGTCCTAGCGCCGCAGCGCCACCATACCAGCTGTCGAGGCCTATAATCGCGCGGATCATAGCACGCAACGAGGGATCGGCGGTGGCGGTGTTGTCAGGGCTATCCGGCGGCAACCGCTGAGACTCGAGTTCCTCTAGGCGTTGGCATGTGGCAACAACGTCGGCGACTGTGGTCGGGTTCTGTATGGCCAACGCATTGAAGGCGGTAGTGCCGATGCCTTTCAGTAGATGGCTAGCCCTCTCCGATTCGGTCATGGAGGTGTTGAAACGGCGGCAAAGAGCAAGCACATCCTCAATGTATGAGGTGTAGGATTCGCCAAGTTGTTGCTTGCGAGTGTCCAAGGTCTTCTTTGCGAGGGCAGAACGAACTGCCGGAGTACCGAAAATTTGGCGAAGCTGTTGCTTGAAATGGGTCCAGTCCGTGAAATCAATTTCGTGATTGAAATACCAAGTTTTCGCCACGTCTGTGAGGTAGAAAGATACACGGCGAAGCTTGGCCGTATCATCCCAGTTGTTTGTTGAACTCACTCGGTCGTAGTGGTCCAACCAATCTTCCACATCTTCACCTCGAAGTCCGGCGAACATGGCGGGGGTCACGCTGGTGGCCACTGATAATCCAGGGTGGATAGGCCGCGGTAGTCGGGGCCGTGGAGGTAGATGCAGGTGCGCCGGTTGGCTCGTCCTGAGGCATGTTACCGGACACCTGGTACAGACGGCGACCTGAGCGGAGCTCCAGGAGGTAGAGCAGGTTGGGAGAGGCAGGAAAATCGATGAGCAGCCTCCACCACTTGTGACGCAACGGTTAGCGCGACCTTTATTAGGCTCCGAAGGCACGGTGAAGCGACGACACCCGAGGCACAGATCACAATCAAGCCGAGTTTCCACTACAGATGAAGATGACGAACACCCATGATGATGACCATGTACGAGGAGGGTAGATGTGTCTAATGAATGCCCACAATATAGCTATATTTGCTCACAGTTTGCTGCAAAAGAGATTACTATGTGCCCCTTCAATTGGCGTCAATTCACGACTAAAATGACGGGTGTAAATACATGGTGCACCCCAGCGTTAACCCTGGGGTTAACCCAGAGTTAACACACAGGGTTAACGCGTTAAAATAGACTCTCCCCGTGCCCCTACACGCGTGTTTCAGTATCTCCGTAAGTATACCGCTATGCGCTCGTCCGTGTCGTCTGCGTCCTTGTCCAGTTCGCGTGCCAACAATTTTCCATAAGAAACGGGACACAACTTCAGCTACCTTAGACTCAACTAACCGAAATAAGTTTTGCACCCTCCAGGTGCAATAAGGCGAGCACTTCACGCAGTAGTGCAATTACCGTTCACCCTACCTGTACGTGCACTTCTGGCGACAGACAAACATCATGGGGCAATATTCTGCTCGTCTATATATATAGTACTACATCCGCTCGCTCGAATCCGGTGAACGCGCGAAGAAATAAATGCGAACAAAATAAACGCTTTCCCCAACCGTCCTTCCCAACGGCGGCTCAATGTGGAGCACCGGAGGCAGGCGCCTCCGCAATCTCGAGCAATCATGCCCGTCACACCTGATGCCCACAGCGATGACCCATCGCCTGGGAAACCCATTGGGCCGAGTCGAGTGAGGGTGCGGTCGCTATCCATCTTTTTCTTTTCTCTATTCTTTCTTTGTATCACAGACGAGAGTGCCGTAATGAATACGTAGGACGGCCAACTTCCGGTATCGGCAACTCGCCCCGTTAATTACGCTTGGCGGGTGCATATAGCAGCTTGTGGTGCACCTCTACCCAGATTGAGGCTGCTAACTTTAAACGCGTCTGCTTCGACCCTCCGCCCTCAGCGCTACCAATTCGATGAACTTCGAACCATGTGCAGTATGTTTTTCTCTTCTGCGTCTTTCTCTTTGCTAGCGCACCAACACTCTCAACATTGGCATGTTCAGAGGTCACGCACTAACTGTTTTTTAGACATTTTGTTATTGCTTGCCAATTACATTAAATATTTTCAAAATTACCTGTGAAAACGTGTCCACGCTCTCGGATACTTCTATTTTGAATGTGCTTCGTTACGTATGAACGAAGTAATATTTCTCTCTTTTTATAACTTTTTTTTCATTGTATAGCATGTGCATTCCTCGTATCAATTGTCTTGAAATATATTTTGCTCTTGCTGTGTTGTTATCACAGTGAACGTGGGACGTGGAGCATTGTCAGGGTGTTTTATGCAGCTTTTTTTCCCTGTCCCAACCACCTACTGTGAAACGTATGTGGTAAAAAATAAGCTCGAACTGAGACCATTTTTTTTACTATAAAATGTTCATTACTTCAGGTCGCCGGAACTAGGGAACACCGGTACTTTGATCTAAGTTGTTCAAACAAACATTTCCAATGGCCGGTTCTGTCGCGTGAAGTGGCTGAACTTTTTTCTTCTATTTTTTGGCTGATCTGCTTTCTGTTGAAGTGAATAAAGGCACTTTACACGCACAAAGCCCAAATTGAACGTGAAATATAAGCATTCATAAAGTGACTCGAGTGAGTCTCCTATTTTCTATCCAACATGTACGTGAGAATAAAAGTATGTACCCGAACAAAACGAAGGTGATAATACAAATACTTGCGACTTTGTTGTGTACGATGTACTACAGCTGCACAAGCAGGGATGCGTCTCAGACGCCCTTATTCTTTTTAGTGGTTTCACTTACCAGCAGTTATTCGGCGCAGATGAGCAACATCGACGTAGGGCCGCTAATCAGAAAATCTTCTTTTACATGTAAGCTTATTTTGATTAGCCATGCTTCGTGAATGCACACATCGTGAGAGCAGAAGCTGTGATAATGAAACGATCGCCACGGCGATATACAATCGTTGGCGGTACTTACTTACGCATCGTAGTTTTCTCAGTAGGTTCTCCGTTTCTCTACTTCCCGCATACTCGAAATATATATGGGGTGTAAATGTATTACGTTTGTTTCTATTATTCCTTACTTTGCGTTGCTTCGTTGTTTTTGTCGAAAACAACAGCGCATAGGAGTTAGAATTGCAGCTTATGTGTACGTCCACTTGAATTTAGCACCGGAGCTATGAGGAATGTCACCAGAATGACAACACGCGGGCGCATACCCACTGCGTCGGTGTGTGGGTTGGGGGAGGGGGGGTGCGGAGGGAGAGGCAAACTGCTTCACGCACAAACAGACGCATATTACACGAGGTATCACCCCTCCTTTACGCCCCCACAAATTGAAGCCCAAGAAGATGGGCGTTGCGATGGCTGTTAGTAATGATAGTGGGAAAAGTAGCCGTAGTTACACAGAATGTAAGAATGTAATGCGTGCAAAGTTGATTTTGTTATTCTCCGGGCCATGGTGCGGAAAACTGAATGTCATCGGAAGATGAAATTCTGTTCGTTACGGAGTCAGAAAAGAAAAACAAAGGAAGCAATAGCAAGCGGAATGAAGTGCTATCGTTAACGCATCTGGCCGTACCCTGCAACAACCCTGTTAATTATCCCTCCTTCATTCCCCCTCCCAAGCTGAAAGAAGGCACAACAGTGACTGCGCGCGATTTCAGCGTGTCTAGCTGGGCACTACATTATACGTACATTCGCCCAATAAAGGCGCCGAGGTAAGACCGATGAAGCAATTTCTCAACGATTTTCAATAAGCTAATTAACGGTTCCTATTACCAACTGCGTTTCTTATTGTCACTTTTGCTGTATTCGGTTTTCGCCCACAAAGACTGTCAGCAACGCTCAGCGCAAACCGCGCCTCATTCTTAGAGAAGCTTCACGATTATTGTAGATCTTAAAATGGCAAATTTTGAGCAAGTAGGTGATATATTATGTGAATAACAGCGCAAAAAAGGACAACGCTCGGCAGCGCTCGTCTGTGTTTCTTCCTGGTCTCTTGTCCTTTTTTGCTCTGATCGTGTAAATTTTTCGACGTCATTTCCGTGACGGAAATACGTCACTGAAGTCTTGGTGGACCCCGGCATAAAACACTAGAGCTTATTCTAGAGCTTGCGCGACAACCAGCGATAACGCTGGAATATTCGACGGCACATGTATAAATGCCGACGCGCTTCACCGCTTGTCAGTTGATCGACGGCTGACGCTCTGTTCGCCGCTATCAGTGCATACCATGTGTATTATTGTAAATTAACTTTCCGTTTCTCGGCCACAAGTTCCACGAAATCGAGTTTCATCTTGGACACGTCGCCTGTGGTCTTCGTCGACGTCACGACCACGTGACACCTGGTGTAGGTGCTGCTTCCTTATGTTCCGAACACCTACGAAAAGCCGGGAACCAGGCCCAGAGCGTGAAGAAGACATCGAAGACCTCGTGAAACAGCGAGCTAGCTGCAGGCTACAAGGCTTGCAATCCGAATACGGACTCTTACTCGAGAAGCGAGAAATCACGCCGACGAACACAACAGCGGCGATGGCCACCGCTATGTCACCCGCGACAGTAGTGATGCAGCGACCCAGGGATCCGCCGAGTTTCTATGGATCATCGATTGAAGACCCAGAAAGCTGGCTGGAGACGTGCGACCGAGTCACCAGCTTCAACAACTGGGACTCCAAGGAAAAACTGCGTCACGTCTACTTCAACCTAGAAGACGCCGCGAGGGCGTGGTTCGAGAACCGAGAGTCCGCCTTACAAACATGGGATCTCTTAGAAGCATGGAAGCTTGGGCGAGTTTGTAAGACATCATGACACAGCTTCAAAGCGCTAAAAAACAGGGACAGACGAAAAAGAGTGGACACGACGAGCTCGTCGTCTCCACCCTTTTTCGTCTGTCCCTGTTTTTTAGCGATTTGAAGTTGTGTCATGATGGGATCTCTTTGGGGACTACATTCCCAAGCACGTTCATGAGGGTGGTCCGCAAGGAACGGGCCGCAGCTATGCTGGAGACCCGTGTGCAGCTGCCCAATGAAAACATTGCCATCTACACGGAAGAGATCAATCGCCTGTTTCGACACGCCGACCCAAGTATGCCCTAAGAGAAGGAAGTCAGATTCCTCATGCGGGTTGTGAAACAAGAACTTTTCGCTGGATTGATAAGAAACCCGCCGAAGATGGTCGTTGAGTTTGCTTCGGAGGCTTCGACAATCGAGAAGACGCTTGAGGTGCGAACGCGGCAACACGACCGCAGCTTCTTGGCCACAAGCTACGCCCACATTCAAGCGCTGGGATCCACCGACCTGCGCGAGACGATCCGAGCAATCGTGCAAGAGGAGCTGCGAACAATTCTACCTTCATCGCAACCTCAAGCAAATTCCTTCGCCGACGTCGTGCGCCAGGAGATCCAGCAGTCACTGGGCTCGCTTCAGCTAGCAGAGCCGCAGCCGCAAGCTATGAGCTATGCTACTGCAGCCCACCGTCATGCTCCTCCTCAGCGCCCACGCCAAGACGCCACACCGCGGCAGTACTGTCGCCAGACGCCGCCTGTCGGCTAGCGCTACACCCCGAGGAAGACCGACGTCCGGCGTGCCCGCCACCACCGACCACTCTGCTACCATTGCGGAGAATATGGACAAACCTACCGCCGCTGCCAGTGCCGACAGATGGGACGGCGTGGTTTCACCAGCCACGCGCCACGTCCAGAACAAGGTGAACGGCCACGTGACATCGGCGACTATCTGGCATGAGCGCAGTAGACCCCCCGAGGACCTTCAAGCTTGCCGTCGCGCGGCCGCTACATGTCATCGCACCGCCGGCAGTACACTGGCCTAAATCGGGGCCGGTCGCCTAGCGCGTATCCGGGAAGTTAAGGGCAGCAACCAATGGAGGTGCGGTTGCTGGACGACGAAATGCCGAAGATCCTCCGCGGCCGCCGACGAAGACAACGCGACGAGACCTGCAGAACAAGACGCGAAGCAGACGAAGCTCCGTCGACGAAACCTCGCGGACCGAAGAAGACCGGACGACGCAAAATAGAAGCAGCGGAACACACCGACGCAGCCGTGACCCCACGCCATGACCTAACTGCAACGCGAGACGACGAACTAGCGACCTCGACGTTCTTATCGACGGCCACAGCGTCACATCTCTCGTCAACACCGGAGCCGACTATTCTGTCTTCCGTGACCGTTCGCCACCAAGCTGAAGAAAGTAGAGACCGCTTGGAGTGGACCCAAAATCCGGACAGCTGAACGCCACCTGATAACGCCAATTGGTTTCTGCACGGCAAGTCACTATCAATAACCGGACTTATCCTGCGAGCTTTGTAATCCTACAAAACTGCTCCAGGGATGTGATACTTGGAATGGACTTCCTAAGTGACCACGGTGCCGTCATCGACCTCACGTCTGAGTCGATAACACCAACCTCAGACAAAGCGCTCCCGCCCGACGCGAAGCCAGGGAACCATGCATTGAATGTGATAGAAGAGCATGTGACCGTTCCGTCGCGCTCCAGCGTCATTATTTCCGTCGGCACCGAAAAACCTGCGAACCTTGAAGGCGTCATCGAGCATCGAGGGCAATCAGCACCTACTGCTGAACCTTCAAATTTGCGTCGCAAGAGGTATAGCCGAGCTGCGTGACGGTAAAGCAAAAGTAGTGTTGACTAACTTCAGCCATGATATAGGCACCTCAACATTGGTACGACGGTCGCCTACATCGACGAATGTGTGGCCGCCAGCAATGATTTCGCCCTCTTCAATGCTGCCGAACCTGCTTCGACGAATCGAGGTCCCGAACCAAATTTTGACGCCAACCCATGCCTTCCCAAGGTCAAGCAAGACCAGCTCAAAACCCTGCTCCGGCAATACAAGGACTGCTTGTCGTCGTCGTCAAGGATTCGGAAGACCCAAGTCGCGAAACATCGCATCATAACAGAAGAAAGTGCACGACCAATTTGTCAGAGCCCGTACTGAGTTTCGACGCGAGAACGCGAGGCCGTCAAGAAACAGGTCGACGAAATGCTACGCGACAACATCATCCAGCCGTCCAAGAGTCCGTGGGCGTCACCAGTGGTGTTAATGAGAAAGAAGGATGGGACCCTACGTTTCTGGTCGACTATCGTCGCCTAAACAATATCCCGAAAAAGGACGTGTGCCCTCTCCCACGTATAGACGACGCCCCAGATAAACTCCACAACGCGAAGTACTTTTCTTCGGTGGACGTCAAGACCGGCTACTGACAAATCGAAGTCGACGAGGGAGACCGAGAAAAGACTGCCTTCATAACACCGGACGGCCTGTTAGAGTACAAGGTCATGCCCTTCGGTCTTTGATCGGCATCTGCGACTTTCCGAGTCATGGATACAGTATTAGCTGGCTTGAAGTGGCACACTTGCCTTGTTTACTTGGACGACGACGTTGTCCAAGTAAACAATCAAGAACTCCGGGCTCACCCTGAAGCTAGAAAAGTGCCGCTTCACGTACGAGGAGCTCTTGTTTTTCGGTGACGTGATCAGCAAGACTGCAGTGCGCCCAGACCCGCACGAAACAGCTGTCATCGCCGCTTTCCCGCCACCCACCCACAAGAAGGCCGTGCGCCGATTTCTCTGCTTGTGCGCCTATTACAGACGCTTTGTCAAACATTTTCACGTATCGCCGAACCACTGACGCTTCTCACGAAGACTAATGTGGAATTCAGGTGGCAAACAGCGCAAGTCCAAGCATTTCATGAACTGAAACGATGCCTGCAGACGCCTCCGATACATACGCATTTTGACAAATACGCCGATACGGAGATTCACACCGATGCAAGCAGCGTAGGACTCGGCGCCGTCCTTGTGCAGCGGACGGACGGACTGGAAAGCGTTAATAGTTATGCTAGCCGGTCGCTGTCTAAGGCAGAGGCCAACAATTCCACAACAGAAAAGTAGTGCCTCGCCATCATCTGGGCTACGTCAAACTTTCGCCCCTACCTCTACGGCGGGCCCTTCAAAGTTGTGAGCGACCATCACGCCTTATGTTGGCTAGCTAACTTGAAGAACCCTTGTGGTCGTTTCGCACGGTGGAGCCTAAGACTTCAAGAATTCGACATTGCTGTCGTGTACAAGTCCGGAAGGAAACACTCCGACGCCGACTGCTTGTCTCGTGTCCCCGTCGATCCACCACCGCCCGACGACCAGGATGACGACCAGGAGCCATAAGTGCCGACGACTTCGTCGAACGACAGCGAGTCGACCCGGAACTGAAGGGTCTAGTAGAATACCTGGAGCGCAGGAGCATCGTTGTCCCAAAGGTATTCAGGCGAGGATTGGCATAATTTTCATTGAAAAACAACGTCCCCGTAAAGAAGAACTTCTCTCCGGCCCGAGCCAACTGCCTTATCGTTGTACCTTCGGGACTGCGAGCAGACATTCTGCATGCCCTGCACGACGACCCGACGGCTGGACACCTCGGACTTTCTCGCACGATCGCACGAGTACAGGAAAAGTACTAATGGCCGCGCCTTGCCGCTGACGTGACTGGCTACGTAAGGACGTGCCGAGACTGTCAGCGACGGAAGACACCGCCCACAACACCAGCAGGCTTCCTTCAGCCGATCAAGCCTCCTCGGCGACCATTCCAGCAGATCGGGATGGACCTCCTGGAGCCGTTCCCAACGTCGATTTGCGGAAATAAATGGATCATCATGGCTACGAACTACCTCACCCGCTACTCCGGAACGAAAGCCCTGCCCAAAGGCAGTGCCGCTGAGGTAGCCAAGTTCTTCGTTGAGAGCATCATCCTTCGACACGGTGCCCAAGAGATTCACATCACCGACAGAGGTACGGCGTTTACGGTTGACCTAACTCAGGCGATCTTGGAATACAGCCACACAAGCCACCGCCGGATCACCGCGTACCACCCACAAACCAACGGCCTCATTGAGCGTCAAAATAAGACCATCGCCGACATGCTGGCCGTGTACGTCGACGTCGAACACAAAGACGTGGGATGCCATCCTTGTGTACGTGACCTTCGCGTCGCAGATGACGACGCAGATGACGCAGATGACGCCATACAAGTTGGTCTACGGACGGAGCCCGGCAACGACGCTCGACGCCATGTTACCAAACGTGACCGAAGAAAAAAACGTCGACGTGACCAACTACCTACAGCGCGCCGAAGAAGCACGACAGCTCGCCCGCCTACGGATCAAGAAACAGCAGACGAGTGACAGCCGCCGCTACAACCTTCGACGACGCCATATGCAATGCCAACCCGGTGACCGTGTATGGGTATGGACGCCAATACCCAGACGTGGACTTAGTGAGAAGCTTCTTTGACGACACTTCGGACCGTACGATTCTCAGCGGCACCGTGTGCGACCTGAAGTCGTCCATGTAGTGCGCCTCAAGCCATATTACGCGCGTTAGTGAATCTGAGGACTGTACTTTTGAATTATTATTGCACTCTCTTGCTTGTGCTTATTGTTTACTGTACTTCCTTGCTTTATTGTTGTTATTTATTGTTGCATGCATTGCCCCCCCCCCCTCACCGTGTTCTGTTTTAAGCATCGGGACGATGCCTTTTCAGAGGGGGGCATTGCCACGTGCGTTTCTTATTACCACTTTTGCTGTATTAGGTTTTCGCCCACAAAGACTGTCAGCAACGCTCAGCGCAAACCGCGCCTCATTGTTCGAGAAGCTTCGCTATTATTGTAGGTCGTTTTGGTGAGAATGCCCGCAAGACGCGAACACTCGAGCTTATTCTAGAGCTTAAGCGACAACCAGCGATAACGTTGGAATATTCGACGGCACATGTATAAATGCCGACGCGCTTCACCGCTTCTGAGTTGATCGACGGCCGACGCTTTGATCGCCGCTATCAGTGCATACCGTGTGTATTGCTCTAAATTAAATTTCCGTTTCTCGACCACAAGTTCGGCCAAATAATGAGTTTCATCTTGGATATGTCGCCTGCGGTCTTCGTCGACGTCACGACCACGTGACACTATTGAGGTATGTACTGTTAAATAAAGTTTGCTAAATAAGTCCAATGTACTTGCTGAGCGAGCAATAGGCCACTGAGAAGAAATTTTAGGACCAATGTAAATACGCACGACAGCCTAAAGTATGGGTAAAACAGGGGGTGGATGCTCGAGCCAACGTTTCGACAAGTGGACTTGTCTTCTTCAAGGCTGGAACTGATTTCCTTAGCTATCGTGTGTATGTGCTTCGTGCCCTCTCCAAAAGAGGGGAGAAGGGGTGGGGAGGAGAGGCCACCGCGACGATTGGGTGAGTCATAAGGAACGGGAAAAAAAAAAGAGGAAAGGAAAGGGGGGGGGGGAGGACGGGAGGGTGTACGTTTCACTGAATGATTGTCAATGGAAGCACGTGGCATTTTAACAATAGTAGGTTCGAAAGCTTAGAAGAAGGGATTAACTCTCATTCGTTTTCTTTGTGTATGTACCATATCGAATAGATTCGAGAGCCCCCTTAGAAACGTTAATGCCTGCTGGCTGGAGTGTATTGAACTTGTGAATAAGGTATGACTCTGTATATTTTCTGTCTCTTGGGGACCGGAAGTTTGACTGAAGTATGTAAAGTTTGAGATCTTCGAAGTTGTGACCTGCTACATTAAAATGCTGTGCCACTGCTTTGGGTAACTTTTTCGCTGTGTCCGCGCGATGCCCGTTTAATCTAACATTAACAGGTTGTCCCGTTTCGCCAATGTACCGTTTTTGACAATATGAACATTCGATCATGTAGATAACGTTTGAACTAGTGCAGGTGAAACTAGATTTTATATGATGGACGTAATCACTTCCGGTGCTTTTAACTATAACGTCATCTTGAAGGTGCTTACAAGTCTTACATCTTGGACGAGAACACGGTGTTATGTGGGCAGTAGAATGAGGGTTTACTTTTGCGTGCACTAACATGTCCTTAAAATTTTTATTGCGGCGATACACGACCTTTGGTACTCCGGGAAACGCTTTTCTAAGGCGCTCGTTGCTGCTTCCATCATCGCAGCTTCCATCTTCTTTTCATTTCATTTCATTTCATCGCAGCTTCCATCTTCCACTTCCTGCCGTTTTTTGGATTAAAGTATGGGTAGGCATTTTACAATAAAACGGCAACAATCCTTCAAAATCAAGTAGGTGTTTCGCCAACCATTGCGACCGGAGACACAAATATGGTCATAGATATCCATAGGTTGGCAGAACATGTGGAGCTCACTCAGACTCACTCATTATTCATGAAATATATTTTGCTCTTCGGGCTGAGTCAGACTCAGGCTCACCAAAATTTTCCTCAACCGGACTCACTCGAACTCAGATTCACTCAAGGTTTTTTCAACTGGACTCACTAGGACTCAAACTCACCAAGATATTACTCCCTCGGACTCACTCAGACTCAGACTCATGGCTCGATCTGAGTCTGAGTGAGTCTCATTGAGTCCACACATGAGTCCGTTAGCACAAAATTATCTTTTTCGACCAAAATGATCATCTTCTTTAACACCAATATCTCGCATAATCGGCACTCCACTTCGCGCCTTCTATCTCGTACCTTCGCATACGAGTTAACGCCTGTTCGTAACCAGTAAGGACATTTCACTGAAAGAAATGACTCATACGAGATATTTTTATAAGGAACTTCCCGTGAAAGAGTTAGCGTGTGGATGTGAAGGCACCTCCTTCCCCCCCTCCCTTCTTATCTCATGCCTCTGATCAACAAACATTGAGCTGGCGTATGGACGCTAGTGCGTTGCAGTATGTGCGAGTAGCCGTGAGTATAAACGCGAGCTGACGTAAGCCTGATAGTAATGCTGAAATTCAGTAGATAGTACCACATGTCAGCAAACATTGTCGCGCTGTCTTGCGCTTAGGGCTCACTCGGACTCAGTCTCATAAAAGTATTCCTCAACCGGACTCACTGGGACTCAGTCTCACTAAAATATTTCTCAACCGGACTCACTGGGACTCAATCTCACCAAAATATTACTGACCCGGACTCACTCAGACTCACGACTCGATCTGAGTCTCAGTGAGCCTGAGTTAGTCGCCACATGAGTGAGTTTGCTGGCCTATGTATACATGCGAACATTTTCTCGTTGTGTAAAGTTTGTTGCTGTGTCCCAATAAATAAATGCGATGCAACATAAAGACTAAATGAGCAAAAATAATTACGATGTGTAGAAATTTCGTTTTCATTCAGGAATTTTGTTTGGAAGAAGAGTAATGGTTCCTTTCATTTTGAAACGGACCTTTCTGTTCCCTTTATGCTTCCTGGCGGATACTTTCTTGAAGTCTAACCGATTTGGTATTTCAAGGATAGGCTTTCAATATTTTAACATCGCTGCGAGCAAAATGAGCTTCGTTCGTCAAATTGTCATTCTCAATCATCATTTGCTCGCAGCTTCTCCATCCATGTATTCACAAGTGGATATAGACCGTACATGCAAATGTCGATTTGTCCTAGTTTCACATAAAAATATAGTTGGAACTGCTTCGTCGACAAATCATGCCATGCACTGAACGCGTTGCGCTGGAGACTGCAGATTCGCTGCTACTGCGTGTCGAGTATTGCAAGGTGTCCTGCTGTGTGTGTTGTCACCATTCGTATATGTTTCGTCTAGCATGGTATGGTCATTCGTACTTTTTTGGTAACTATCTCAGATTGCTTAACTGTGGAATTTTTTGTCGGTTACAAGCAGTCGTAATGTTCCTTCGTTAAAGTTGGCGAACATTTGTTTCAAGGAAGTTCCTCTGGAAACCTAGGCCTGTTCTGGCAATGCTTGTTTAACTATTCGAAAACTATTCGAATGTTATCGGATACTTACTCGTATTTGATTCGGTTCTAAAATTCACTATTTCTGCACCCCTCTTATTTACCTTATTTCTCGTACTTTTCGTTTTATTTTTTCTACATCTTCTTCACTGCCTATCTTCTACGACCACATTTCCTGATTCTAATAGTTATCTAATTGCTATCGTACCAATCTTATATTTTGTCAAATCTTTACGTTTCCACGTCCACTTGTTTTTGATCATATTATACTCCTGACTTATATTTATTGCTTGTACATTTCCTCTGCATGCTTTGACACCACTCAAACCTGCTCACGATACCAATTCTTGCTTCACTCTTTCATTATGCAACGACCATCGCTGCAGCCTTCGCTGCTTGCATCAATAAAGTGCCGCGGAATGCGTGATCTGCGAACTACTTCCGTACCATTCATTTGTATTATTTGGTGGCATGGCGCAGCGGGCCACGCAGAGATACCGTCCTGACCAAAAAAATCGCCCTTCACTCGCAAGACATTTCCCTACAATAAAATAATTCTTCTCTACTTAACCTCAGTGTACACCGTAACTCTATGCAATTTCCTTATCTATACTTACCTTCATTCTTACTTTCTGATTTTCCTACGAGTGCTCTATTTTTCTCTTCTAAACTGGATTTAGTATTCAACATTCCCGTCTTGGTTATTAATTTTTTGTGAAGGCTTTACTCACTTTCACGTGCTGAAAACTAACATCCTAACGCTGTACTTCATTATGTGCTTGCTTAAGCATTCTGTATTTCATTCTTCGTGTTCCCAAAGCAAAGAACGAATAGAAGTCGCACTGCGAAGTGCCTTGTTCGCTGCTTTCGCGCCTTCATTCCTCTCAGTGAGATCAATCGATAAATGTACCGATGGGCCTAATATAAAAGAAAAAGAGAAAAACGCACACATGAAGGACTCCCCCTGCCTCTCGGCGCGCCCCAAACCTGCTCGTCTGTGTAAGGGTCCATGGCCCGGAAACCAGAGCTGGGGCTCCAATCTCACGCAATCAGGCTCGTCACACCTGATGCCCCTCACGGATGACCCACTAAGTGAACTCGGCAGGGAGAAGAGCCCGAGGCTCTTATCGTCCCTATTTATTATTTTTGGCGGCCTGTCATTCAATAGCCTCCCAAGCAGCTTCCCTCATGAATACTCCGGAAGGTGCGCCTTCCGTATCGCAAAGCGCGTCCTCGTTAATTACAATGAACGGCTCACTATATTTAACCGTTCACCCGAACGCGCATCTTATTCGACCGCCACCTTTTCTCCTTTATCGTATGAAGCTCGGCCCAAAGCCTGTATATTTTGCCCTCACCGCGAACACCTCGCGTTGCTATTCCGGACATGGCTGCTATTGCGTTACATGTGGCGTTTTTTTTTTTTTTCAGAAAGAGCTAAGAAAAACGCACATTTTGCTACTGACAATATGACCGGGCCTGCTCCATCAATTTCTTGCCATTTTGTTTCTGCCCCTTAAATACCTCATAGCTATATTGCGGCTAAAACCCATATAGGCAATTATCGTCAGTATTCAGGAGTAAAATTTGTATTTGGCTCTTATAGATTGGAACATTTCATTTGCACTTGAATTAGTTCGTAAAAGAAGTCTAAACGATTCGAATGTACGGTATAGCAATATTTTGCGATAAAATTACCATCATCCTTGTGCTTCCTTCGGTGCCATCCCTCGTCACATGCGCGCAATGGCGACGACTAGACTTGAAGAGCGAGTGGTGCTTCCTGGCAAAAGACGCACTATTAGCGCGATAGCGTTAGAGAGCTCGTTTCGCAGGAATTCCGCCGTCGGTGTCGGTGAGGGCGTCGCTTGTGAGCGAAAAATCGTCTGTGACCGAATAATAGAGAAGGATGAAAATAAAGTAAACGATAAAAATCTTCGGTCTCATTGAGGATCGAAACCAAGCTGGCGTCCTACCACAAAGCCACGATGTTACTTGCAACTGCTTCGGGAAAAAACACTACATAAATGCCATGTAGTGGAAGGAGTCTCCTTAACGCATTTTGTTGGGCAGGTGTCACGACGAAAATGCGCCCATTCGGCGTTTTGTAGGCGCGTTGGCGAGGCCATCAAACTACGTTTTTTGCGCGACGCCATGCTTCCAAAAAAAAAAAAGAAAAGCCCGGATAGTGCACCCATCACCGCTAAAACACACACACAAGTTTTCAAACAGCTGCAAAAGTGGAATACTATGTCCATCTAGCGGAAAACATATCAAGCAAATGAGATAATGTGCTGCCACCTGTGGGGCATTGTGAGAAACATGTCTCGACTCTAGCAGAGGGAAGTTGTTTAGATCGAAAAGCTGTACCATTACTACAGATACATCGCGCGCGCTTGTGTGTGTGTGTGTGTGTGTGTGTGTGTGTGTGTGTGTGTGTGTGTGTGTGTGTGTGTGTGTGTGTGTGTGTAAGAACGCACATTAATAAGTATGCACTTAGTGGTTAAAGTGCGCACTAGGGGCCGGATTTCGCTATCGCGTTCAACTGTTAAAGGCGAAGCTTAAGGGTCCCCCAATTTTTCTAGACTCTCGGCAGCGTTTTCTAGTTCTTGTCATGTATTGCAGCCCTTGAATAGTGCTAGCTCTTCTTCTTCTAAGCTCGTTTTATGCCGTCCGTTTCAGATCACTTCTTCTTCTTCAAGGAATAGATCGGCGCCCAATAAAATCATTTCATATGTCTTCAATTTCAAATATACCGTCTGGGAGCGAAAGATCGACATAATACTGTAGCGCTAAACTCGAAAAGAAACACTAAGAGGCGCCAATAAGACGTAGGGAAGTCGGCCTATTACTCTTTATATTCGAGTTTTGCCCTCCAACATTATGTCATTCGGTAAAGGCCAACTCGCACTAGAAAACTAATTGCGCAACGCAAACACGATACCAAAGCGACTACGACACAAATGAAACAAATTGAATGCGACCTTGTTGATTCTTTTGGTCATTATTGTTGACGCAGCACTGGTTTACTGAATGTGGCTCAGTTTTAATGAAACAGATGCAGGGTTTGGCTCGTTTTTGATTAAAAACCACCTTTCGGAGTTCACGTTACAATCAGAAATTGCCTTTTTTCGATTCCAACAGCTTTAGAAGTTAAAGATACTTCGGTGCCCTTTACGCTCCCGTGGAATTTAGCCCAGTTTCAGTTTCTGCGTGTGGCTTTCTTTGAAAAAAAAAACAAAAAAAGCCTCACATATCGATATAAAAATGCCTCTGACTGCCAATACATGTCTTTCTTCTGTGAAAACTTTTCTTCGGCATATTGCTATGGTTTCTTTATGGCATTTATCATAAGTATTTGCGGGAAAAGTGACGTACGCCTTGAAGCTTTATTTTCAAATACTTTAGAGAAGGTCTCCTAACTAAACAACATAAAACGTGACCGAAAGATCAAGTCAATCTACATGCTTTTCTAGCACAATTCCTTTCCTTGTCCGCAGTAACGCGAGGCCGGCCAGAGTCAGCTATGGTTCACAACAACCTTTCTGTATTTCAGTTAAGTACATATATACCCAGCCGCCCTTTCTCGGAAGCTGTAAGGTAAATTAAATACTATCTTTGCATCACAACACTCAAATATCAGTACTTCTTGAATTCTGGAGCATCTAAGGAAAGAATACCTGCGCAGTTATTTCACCACTGCGAGCACTGCTGGTACCTGCTGCTTGATTGGTGTTCGTGATACAATTTACACAGAAGGGATTGGTGACATTCAATCAGATGTTCACAGACATTCCATCCAAGGCTATGCAATGTTCATAGAAACGTTAGATTGTGCCTATAAACGATTTTGGAGGGGAATCACACAAAACTTATGTAACGATATGTAATAACGTCCGAGTACCTAAAATTAAATGCATGCTAAAAAACACCAACTGTTAAAAAATAAATCCGGAGTCCGCCACTACTGCATATATCACAATTACATCGCGGTTCTGGCGCAAAAAACTCCGGATTTTAAACAAAACATTTAGCACAAAGTAACGAGAACTTGGTGAAACAGACACAGATCTGTTTATCCTCATACGCGACGTTGCCTATCTTTGCCCAAAATATCACGAAAGGCTAAGCAGCACCGACTAGACCAAATAATTATTTCTTGCAATCTTCAAGGAAATTATAAACATAACTAAACGCCACTGTGCACTCTAGATACTCTTAGCACATCTTTTTTTCACGTGCGCAGCAGATTACTTACTTTCGTCTTGCGGTGACACTCACAAGGTGGCACACTCCACCACGTTGCACATATTTATAACAGCAAAGCTGCAAGAGGGCTAAAATAATGATATAGAAATTAACTGTACTCAAAGAGAGGAACTAGGATAACAAACATTGCAGGAGCGCAGTGAAATATGCGCAATAAGAAAACAAAGTACGCTTCCCTAGCGCTAGCTCTGTGTATCGCGGGTTACCACACAGCAGACAAAATTTTCGTCGCACAGCTTGCTGTTGACTCGTGTTGTCTGACTCATACGTTCTTCTCTTTCAGTTCTTCTTTTCTCCTTTTTTTTTCGTTGTGCACAGAATGCTCGTTTTGTTCATCTTTTCCTGTTTATTTTTTTGGACGGGCTTTGAAAACGTTGCCTTCGCTAAAGCTCTATACCTTCAATTTCTTTCTGGACATGACAGTGTAACTACTAGGGCCCAGCACGTTGAAGAAGTGCTGAGTACATGCCACACGCCTAATCATTTTCCGCAGTAGAAGGAAGCGAAAAGCAGTGAACGGAGGTAACATGTTGAGCGCATACCACGTTTCGCAACTATAGTTCGGAAGCCCAGAGAAGACAGCGCAAAAAGCGTAACCATATAAAAATATCAAGTCACCATATATAAGCAGGAAGTGTTCCTTAAATAAATGTAGGTAGTTTTCCGTCGCTATGCTTGAGCTTGTGCACCACAGAACCCCGAACAATCAAGTTTTAACTATTAGGTCGGCGCGATGGCGATGTATTGCCTTGAAGAGAAGTTTAATTGTGCAGAGTTTCCTTGGCATAAAAATAGATGTTGCTCGTTCGTCCAGGCTTTCCGATCAATATGTCTGGGAATAAGACGCTTCGGAATTTCTTGAATTGCAGAGAAACGGCGCCTGTGGGACTCAAGTAATGTTAGTAATGTTCTAGGAAGCAACAGCGCAAAGTGCAACAAGCGGTTTCTGCTGGCTGATAAGAAATCTAGGTAGCAACGACGGCATCACCAGTTCCTCGGCGCCAGCATTCCAGAGAAGCTTCCATGAGAGCTTGTTGTACACGATCGATCGAATGAAGCATTAATACGCATGTAATAAACTACGTTCCCTGCACGGACAAGCTTTCGTCAAGGCAAGTACGGCTTGGATGAGGCCTACCAAGGTAAAAGGCAAATCAAATTGACAGTACTACTAAACTGGTCGCCCTAGGCGCTTTCGTGACAAACATTATCTTATAATTGTTACCACCACATGTCTATAATGTGAATAAACAACACAACTACTGATCATGATATGATTGAAGACGCGGTAAAGTGGGCTGGTTTAATCACTTTCACGGTGTTCTGGTCGCCCGGTGGGGCAGACACCCAAATCGAGTTTTTTGACCTGAGCCAAAGCTAATCTGCTTGGGATGTAAAAACAGCGCAAAATATAGACAAGGACAGAGGAAGAGACGACACGCGGTGTCGTCTCTCCCTCTGTCCTTGTCTATATTTTGCGCTGTTTTTACATCCCAAGCATGAACCACCAACTAGCCCAACTTTCGCTATTATTGCTAATCTGCTTTAAGAAAGCGAAGGTATAAACAAACTGCCACAAGAACCTATTCGCGGGAAAGCCAGGGTGCGTTGAGTGAGTCAGCTCATACAGTTCACTATCCAATGACGGGGCCACGCCGATGGTCGGGAGACGGCGTTCTGCGGGATGGATGGGGACGGTGGGTGTGTCGGTGGTGGTGACTGGGCAAGTATGGAAATCGGCAGCTCTCCCGAAGGACTCGTAGATTCACGCTGCGAGCTACGGAGGGTGGAGGAAATTATACGCACCTCGCCCCCGTTGTGAACCTGTCCTCTTCGGTAATTGACCTCTTTTGTCAGCGCAGTTGCCCGCCTTTTGTTTCGGAAATGCCTGCCGCGTAACGACTTCACAGCTCACCGGCTCAACTTTCGCTTACGAATAACGTCTCACAAAAGAGTTTGCAGTGCCCTGACTTTACGACGTTCGTGACTCTGACAGTGATTTTGTCATGGGATTTTTCACAGGACGGAGGCTTTGTCATCTGTTTGTATCCACAGCAAAAGTGAAGTAACAAGCTTCCCGTTTTAACATGTCGCTTTCGGAGATCATTAAAAAAATTTCGGGGACCATTGTCAGCCTGGATCAGTGGTTCTCGGTCATGGATGTTTCGGGAACCCCTTGTGGACCGGTGCAAGTGATGAGGGACCCCTTGCAGTGAGAGATAGCAATTTTTAATGAGATAACAATTTAATGGACGCTTTAGGTGCACTTTTGTCGTCGCCTTGGTGTTCCATACAAAGCACGAATGAATAACAACGCCCCGCCCGTCTCACGTTCTATTTACGAGTACAAGCTTGCGAGGGCTGCCGACGGTAGCTGTTCAAGCAGAGAGGAAACGCGCCGGCCATCTTTCGTCGCGCGAAAAGCACGTGGTGATATGAGTCGGAGGGAAGGACTGCAGCTAGGAGAGAGAGAGAAAACCTTTATTTGTAAAATTATAAGCGATCTTACTCTTAGGGTGGAGCCCTTAGCTCAGGGCCCGATTGGCACGCGCCACTCCGCAATAGATACCTCGGCCGGCCAGATGTAGTCGTGCGCGCCATATCTTTAGAAGCGATCCGCAGAACGCTAATACTTTTGTATGTGTTAAAGCTTGCGCTGAAGCCAGAGACAGCATGAATGTCACACTTTTACTGGCCTCCCACTGTTTCTTGTAAGTTAAATATACACTAGCTTGGGTCTAACTGCAGGTCTCGTGTATGTAGTGCTCACTGATGGCTAGCAATAAAATCCCGAGTATGAGCGAAAAAGCGTTGTCCGCGCGTGCTACAGTAATTTAGAATAACACATATTGGGTAGTATTGTTGCGATAGAAATTATATGGACACTCTCGGAGGACTTTTGCCGTCGCTGTCATGTCACGGAGATGTATATTTCTGTATACATATATAAAACGAACAAATAAAAATAATTCAGACGAAAAGAATTCCGAAGCGCTCGACCGGTGTTTCGAACCTGCGACCCCTCGCTCCGCAGCCCGCTGCCTTAGACATTTGCGCCATGCCTCATTCGTTCTCGAGAATACTAACGGCAGAATACAAACGCACGTGGCGCTGGGTGAAACGTATGGGACGCCACACGTGGCGAAATTAAAATTATGCGAGACGCGGGCCATGATGCATCGTTGCCGGCGCTGCGTTGGCGTCGAATCACTTGCGACCAGCGCTAGTTTTCCATTTCGTGGTTGTAGCGCCACGCCACTCGTGGCCAGTCGGTCAAGGAAAAAGAAAAGCGCCCCGTGGCTCGTGGTGGCGCGAGCTAGTGGGAACGCTTTCGCTCTTGTACGCTTGCGCCACAGGAGGGAAAAAACGAGACGGCTGAACCAGAATCACAGTATATATATTACACCGTGACCAGAATCCTGAGGCTAATAATACAGCGCAAGCGCACAAACATCCACGAAGAAAAGAAACGTACGACACGAGCGCTGACTAACAACTGCTTTATGCTTTCATACGCCAATGCATATATAAGACCAAGGCAACCTTACCGCGCATGCGCACACAACAATAGCTCAAAACCAAAACGTGTAACGAGGATGATAGTGTACTAGATAGGCGGAGACATGAAATTATATTCAGATGGGTGCAGAAATAAAGAAGAAGGACAAAGAAGTGCGTTTTCGCGGTACTTTTAGCCTCAGGAATATGTACCAACTAGAGTCAAATGAAATTGTATCTTAGTAACCAGAACCGACTCCCGCAGGGAACACAAGTCGTGGCGTCATGTGCCACTGCCAAGCGCCGTCTTTATTTCCTTCTCTTGTTGTCGCGCGCTCTGTGGTTTGCTTCGCCACCCAAAGGAAGGCGCTGCATGGTCTTGGGACAATGCGAGCGCAAGAGTCCGAGAGTGGCTTGCGCTCTGCGCATGCGTCCGGGCGGCTTGCAAATTTCTTGAGTCCCCAATTCTAAAACTGTCTAGTGTTTCGCCGGAGTTGGAATGTGCGCCTTCGACTTGTACTTTGACATACAGGGCGCGGTCGACCGCGCTCGCCCGATTATTCCTTGAGGGGGAGTTTGTGCGTCTTATGCTTTCACCGCAAAGTTTGCGTTGAAGCTATAGACCACACGATAGTCACTTTGCTGGCTGCAGCAGCCGCGTTTGCGAAAGGAGTGATCTGCTAGCTAGGAGAGCCAAAGTAGAGATTTGTTGAAGAAACAACTGTGACAATTCGTGCTCGGCCTATGAATATCTATGCGTTCTTTTCGTGCGTCCTTCTTTGTGTTTGAGCAGCGCGCTGCAAGCGTCGAGCTGTGACAGTTCTCAATCCGCACTCGCCTTGCGTGTTTTCCTTTCCTGCGTCCTTTGCTTGAGCAGCGCGCAGCAAGTTCCTAACTGCTTGCCGTCCTTCCTGTTACATTCCAATTTCTTGCTATCGCATTCATTGCTTCGCCGCTGAGGCAAAACTGTGACTTTTTTAAAGCATACACGATTGTGATATGATAAAACTTCCTAGTAACGTAAAGATAACAAGCGGAATACTAATTATAGTTCCTAAGTAATTCAGGGTAAATAAATACAATAACATAAAGCTTACTGGTGCAAGGTGTCAGAAAGTTAGGCCGCGGTTGGCGGTTATAGTGGCCAAGTTGGCATGATTGTCGCAGCGCATAAGTAAAATAGCGTGCCTAATAATTTAATGATTCATTTGGACGATAAAGTTTTCATGATTCACTGAAAAGCTTAGAGTGAGAGGGTGAATGCGGTGAGTCTTAAGTTGCTAATAATTCGAAAAATCGTAAAATCGTTACAAATTAAGAAAGAAAAATACAAGAGAAACTGAAGGAATAACCGAAGATAAAAAGGAAGGTATTATGTAACTAAATGTTTTTTTTGTGGGATTTCAGCACAGAACTGCCAGCACAGATGCTGAATTCTGGAAATCCCAGCCTCATAGGGGGAACAACTTTACTGCACAGCGCTCGCCTAAACAGCAGCCAATAACACTGAGGTCATTGTGGCGTCTCCAGCCATCTGGATGACCCTGAGCCCGTCTAATAACACCGTGCTAAGCAGCGCAGTCTCCAACTGCACGTATCACTGACCCCGGTAGGTTCGCCGGGTGAAAAGGTCGTACTATGTGCGATACTGCCGCTCTCTACTTGCGCGTTCTACATCGATCAATATATCTGGATCTGAGTGTGATTGAAAAGGGTTTGCCTTTGGGCTTGTTAGTTAAGCCTTAAGACTAATAGTGATGCGCATCAGGTGGGGCAAAGGAGAGGGCGCGATGACACACAGAGAGCGCAAACTCAGAGTTCGAGCTGTGTGTGTGTGTTCTAGTGTCCTTTCCTTTGGAACGTCTTTTCCGCAACACTACTCTTTCTTTCTTTCTTTCTTTCTTTCTTTCTTTCTTTCTTTCTTTCTTTCTTTCTTTCTTTCTTTCTTTCTTTCTTTCTTTCTTTCTTTCTTTCTTTCTTTCTTTCTTTCTTTCTTTCTTTCTTTCTTTCTTTCTTTCTTTATCTCTTTCTTTCTTTCTTCCTTTCTTTCTTTCTTTCTTTCTTTCTTTCTTTCCTTCTTTCTTTCTTTCTTTCTTTCTGTCTTTCCTTCTATTGCACTGTGCAATGCTTTATCCCAACTGTTTGTTGTGGCTCGTCCTTTCAAAGCGTTCTGAGACGCTTGAAAAGTTCCATATCGGCATACAGCTCAACGCCGCGCCTGCGTCTCGTTCAGCAAAATATTAGCCATTGCTTAGCATTACCTCATTATAATCAGCCTAATTTTAGTTCAGTGTAGAGCAACAGATGCTCGCAATGACCTAAATTTACGCTTTCTTTTGAAATGTACACTCTTAAAAAAAAAGAGAGTCAAAAGGGAGTCACGTCTGCTTGACTCTCTTTGTGGCAGCCGATGACCACCTTTTTTTCTAAGGGGAGTCACAATGCTCTGGTCGACGCTCCTGAATGAAATAGATGACTCCCTTGCTGCAAGGGAGTCAGTGATGGTTCTGCATATACAGGGTGGGTTTTTTTTTAAAAAGAAAGCTTCACTGGCTGCGACCAAGATACAGTTCGCTGCTTTGGCTTGTGGTATACCGAAAAATTTTGGTTGAGAATATATAACATGGATTCGTAAAATGTGGAATTACGCACGTATTGTGTTATGGCTTCAGTTACGATAATGCTGAAACGGCGCTTCGAAAACGTCTACAAGTAAACAGGGTTCTTAAAAAATCTTGCCCCCAAGCGAAACATTGAGAGTTATGACAACGTTTAACAATGGCAGCGCTGA
Source organism: Rhipicephalus sanguineus (assembly GCF_013339695.2). Taxonomy (NCBI): domain Eukaryota; kingdom Metazoa; phylum Arthropoda; class Arachnida; order Ixodida; family Ixodidae; genus Rhipicephalus; species Rhipicephalus sanguineus. The sequence continues at coordinate 135,779,780 of NC_051179.1, read as the reverse complement.
CAAATTTGCGAATCTTCGCACGTTTGCAAGCGACGTTTGTAGATTCCTACGACAGCATGTATGGCAGAAAACATACATTTATTAGTGAAATGGACGTGCATGGTGTTGAACGCACTGGCGATCGGGAACACATCTAACTCGACGGCCGTAAAAACATGTGCCGCAAAGCTGGCATGATAACCGCGCAGACCGGTTATCAAGGCGACGCTTTACCGCGTCTCCTAAAGAGCGACAATACTACCAGAATTATAGCTCGCGTGGTCATCATTTCTGCCCGCCACAGCTAAACTATATCTTCACGATAATCCGCGCGGGCCACCAAATCGCTCAGCAAACGTTGAGCACAGCTAGGCACGCACACACGGCCTCACCGCACTCTCCCTAGCCCCTAGAGCAGGGGATGCACGTTCACCAGCGCCCCCTCCCACCGTACAGCCCTTACAGACACACACAGGGCACGCTTCGCCTCCTCCACCCTGATATTATTCAATAGAGCTTTAACTATGCATGGATGTGTGTTCTATAGCACCAAAACAAAACCGAAACCATTAGGCGTTCGTGGAGGCTACTTTAATCCAAAGCCGAAGCCATCAATACGAGACAGCCATTTTGGCCTGGCGTCGTTAGACGGCATTGTTCGTGATCCGTCTCGTTGTGGTCGTTCTTTAGTCCGCCAGAGTAATCTGTGTCGTCAGGCATGATTGCAAGTGATTGTTTTGCGTGACTTTCTTCGTGCTATGCATTCGTGGCGTAGTATCGTATCGTCGGCTCGCTCTTGCCGTGTCTGGCTGATCGTTTTGCGTGACTTTCCTTCCGTGCTATGCATTCGTGGCGTAGTATCGTGTCGTCGGCTCACGCTTGCCGTGACTGGCTGAAGCAGTGTCACTCAGTGTTTGGGAAAAGCAGCCTCCGGACGGAGAAGTCCCTGCAGTAAGCTTCGTTTCGTCGTGAACTTGCCTGAGCAAGATGGCAGCGCATGACGGATCCCAGTGGCACCGACAGACGAAGCCTGTGGACGGCGCTCCTACGGTCGTTATAGATTTCAGGTGAGTTCTGCCGGCTTCTGCCTACAACTCTTTTATTCGCTTCACACGTAGCTTTGCCACTTGTCTTTCTGATGTTGCAGTTGCACGGATTTTGCTATCGTGTTTCAATGGCTTGGCAACGACGAAAACCGCACTGGACTATCCAGTAGCGGGTAAAACGGAGTGGTGCGCGCCAATATCGTGTTTCCTTATTCCATACATGCCAGAAAAACATGAAATTGCGAGTTGAAATCTCGGTTGCAAGTCGAGTGTGGTGACACGTAGAGCAACGTTGCACCGATATATATTTGAAGGGTAAGTAAGATCAGCTGATCAAAATCAATCTAATGCACCCGGCCCGAACATGCCTGATATCCAGATCATGATTTTGGCTCGTGAAACTCTAGAATTTAGTGTTTCTTTCCTTTGCTACCCAGACGTTGAAACACGTTTAATACGTATTTATTCGCTGCATATTCGAACTTCTCGCCGTGTTTGCTTGTTTGTTTGTGTGTGTGTGTGTGTGTGTGTGTGTGTGTGTGTGTGTGTGTGTGTGTGTGTGTGTGTGTGCGTGCGTGCGCGCGCGTCCGTGCGTGCGTGCGTGCGTAACTGCTATAAAACTTTGATGCCATAGCTTTTGTAGCACGGTTTCATTTAATTGAAACAGTGGTGACTTGATCTTATGATGCTAAAATTATCATGCAACAAAGGTAAATGTAAGTTCACTTCAAAGTTGTAGTTTTTTTTTTTTTTGTCCACAAACTGCATACGAGCATAACCTCATCCTCCTGTGATACTTGCTTTGTCTAATGTGGTGTGGTGCTAGTACCTAAGAGTAAACACAACACCGGCTAGTAATAATGGCAGTAAACATACTGCTCAAACGCTGTGTTTCGTGGATATTGGATGCCTTTGTTATACCAGCCGTGGTTCAGTTCGTTATTATTTTCAACACAAAGATACAGTCTACAGTGATGTTGTGGGCAGTGGACAAAAATCCTTTAAAATGGACTTGGAAGCGTTACGCTGCGAAGCCTAAGGACGCGGGTTCTATTCCTGACCCCGGCAGCTGCATTTAGAAGGGGGCGAGATACAGAAACTCCCATGCCCTCTGATTTGTGCACGTTGAAGAACTCCAGGTAGTTCAAATTAATCCGTGATCTCCCACTATGTAGCACCGCTTAATCGCATTGTGCTTTTCGCTCATAAATCTCTAGCAATTATTGCTTCGTCATTATACCTCGAAACACTTGCTGTATCCTATTTGAATTCTATTCACCATAGTCTGCAATGAATATTTAGCACTTTTTACAGCAGGGTACCTCATTTGACATTCTTTTACAATGCACCTTAATTGTCCCAATTTCGTGCCATAATCAGCTGTTGTTTTAATATGTATATAAGGTCACTTCAGCACTGTTCCTTTTTGTTTGACCGCTTCTCATCACCTCGATTGTTTGAGGTTTGAGGTGATGTTTGTGCTGCACAGTTTGGCCAAGTTTGCTCCCAACCCTCTATACTGGTCAACGCTGGCTGGTGGGTTGTCCTTCCAGAAAAACGGAAAAACGAGACCTTTGTCTGTTGATATAGATCTGAAGAAAAAATGGCACATTAGGCCTTTAAAATAGCTGCACCTTCGTGCAGCTGTTCTGAAGCCAGGCACTAGAAGGGCACGCTCACAATGATGCGACAGAAAGAAGGCAGTGAAGGCAAGCCTAGTCTTGTCGTACATTCGCCATATTTCGTGTAGCTGTATACACATTTTGCCGTTTTCTTCGTTAAACTAATAATGACATTTGGCGTTTAACATCCCAAAACCACGATATGATTGAGAGACGCCGTAGTAGAGGGCTCTGGAAATTTCGACTACCTGGGGTTCTTTAACGTGCAGCTAAATCTTAGGATAGAATAGTTGAGGTAGCGGAAGAGTTCTACAGAGATCTGTACAGCAGCCGAGACAGTCAGGATGATAATGTAAGAAGCAGCAATATCCCAGAGGAATCTGACATCCCACCAGTATTAACAGGAGAAGTAAAGAAAGCCCTAAAGGGAATGCAAAGAGGCAAAGCCGCTGGTGAGGATCAGATAACATCAGACCTGCTGAAAGACGGTGGAGAGATTATGTTAGAGAAACTGGCCACCCTGTATACGAAGTGTCTCTCGACAGGGAGGATACCAGAATCATGGAGGAATGCCAACATCATCTTGATCCATAAGAAAGGGGACGTCAAGGACCTGAAAAATTACAGGCCCATCAGCTTACTGTCCGTTGTCTACAAGCTATTCACAAAAGTAATTGCTAACAAAATTAATAGGACATTAGAGTTTAATCAACCAAGGGACCAGGCAGGATTTCGTACAGGCTTCTCAACAATAGACCATATTCATACTATCAATCAGGTGATAGAGAAATGCGCGGAATACAACCAACCCCTATACATAGCCTTCATAGATTACGAGAAGGCATTTGATTCGGTGGAGACATCAGCAGTCATGCAAGCACTGCGGAATCAGGGCACCGACGAAGCCTATATAAACATAATGGAAGACATCTACAGCGCACCCACAGCCACTATAGTCCTTCATAAAGAAAGCGACAGAATCCCAATAAAGAAGGGCGTACGACAGGGAGACACGATCTCTCCAATGCTATTCACCGCGTGTTTACAGGAGGTTTTCAGGGCCCTAGATTGGGAAGAATTAGGATAAGAGTTAATGGAGAGTATCTCAGTAACCTGCGATTCGCTGATGACATTGCATTGATGAGTAACGCGGGAGACGAATTACAGCTCATGATTACTGAACTGGATACGGAAAGTAGAAGAGTAGGTCTGAAAATTAATATGCATAAAACTAAGTATGTGGAACAATCTTGGCAGAGAACAGCGCTTTGCGATAGGTGGCGAGACGCTGGAAGTTGTAAAGGAGTACGTCTACTTAGGACAGGTAGTAACCGCGGAGCCGAACCATGAGAGTGAAATAACTAGGAGAATAAGGATGGGATGGGGCTCATTCGGCAAGCACTATCAAATCATGAATGGTAGTCTACCACTATCTCTCAAGAGGAAGGTATATAACAGCTGCATCTTACCGGTACTTACCTACGGAGCAGAAACCTGGAGACTTACAAAGAGGGTTCAACTTAAATTGAGGACGACGCAGCGAGCGATGGAAAGGAAAATGATAGGTGTAACCTTAAGAGACAGGAAGAGAGCAGAGTGGGTCAGGGAACAAACGGGGGTTAAGGATATCATAGTTGAAATTAAGAAGAAGAAATGGATATGGGCCGGCCACGTAGCACGTCGGCAGGATAACCGGTGGTCATTAAGGGTAACTGACTGGATTCCAAGAGATGGCAAACGCGTGAGGGGGAGACAAAAAATTAGGTGGGTAGATGAGATTAAGAAGTTTGCAGGTATAACGTGGCAGCAGAAAGCACATGACCGAGTTGATTGGCGGAACATGGGAGAGGCCTTTGCCCTGCAGTGGGCGTAGACAGGCTGATGATGATGATGATAAATCTAAGTACACGGGCCTCAAACATTTTCGCCTCCAACGAAAACGCAGCCGCCGAGGCCGGGACTCGATCCCGCGACCTACAGGTCTTCGTTAAAGTACTGCTAGTCTATGGTTATGGTGCTCTACTGCTGACCCGCAGGTCGTGGGATCGAATCCTGGCCGCCGCGGCCGCATTTTCGATGGAGGCGAAAATGGTTTAGACCCGTGTGCTTAGATTTAGGTGTACGTTAAAGAACTCCAGGTGGTTGAAACTTCCGAAGCCCTCCACTACGGCGTCTCTCATAATCTTATCGTGGTTTTGGGACGTCAAACCCCAACAATTATTATTATTATTAAAATACGGCTGCCATGCTATACAGGGTGATTTTTTTTCAGACAGTACATATCTTTTATAAAAAAAAATTGGCCGTGTATCTGCGTGCTTCGCTGCAAATGTCGTCTAAAGACGATAGAAGAGGCGCTGCGTGAGATATGGATGCCATCTGGCAATACGTCGGGAAACATGAGTGCTGTGTTGCGGGCTGGTAGTCCCGGCGCAGCGGCAGGCGAAGACCGGCGGTGACCAACGCGACCGGTGGGGACGCCGGCCATCCCAAACAGGCTGTTTGGCGCGATGCGCCGAAGGAGAAGAAACGTCCGCACTCAACGAGTACTCTCCACAAACTCTCTTACTTACACGTCGCCTGGGTAAAACAGGAATGCCAGAGCGGCGCCTCCTGTCATTCGTACAATGCAATACTGAACCGAAACCGAAACACAACATGAGCTTGTGCAGAGGGCACGGAGGAAGACAAGTTTCAGCGCAGTCGCATTTTCAGCGCACCTTAAGAAACTAGGGTTGTAACATTGTAGGGCGAGTAGGGCCAGAAGGACCGTCACGACGAAAACCTGCCTCCTCAGTCGTATTCGCCTGGAACGTTGGTGTGGCTTCGCATTCCCTCCTTCGCTCCTGGCCTTTCCACAAAGCTACTGCCTAAGTACGAAGGCCCCTACCGCGTCCTACGTCAAGCATCCCCAATTAACTATATGATTGAGCCTGTTCAATCATCTACGGACCGCCGTCGTCGCGGCCGCGAGGCTGTTCACGTCGATCGACTGAAGCCGCATTATGACCCACCAGTTGTACCTGTTCCTTAGGTCGCCAGGATGGCTCCTTTTCCGCGGGGGAGTGATTTGTAACATGGTAGGGCGCAGACAAGAACGCCTGCGAAAGAAGAAGACGAAGACGGTTGTTGTTGGCGCTCGCGCTTGCTCGGCTTGGACCGCTGATCGCTTCAGCGTTACTGTCTCAACGTTAAACGCATACCATCAAGGTATTTAAAATTGCGTATCTATGTATTTTCTATTAAACGAACACACCACCTAATACTTACCTAATGATGCTACGCCTCAGATATGCGTAATATTTACTTTTTGATCGACAACGTTCACTAGTATGAACAGCCATACCAGTTCAAGATGGGTGGGCGGTAAGCAAGTGGTTCAACTTTGGCCGGGTGGCTGAATCGAGGGACGTGCCGACAAACAGAAAGACAGACAGACAGAAAGACAGACCAAAATTTAGGCGTTTAGGTTCCCCAAGAAAGACTATCGTCTTTAAAACTCTATGACAGTCACGCTCCAGTAGTACTCTAGTTCGAGGCGGAAATATTCTGCCGCAACAAAAAATGCGTTGACGGGACTAATTAACAAAAACCCGTTAACTAATTTTTATTTATTGACTTGAGGGCAGTTGTTTATATTAGAAATTTGTAGTGCGTGCCGCTTTATGGTATACCCATTTTTCAGAAATCATGAAAGTTTTACGTAACTCGAGATATTTATTGTGAAATTTTAAGGGCTAAATCAAAACTGATCGTGTCCGGCACACAGAAAACGCGATTTTTCTGTTACGTCAGACCGGAGCTGCCCGCGACAAGGGAGTGACGAAATTTGAATGAAGGCGCGTCGTGGTCGTACCTTTTCGTGAAAACTGGCAAGTCATCTAACTTGCGTCAGCGGATCGCCTTACCTTTGCATGTGGCGTTTGGTGCTCATTTGTTTCTTTCGAGATGCGCGCATCCGAAATGGCAGTAATATCAACCTTTTCTTTCTATGTTTACAGATAAGTACCACACATCGCACCCAAATAATAAACTGTTTACTTGTGTATTTCTGAATGCTTGCAGATTTTCCTGATCACATTCTGCTTCGGCCCACCTTCATTAAACTATCGTCACCTTCTTTTCACGTGTAGCTCCGAGCTTACGTAACAGAGAAGCGACGTTTCCTGCACGTCAGGCGCTATCAGTTTCGATTTCGTCCTTGAAATTCAAGGATGAATATCACGAATTACGTGTAACTTTCGCGATTAAAAAAATGTGTATGCCATAAATTGGCACGCGATACAACTTTCTAATATAAACAACTACCTCCAGGTCAGGAATTAAAAGTTAATTAATGAGTTTTTGTTAATTAATCTCTTCATTGCCATTTTAGTTGCAGCAAACTATTTCCTTCTTGACATAGAGTGTGTGCGCGAAAACATCTTGAGCGTGACTATTATACAATTTTGATAAGAAATATGCGTTCTCTAAAAAAACATCCTTCTAATTGTACGGAGGTCATGCAGCGGAAACAGTTGCAGCTGGCTAAGGGAGTAACAGACCCTCAAAGTACAGCAAAGTTAATGAGTATCCCTGGTTTTGTTCATTGCCATGACACTTCATGGAATCTGGTGTGTGAGCGCTGCCCTTGTCAGATTAAAAGGTGATCGATCTGTCTGTCATCATGTGTTTATTTTTGTGCACTTGACTATTTCAGGTTGCTTCAAGACTGCACATTGAAGCTCTACAGCTGCATTTGACCAGGAAGCCTCCTTCGAAACTTCGTGTCTCGAGGTAGTCAAGACGTGTCCAGGAATTCGGAATAGCCACGCTTAAGGTCTGGCCGTGAGTGGTCTCGAATCAGTGCAACCTGCTGTCCTTTTCGCCAGAATGCCACCTGACCCAGACATGGTCTGGGAACACGACACTGCCAAGCTCATGCACGCAAGCTGTGTCACCTATTGGGGTCCTGTATCTCAGATGACTACATGAGAATCCTGTACTACATGAGAACTACACGTGTTGCATGTTTTGCGCTGTATGCCACATAAAATATGTAATGGATGTCGCGAAGAAGTGCTTGATGGCTGGCCATTGATTCCTATTCATAAAAACTGACTGCTGGCTATGCTAATGTTTATGCTAGGTCTAGTATATTGCCGCATTTGACAGTAATGAACGATGTTAGCGAAACTATTGCTTTTCATATCTCACTCATTCTGACAGTAATGTGTCTCGCTGTATTTCTGGACGGTGTTTCTGTATTTCAGTTCTGTACAGAACTCTCCATACCACCGCTAAATATATATATTTATATATATCATACCTTATATATATAAGGTACTTGACACACGACGTACGTTTTAGCATTAGAATAGTGCTAAAACGTACGTCGTGTGTCAAATGCCTTCCTACAGTATCAGGACCTTCGTGATCTTTCTGTAGCTCTTATATTTAAGGGTCATTCCATGCCAAGTGTCCCAGACGTGGCGCTCGCACATCGCAGCTTTTGCTGATAAAATTTGTGCCTTTTTCCTGTGCCACATGGAGTATTGTGGCAAAACATTCTTGCTCGAAAAAATTTTTGACGGTCCTGGCACCCCCTCGAATTTCGCTTCTATTTATTAAACTGTACCTAATAGAAAAATGTGTATAAAATCTACTTTGTGTGTTGAGCTTCTAAACTGCGCTTGCGCTATCGCAGAGGTTCTGTTTAGTTGTCCCATTCATTATTTCCGAATTTTTGTGTTTCACTACCAGCTACGTAGCTTCAAAAACCACAAAAATCTTCAAAGTTCGTGAATTTTTCTTGAGCTATCTGGAACTCACCCTAACCAATATTAATAATAGCCTGATTTCCAGGAAAGTGTATTTTAGTACAGAAATGTTTAGGGGTAAAATAGACTTCAGATCTTTCCGAAAAAATTGTGAAATTAGAGAAAATGTACGATTTGTTGCATGTTTGACCATATTTTCATACTGATGCGGTCAAAGTAAAAATCCTCGTCATGCGGCGTTTGATAAAAGACTTCATCGTTAAGTAATGAAAAAAGTCTTATCAAATCATTTTTTTCTTTAAGGAAGAAAATAATTTTTGAATTTGGCCCTCCGAACGCGCAGTGCATTTCATTTGTTGCCACTTCGCCGCAAAGCACGTGGTAGCCCTTGCAGCTGACACTCGTCACAGGCAACGGCCAGATGCGAGATGTATGTCAGTGGCTCGTGAGTGGTTGAAAGTCTTGTCACGTTGATGTCAGGGCGACGAGTAATGAATTCGCGTTACAATGTGAGCTTGCTTGGCGGGCCCAATGGGAAGTATGGACGCCCGAGAGCAGCCTATGGCGTCGTTGGCACAATGTGCTAGAGGCCGTCTGTGCAACATGTATACCCTGAGAAAGAAGTGTGTACAGTGTGCATTATTTCTTTCAGTATGTGTATGCTAGTTGTGCAGACGTCTCTCTAGGACATTGTGCCAACGACTCCACATGCTGCTCTCGGGCGTCCATATTTCCCATTGGGCCCGCCTAGCAAATGCTCATTGTAACGCAAATTCATTACTCGTCGCCCTGACATCGCGACAAGACTTTCGACCACTCACGAGCCGCTGACATACATCTCGCATCTGGCCGCTGCCTGTGACGAGTGTCAGCTGTAAGGGCGACCACGTGCTTTGCGGCGAAGTGGCAGCAAAATGAAATGCACTGCGCGATCGGAGGGCCAAATTCAAAAATTATTTTCTTCCTTAAAACAAAAAAAATGATTTGATTAGACTTTCTTCGTTACTTAACGATGAAGTCTTCTATCAAACGCCGCATGACCAGGATTTTTACTTTGACCGCATCAGTATGAAAAATACGGTCAAACATATGACAAATCGTACATTTTCTCAAATATCACAATTTTTTCGGAAAGATTTGAAGTCTATTTTACCCCTAAACATTTCTGTACTAAAATACACTTTCCTGGAAATCAGGCTATGATTAATATTGGTTAGGGTGAGTTGCAAATAGCTCAAAAAAAAATTCACGAACATTGAAGATTTTTGTAGTTTTTAAGCTACGTAGCTGGTAGTGAAACACACAAAAAAATCGGAAATAATGAATGGGACAACTAAACAGAACCTCTGTGATAGCGCAAGCGCGGTTTCGTAGCTCAACACACAAAAGTAGATTTTATACACATTTTTCTATTAGGTACAGTTTAATAAATAGAAGCGAATTTCGAGGGGGTGCCATGATTGTCAAAATTTTTTTCGACCAAATGTGTTTTGCCAAATACTCCATGTGGCACAGGAAAAAGGCACAAATTTTATCAGCGAAATCTGTGATGTGCGAGCGCCACGTCTGGGACACTTGGCATGGAATGACACACACACACACACACACACACACACACACACACACACACACACACACACACACACACACACACACACACATATATATATATATATATATATATACATATATATATATATATATATATATATATATATATATATATATATATATATATATATATATATATTGAGAGAGCGTAGGCATCGGCAAGTTGGTAATTCATGTTTGACTTTTTGAGCGCACAAAAGAACAGGGACGAAAAACGACGCGGACACAGCGCTGACTTCCAACATATGCTTTATTTTCTACAGTGGTACATATATATATATATATAGACAACAAAAAGCAACGCACGCAGGCGCATTGTACAGGAAGGCTTCATGTAAAACCACAAATAAGTATGCAAGATAAGCAATCAAACAACCTGATACCGGATTTTTTTCTTCTTTAAGAGATCAAGCGGTCATTCCTGACTACCACTATCGTCTAGTCACCCTGTGGGCCTTGCTTAGAAAGTCTAGTTCTTTTTGGATAGGTCAATTGAAGGTGCACTAATGCACATGTCTCCCAAACTTGCAATCTTCGCCGCTTCAATTATCTCGCGTGTTGTTTGTGCCTGGCTCCTTCCTGTCGCAGTGCACTGCGAATACATGTGATCGCACCCACACTTCCTGCAGTGGAAAGCCAAATGCCCCACACCTCCAGTTCGCACGTTATTTGCGTGCTCACGCAGCCTGTCATTGGCACACCGTCCCGTCTGCCCTATGTATTTCTTGCCACAGGACAGCAGTAACTCATAAACGATGTTGTTCTCACATTTAACAAAGCTTTCTTTGTGCTTTTTTTGGCACCTGGGTTTTTCAGAACCACTGTAGGAGGCCTTGCACAGATTATAAAGCTTGTTTGGTGCTCAAAGGACGACTCTTACGTTGGCGTTGTTTCCTATCTTTTTCAGCCTATGTGAGACATCGTGAAGGTACGGTATTACGGCGCATTTCTGCTTGACAGGCTCCGTTTCTGGTGAAGCCTGCTCCTCACCCTCGCGAGCATGTTTGACAGTCGTGAGAAGACCCTCCGCCACAGATGTGACGACATACTGAGGAAACCCCGCCTTTTTCAGGCAGTCAGCTTGCGCCTGGAAACTACACGAACACTTGTGAGGACATGAGCGGCGAAGCGCATTCATTAGGGTTAATTTTGCAATACCCCTTTTAACTAGCTTGGAGTGGCCCGAAGAAAACGGCAGAAGCGGCTTATTGGCCCTAGGCTCGTACGATCAGCAGACCTGGTCTCGCTCGAAGAACATTCGTAAGTCAAGAAAACGCAAGGCGTTGTTTTGCGGCATTTCATGCGTGACTGCGAGCTCTGTTTCTAGTTTCTAGTAACAGGCACAAATGTAAAGAAGGTGTTTAGATATGTAGACGACTACGTTGTCTTTCTAGAATCAAGTCCAGGCGAATTTGGCAATGATTCTTCAAACGTACTTGATCTGTTCACGCGTTTCCTGCAACCGCTCGCAGTCACGCATGAAATGCCGCAAAAACACGCCTTGCGTTTTCTTGACATATGAATGTTCTTCGAGCGAGACCAGGTCAGCTGGTCGTACGAGCCTAGGGCCAATAAGCCGCTTCTGCCGTTTTCTTCGGCCCACTCCAAGCTAGTTAAAAGGGGTATTGCAAAATTAACCCTAATGAATGCGCTTCGCCGCTTATGTCCTCACAAGTGTTCGTGTAGTTTCCAGGCGCAAGCTGACCGCCTGAAAAAGGCGGGGTTTCCTCAGTATGTCGTCACATCTGTGGCGGAGGGTCTTCTCAAGACTGTCAAACATGCTCGCGAGGGTGAGGAGCAGGCTTCACCAGAAACGGAGCCTGTCAAGCAGAAGTGCGCCGTCATACCGTACCTTCACGATGTCTCACATAGGCTGAAAAAGATAGGAAACAACGCCAACGTAAGAGTCGTCCTTTCAGCACCAAACAAGCTTTATAATCTGTGCAAGGCCTCCTACAGTGGTCCTGAAAAACCCAGGTGCCAAAAAAAGCACAAAGAAAGCTTTGTTAAATGTGAGAACAACATCGTTTATGAGTTACTGCTGTCCTGTGCAAGAAATACATAGGGCAGACGGGACGGTGTGCCAATGACAGGCTGCGTGAGCACGCAAATAACGTGCGAACTGGAGGTGTGGGACATGTGGCTTTCCACTGCAGGAAGTGTGGGTGCGATCACATGTATTCGCGGTGCACTGCGACAGGAAGGAGCCAGGCACAAACAACACGCGAGATAATTGAAGCGGCGAAGATTGCAAGTTTGGGAGACATGTGCATGAGTGCACCTTCAATTGACCTATCCAAAAAGAACTAGACTTTCTAAGCAAGGCCCACAGGGTGACTAGACGATAGTGGTAGTCAGGAATGACCACTTGATCTCTTAAAGAAGAAAAAAATCCGGTATCAGGTTGTTTGATTGCTTATCATGCATACTTATTTGTGGTTTTACATGAAGCCTTCCTGTACAATGCGCCTGCGTGCGTTGCTTTTTGTTGTCTATATATATATATATATATGTACCACTGTAGAAAATAAAGCATATGTTGGAAGTCAGCGCTGTGTCCGCGTCGTTTTTCGTCCCTGTTCTTTTGCGCGCTCAAAAATGTCAAACACACACACACACACACACACACACACACACACACACACACACACACACACATATATATATATATATATATATATATATATATATATAAAATGCTTAACAATTGTGGTGACGTGGCTAAGGACTACGCATTATTCGCAGGATGTTGTGCCTATAGTTTAGGTGCTTACTGATAAAACAGTAGGTTGTGATTACAATGTGAACATGTATGAAATGGCATGAAGTGTTTAAAACCGATTCAAAGAATAATTTTACGAATCGCAGAAATTTCAGTTTGTTTATAGGATGAAGGCATGCAGACGTGAAAGAGAAGACACAGACAAACCAAACGCTAGCGTTTGAGCTGTCCGCATCTCTTCTGTTTCCGTGTTGCATGGCTTACTTTCTTCTGGAATCAACATTTTTTGTTGTTTTACACGAGCGGAAATTGTTCTGAGACTCATCTATATAAACTTCGAGTAGTATTTTATTTCCCCCAGAGGAATCGAGTGCAGCACTGTAAAGTTGCTACAAAAACTTGTTGCGGCTGTCATGCCTCCACCACAGTGTTCCTGATTGAGTAAACCCGGTGGAAGTACCTTGTTGAGTAACAAGAGGTAGCGGCACCAACTTTCGTCGATTGTCAGATAAAAACCCTAATGGTGTTCGCTCTGATTTGAAGTTCTTTTGAAATTCTTGATCAATCTCTATAAAACTTGTTTAGTTTATGTGTATTTGTACGCTGATTTTGAAAATGCAAATATTTTTCTACTATTATATGTCGTGTTAAGTATATCAAACATTTCATGTGCCATGTTAAGCCTGCACGAGTTACAAAGTAAGCATATCACAATAATATGAAATGGGAACTGTATGCAACATAACCAGAACGCATGTCCTAAACCCACTTAATAGTCATAGTATGCTGAACATTGACCAGTAAGTGTATGTCTAGCTGGTGATTCGCTCACGAGAGTTCAATATTACGTAACTTTTAACTCAAATGGGTTTAAAACGCGAGTTCGTATGTGGGCTAGTGGGTTCATGAACATTATGCCAGAACAGCGCAGTAAACTCCTTTAAAACTATTGCATACAGTTTTTATCCCCTAACTATAGCGATATGTCGATTTACTTTGTAACTCCAAGTTTGGAAAGGCTTGCTCATCACGACACATGAAATTTTTATGTGTAAAAACTGCATTTTCTTCCAGATAATTGCATATTTGAAATCGCCACATAAGTAAACCTAAACTCAGCAAGTTTCATCAATATCGACCAAGAAGAAAAATAAACGCATTATTTGTTGCAGAGCGTCTCATTGAGTACCACGAAGTGGTCACACTGACTCTTGCCAGGGGAGTCATGTACACCACTGTCCTTAAGGACAACGGAGTCAAAGGAACGCTCCAGTGGGGGTCAGCGTTACCATGGCAAAGGGGTCACCCTGACTACCTAGAGGTACTAGCGGGAAATAAAAGGTAGTCACGTAGACTCCTGCGTTGGGAGTAATACATACTCTCTCTGCTTGTGAAGAAGGGAGTCGTTGGTCTGAAGAACGAAGGGAGTCGTTTGACACCCCAAATTGTGAAGAAGGGAGTCGTTGGTCTGAAGAACGAAGGGAGTCGTTTGACACCCCAAAAGGTCATCATATGTGTAGCGAGGCGATTACCACCCAAAGGTAGTCAGTACAGACACCCTTTTTTTAAGAGTGTAGTTTGAAAGGTTTACGACTGCAAATTTTCTGATTTAATCACACCACCTAATTTTCTGACCTGCTTAACAGCGATCATCATTCCTTGGCACACAGCGCACCATCCTGACAGCTGTTATCTGTTCTGCGATTTGTGCAACCTGTCCAGTTTCGTTTTTTTTTTGTTCTCCATGTCGACAAGGATACAGTTTTCTGCCGTTTCCTGTGTGGTTCTATGTGGTGTCTTTGTGCCTCCTAATCTATCACATATCATATTCTCTGTCGTACGCTGCGTAGTCCTTAGCTTCTCGAGCTTCCTTGCTATCATCTTAGTTTCCATCAAAGATCTCAATTATGTAGAGTTTAGTGGGCCACGTGGATAAATGGCATGGGAACATAGGCACTACATCAAGCGACCGTTGCAAACGTCCTGTTGTAGTACTATATACATGACGCAACTGCGTTGAGGCACTTCAAGTTACTTCAGCAAATACCTACTAAATTCGCCACCAGTATTGTCAGCGCATATGTATGCCAGCTTAGTGCGCAGAACTTAACTAGATCTTGCAGTCACATTAGATATTTGCGATCAAGGCTCATTTGAAATGTATCAACGCAGTTGAACTTGGCAGAGTTGGTTCTTTTTTGATTATCAGGTAAAGCTCGAAAATAATTGAGCTAGCAGTGTGATCTTTCCTGCGTCACGTTTTCTTATTTTCGCGATGTACCTACTTCATCGGGTAGAATATACGGGGAATACACACCGCACACATTTGAAAACACTTAGAATGTAAGTGGTTTGTTCAAAGTACTTCGGACTATTCTGTACTTCACAGGCATATAGGTAACGGCCTAGGTAAGGATCTACACACAGTCTAGTCATGACGGCTGTCCTGGGTATTAAGATGTCGCCGTCTGGATTGGCATCAATCGTCGTCAAAACCTTCAATGGAAGCTGAACGTAATGGACTGTTAAGACACTTGATGCGCCTGTGAGAAGACATCTAAGGCAAATGCATACCTTTGCTGCCTCTGCTGGTTGCTATCAGCGACTAATGTATATTCGTTGTCGTGAAGTGATTTCGGTGCTAATCAGAACAAAGATGCAGCGTTTCAGCGTTTGGTACAGTACCCTAACGTCACGTGACATTTATGTCGCTGACCCTTCGTTACAAATTCAGTGGTGTTATTATCCTAATAGATCAGGAATTCAGCTAATTTGCACGTCTTCGAAATAAGTCTACTTCGATCCCGCGGGAAGTAATGTGGAAGACGATTGTAGGCGATCCATCCAATTGCACAATTGTGTTCTAAACGACTGAGAGGAAGTTGCTTCTTTTGTTCCAAGCCTGCTAAGCGTTACCCGGTTAACAGCAGGACTCATTTAGATGTTGTGTTCGAGTTCGACCATGTGAACATGTTGATTAAAAAAGCGCATTAACTGGTTGACATTTACTTTGGTCTCAGTAAATTTTGTAGTTTCTAAACCCAAACCATTCTGTGATTTCTTTGCGCACCAACTCTTCCAGTGAAAAGTACATCCATGAATATGCTTTAGCTATAGGAGCAATGATGTTTCACACACTTCTGAGCTAGATCATGCACCATAATGAGTGCCACTAAGGTAATTGAGAGAAGAGAGAGACCCTTTATTAGAAAAACCGATTCTTGCCGGTGTCTCTATACCGCTGACATGCTACTCTGCGTAGGGACAAGGAAATAATAATAATAAAAAGAAAGAATATAAAAAATGAAATGCGCTAGTGAACCTGATAAAAATATTTACAACGGGGGTGTCGGGTCGGCTAAGGCTTTGCTTGTAATTTCATGCGACCCCTTCGTCATGTTGAGAGGCGTTTTCTGTGTATGTCCAACTGAACATATTAAAATATGTTCAGAAAAAGAGTGTTTACCTCTCATGTCTTTATACGGCTACTTACTTGCCATCTCAGCATAGACTCCATCCGTATCGGCAGTGAAAGGAAATAATCTGCTTGCTGATTTAATTTGTGCATGCTTCCCAGTTCCTCCAATTTCTCCTGACCAAAAAAAAAAAAAACAAAAACAAAAAAGAGACAAAAGGTCGCAGGTCTGCTACATACATTTTTTGTCGGAATAGCAGAAGCTAGCAGTTATTAGTGCCGCAGTTCCTTTTTTTTTTTCAGAATGCCCTCTCGCCAATATGTTATAACTCAAGACAAATATCTTTACATGTACACATGAAGCGGTACGCGAGCAATGCATTACGGGATATTTTCTCGAAGTCAGATACGTCGTCTTCGTTCATCTCTGCACTTCTGATGAACGCACTCTATACCCAATAACAAGGGCTAAATCCTCCGAAGACATCTAGAAAATCCGCTTGAAATCCCACACCAGCGGCCTCATCGAGCCGGCGAGTCTATGAATACAGGCCTAGCGAAAATCCGCTTCCTTGTACCGGAGGTGTATCATATTCTCTTTGTGGGTTGCGAAAGCCCGCTAGAGCCCCTTGATATCGTCTCCTCGCCAGAGCTGCAACCTGACGCCCGCTGGAAACTGGCGCATGATCGATGACGGCCTCGCGGCCAATACCACGGAACAAAATAAGGCGACACGCTAAAGTAACCAAACAAACAACCTGCCAGCTACTGTGACTGTCGCCAAAACACTGCCCAGGTTTCGCTCGGGCAAAAGAAAAAGCGCGTGTCACATTTCCCTCAGCTCCTGGGAGTCTTGCGGAATGTGAAAGATGGCGGAATGCGGAAACGCTCTTTTTTCGCTCAACAGAAGATCAGTGTTGACAGGCCAACAGTGTTGCGAGGCAAAGAGAAGCACGGTGCTAAACGATGCACGCATGCACCCTCTTGTCACACCTACGGACTGTCGTATGACATTTCGTTTTCGCTATATTTATCTGTTTCCTGGTCTTACCCGAGATGGCCTATATCTGATTTCATTTCCTTCGTGGAAGCAGCGTTACTTTCGGTGGCTGTTGTTTTCGTCTTCATGCACTCCTGTTCTGAGGTATTCGCTGTTTTGTCTGTCGCAGATCCGGGAGTCGGATTCATTTGTTTTACTTTTGTGTTTTTCTTAGCTCGAGGCAATCGCGTTGCTGTTCTTGGCTTGGAGTAGACTTGCACTTTGGGATTGCTTTGTCCCAGACACTGATGTGGCGGTACTCGAGGCGCGCGTTTTTCTTGGATGCCTTTGATACGCTTTGTTGTTGGCGTTCTTCACTAGCTAATGATGTCTGACATGCTCACACTTAGAAAAATTCGGCAGATCCCACGCATTGTGGGAATCGATGTAATGCCAAGCAGCCAGCAAAGAGCTGAATACATCGCCTCGTTTGTCTTTGAGCCAAATGAAATCATTCATGCCATGGCATTAGTCCACCATATATCGCATGTTTGCCATGCACGCATGCATGCGCAATCTAGTGTACACTATGCCAATGAAACGCATATTCTGGTATATAAATGCATGACCTGTCGCTTATGTTCATGACGCACTCGTGTCATGCCATACCAATTTTGGTATATATCACGTTAACAAAACGGCCGGAAGCGCACCATGACAGTGGCATGTAAATCATACCGTACATGACATGCATAACATGATTCGCATGTTAAGACCTCTCATTTATGTTCGTCATACAGTCAAATCGCGCAATACCAATTTTGGTGTATATCAAAGGAGCGAAATGGCCGCGAGTGCACCATGAGTAGAGCATGTAAATCATGCCATACATGGCATGCATGTCACAGTTTTCATGTTACCACCTGTTACTCATGTTCTTCATACAGTCACATCGCGCATTACCAATTTTGGTGCATATCAATCCAGCGAAACGGCCGGGAATGCACCATGAGCACGGCATGTAAATCATGACATACATAACCTGCGTGTCATGATTTCCATGTTACCACCTCTCATTTACGTTCGTCATGCAGTCGCGTCGCGCAATACCAATTTTGGTGTATACCAAGCTAGCGAAACGGCCGGGAATGCACCATGAGCGCGGCATGTAAAGCATGGCATACATAACCTGCATGTCATGATTTCCATGTTACCACCTCTCATTTACGTTTGTCATGCAGTCGCGTCGCGCAATACCAATTTTGGTGTATGTCAAGCTAGCGAAACGGCCGGGAATGCACCATGAGCGCGGCATGTAAAGCATGGCATACATAACCTGCATGTCATGATTTCCATGTTACCACCTCTCATTTACGTTTGTCATGCAGTCGCGTCGCGCAATACCAATTTTGGTGTATACCAAGCTAGCGAAACGGCCGGGAATGCACCATGAGCGCGGCATGTAAAGCATGGCATACATAACCTGCATGTCATGATTTCCATGTTACCACCTCTCATTTACGTTTGTCATGCAGTCGCGTCGCGCAATACCAATTTTGGTGTATGTCAAGCTAGCGAAACGGCCGGGAATGCACCATGAGCGCGGCATGTAAAGCATGGCATACATAACCTGCATGTCATGATTTCCATGTTACCACCTCTCATTTACGTTCGTCATGCAGTCGCGTCGCGCAATACCAATTTTGGTGTATACCAAGCTAGCGAAACGGCCGGGAATGCACCATGAGCGCGGCATGTAAAGCATGGCATACATAACCTGCATGTCATGATTTCCATGTTACCACCTCTCATTTACGTTTGTCATGCAGTCGCGTCGCGCAATACCAATTTTGGTGTATACCAAGCTAGCGAAACGGCCGGGAATGCACCATGAGCGCGGCATGTAAAGCATGGCATACATAACCTGCATGTCATGATTTCCATGTTACCACCTCTCATTTACGTTTGTCATGCAGTCGCGTCGCGCAATACCAATTTTGGTGTATACCAAGCTAGCGAAACGGCCGGGAATGCACCATGAGCGCGGCATGTAAAGCATGGCATACATAACCTGCATGTCATGATTTCCATGTTACCACCTCTCATTTACGTTTGTCATGCAGTCGCGTCGCGCAATACCAATTTTGGTGTATGTCAAGCAAGCGAAACGGCACGAGTGCGTCATGAGCATGACATGTAAATCATGTCATGCATGTCATGTCTTTCATGTTACCACGTCTCATTTACCTTCGTCATACAGTCGCTTCGCGCAATACCAATTTTGGTTACATCAAGCTAGCAAAGCGGCCGCGAATGCATCATGAGCGTGGCAATTAAATCATGACATACATGACATGCATGTCATGGTTTTCATCTTACAAACTGTTATTCACGTTCTTCATACAGTCACATCGCGCAATACCAATTTTGGTGTATATCAATCTAGTGAAACGGCCACTAGCGCATCATGAGCGTGGCATGTAAATCAGGTCGTACATGACTTGCATGTCATGATTATCATGTTACCACGTCTCACTTACGTTCGTCATACAGTCGTGTCGCGTAACACCAATTTTGGTGTATATCACGCAAGCGAAACGGACGCGAATGCACCACGAGCGTGGCATGTAAATCATGACATACATGTCATGGATGTCATGGTTTTCATGCTACCACCTGTTATTCATATTCTTCACAAAGTAACATCGCACAATACCAATTTTGGTGTATATCAATCTAGCGAAATGGCCGCGAGTGCGCCATGAGCGTGGCATGTAAATCATGTCATACATGACATGCAAATCATGATTTTCATGTTACCACGTGTCAGTTATGTTCGTCATACAGAAATGTCTCGTCATACCAGTGTTCTTATGTATCCCTTCATTTAAACGGCCGCGAGCGCCCCGAGACCATGTCATGTAAATCATGCCGCACATGATATGCGCGTTATGATTTGCATGTTAGGGCCTGTCATTATGTTCGTCATGAACTGTTGTCACGCCGTACCAATTTTGGTATATATGAAATTAACGGAACGGCCGCAAGAGCCCGAAGGCCGTGGAATGTAAATCACGCTCTTCATGACATGCGTGTCATGATTTTCATGATATGACCTGTCATTTATGTACGTAATAAGGCCATGTTATGACACACCAATTTTGGTATACATCCGATTAACGAAACGGCCAGGAGAGCACAAAGTCGTAGGCTGCTAGATAGATAGATAGATAGATAGATAGATAGATAGATAGATAGATAGATAGATAGATAGATAGATAGATAGATAGATAGATAGATAGATAGATAGATAGATACGCTCAAAGTCGCAGAAGTTCGCTAAGAAATGCTTCGCATTTAAAAGGCTGTCTGTAAAACGCAATCATGCCATTGATCGGCGTTCCGTGTTCCACGACATGGACGATCACCGTTAAGACCAGAATAAATTTGATGAGCTCTATTTATTAGTTCACAATAGTTGCTATGTTCAAGAATTACGGAATAAAGAACGGTACGTTTTTATTGGTGTATTCATGTGGGAGGTAGGGGCCAAGTACTACACCAGGATGGCCAATCCTACTCTGGTGAGGGAGTGGATATGGGTATGGGTATGGGGATATGGATATGGGCATGGTGAGGGAGTGGATATGGATATGGGCCGGGCACGTAGCACGTCGGCAGGATAACCGGTGGTCATTAAGGGTAACTGACTGGATTCCAAGAGATGGCAAACGCGTGAGGGGGAGACAAAAAATTCGGCAGATCCCACGTACCGTGGTAGTCGCTGTTATGCGAAGCGTGCGGCGGGAAGGTGACTGTGGCGTAACTTCTTTTACTGAGCGACACGTTGCAAAATGACGCTAAAGATTTGTATATAGTTTATACGTACACATATGTAAGTTGAAGAGCCGCATATGTGTTATATAACCAGTTGTTTACGGTTGGGTAACGGTGCAAATCGCAACCTGGGTATTACCAACAGCAGAAGCGGTAAGCTGATATGTCGTGCTTATACGTGTCCCGAGAACGCACGCTCGTATCACGAACCCGTGTGCATGTGTGCAAGAAGTTCTTGACAGTTCTTGAACAAGGGCATCATCACCGCGATCAGTGAGCACCAGCGGCTGGTCATGACTTGTTATAGGATACGGTCGTGATCGCGGTGACGAGGGGTCCGTGTGTAGTGAAGTATGAGGTGTAGTGCAGCTGTTGGAAGCCGTGGATGCCTCGGTCATTTCGTCGACAAATTGTCTGTCGACAGAGCCGGCGACATGTCGGAACCTGAAGCCACCCTTCGCGTTGGTGAGGCATAGGCCGTGGAGGCTGGCAGGCCTCGATAGTGCTACGTAGACCAACATCAGTGGATGGTGTTTGTCGTATTCGTAGACTACCTGGGCGTATGTGACCTACGTAGCCTAGTCTACAAAGCGGCTGTCAATCAATCTGGCATCATCCTCGGTCAGCATGAGGCCATCGCCCAGCCTCGTAAGAAATGAAAATGATACTGCGTCGTTCTGGTGGACGAGCTGCACTTTGCGGTGCGGTGATGTGGGTATCATATGTAACTTTCGTTAATGAATACCTCCGGGGTCGAGCAATGCTTCAATATAGCTTGCTGAATCATAGGACAACAAACGTAACGTTTATTAGACTGCTATAAAAGCGGAGCCAACGCTGGAACTACAGACGTTAATCTGATATGACGCCTGTATCGTAGGAGTACACATCTTAGGAGTGTCATGTAGTGTTTATCGCTTTCTTCTAAAATTAGATAGCCAGCACCACAACCACAATTGACGTTGCACCGATATTACGCCTGCCTAGGCTGTTTTTCCAAACCACTTTATAGACCTGGCGTGGCTCAGTGGTAGAATACCTGATTGCCACGCAGAATGCTTGCGTTTTAATTCCTGCTGGGACCTAATTTTCATTCTTTCCATTCGTTGAGTCAACGCTGCCGATGTTGGTTTTCCTTACCGCTCTCGCATTTAAGTTGCCAATGTCGGTTCGCGAACGTTCCTGGGTAAATATAAACTGTCAATCACCTGTGGCGCATACCCGTACTCCGCGGCCCGTGGTAAACGGGTATGTGCCACACGTGTCTAGTGGAAAGGGTTTTACGACGTACGCGACAGGATTTTAGCGTTATTCATGTCAAGACCCGGCAGTCATATTCGTCAAATCCTCTTACCCTCCCATGCAAATTTTGGTGTACACCAAGTTAAGGAGGCGATCATGAGAGCACCCAGACGTAGGCGGCTAGATAGATAGATAGATAGATAGATAGATAGATAGATAGATAGATAGATAGATAGATAGATAGATAGATAGATAGATAGATAGATAGATAGATAGATAGATAGATAGATAGATAGATAGATAGATAGATAGATACGTAGATAGAAATGCTCAAAGTGCCAGAGGTTCGCTAAGAAATGCTTCGCATTTAAAATTACGTGGGTAGATGAGATTAAGAAGTTTGCAGGTATAACGTGGCAGCAGAAAGCACAGGACCGGGTTGATTGGCGGAACATGGGAGAGGCCCTTGCCCTGCAGTGGGCGTAGACAGGCTGATGGTGATGACGATGACGTTTTTATGTTTAATATGTTCGGGCGTGGCTCAGCCTTCGTCAATGTAAACAGTTCCGCTACAATGCACACTTTTTATGGTCTCACATGTAGTGCTATCAACACAGCACAGAGCTCAGTAAAGGCGGTGTTTTGGGTGTTACAAAAATCTAAGAGAAGATGGCTTTAACAATGCGACATTCAATATGTACATGAATTTGCAATTTTTACTTCCATAAAAACGCATGACACACACTGTGGTTTACAGGAAGCAAAACACAAAATATAAATCAAGGCAAAAAATCACAGCATATCCACGGGGTGAATGATGATGAGTGGGGCGAAGCTCCGGAGGGAATGATCGGTAAACCGTAAAACTCTTCCGTGAAATTGGCCCAGTGCTTCATATAAAGAGTGTGAAACACCGTGTATATATTAAACATTAAAGTTTTATAGTACTGTTGGTTTACGTGGTCCCTTCTTTATCACCGTTTTGTGATCGGTGAAATGCAGGGAAAGTGTCCGCTCCCGAGCGAAAGAGAAAGCGCGCCAAGAGCGACCGCGTTCTCCGCTCGTCCTGTGAGAATTAACGGCAAGGCTACAGGGAAGACACGACGCGCGTAGCGTTCCTCTGCGCGTTCCGCGACGCGAGGTCGGTAGCATGCCCAACGAAAGCCAACGGAACGTGATCGTGCAAGTGTTCCGGCTTTGCGAACAATGCGTGGCGTTTACTGCACATAAAGCGTCCGAAAACCAAACATCTTGCTCTAGGTGGGCTTTGCGGTTTTCGTAGAAATAATTTCTTTATCATGAACATTAAGACAAAAAGTTGAAAGCTCACTAGAGTATATCATCCGCAAAGTATGTCTTTTACGGTGATTAAATCATGGAACACTACGATGTCTTGTAAATTATATCTAGTGAATTGCTCACCTAGTGAGTAATTCATTAAACTAGAGCTGGCTACATGCATACATACTACAGAGGAGGGAACGACCCACACTTTAAGGAGCTTCGCCCTTGAAATGACTAGCATACGCCATCTTTATTAGAGAACTAGTATTACCAAAGTGCGTGCTATCACACTGCTACGGCTTCTGTACTTTAAATAATCTTCCGAGCCTTTTTTATGCGTTCTAAGACAATTTTGTAAGTCATCTGCAATGATTGAATGAATGTATGAATAATATACACAGCGTTCCCATCACTCTCGCTCACGCTAGAACGAATTGTGCTTTGTTCATTGTGGAAAATACTAGTGACTTGAACACGCGCGCATGGAAGAGAATAGAGAAGGACCAGCATTGACACGCAACTGAAAGATTGCTGAAAACCGATCGACTAGTAGACTTATCTTAAGAGAAGAAAAATGTATCCTAAGCATTCTCATGGTTACTCGCTATGCGCATGTCAAGGTCACGATGCAAGCTTAAAGGAGTACTGACACAAAAGTGTTGCACCTTGTTTTTTTTTGTTGCAATAGATAGCTTATGATCCACTTGTCACGGCTGCAAACTTCATTTGCGCGAGTGCGCGACGGTTATTTATTTAGATACGTTTTCAGAGCAACCAGTCGCAGTTTCGTTTTCAAAGAGCACCGAGCTAGGCAGCTACTTTCGGTGGACGGGTAACCACAGCTGGCCACGTGAACACGCAAAATTGTGACGTAGGCGGCGCGCGAACGTGGGTGCAGTGGGCGCCGAACCAGGTCAAGTGGCGCCAGCTATGGAGGATTAGAAACAACTAACAAACGCGTAATCTATGTCCTCCGAGCATTCGGAAGCGCCCATCTCGACTCGCTAAGCTTACAGCATCAATTATTTGACTATGGCTCTCAAAAACGGCGCCAAATCGGGACGAATACATTGCTGTAGAAGCTTAAGGACATGAATTTAAAGCAAATGGAAGCATCAGTTCGGAACTTACACGCTACAGAGCGCACGGCGGCCACTTGATAGATTCGATGTGGACGACAACCGCTTTTGGCAGTGCTGCCATGTTTTTCAGAGGCGCGAATGCCTCGCCGGTGAAGCTTGCCGTACAAGTTGGACAGCTCTCGCACGTGCGGCGACGGCCGACGTTCTGCGGCACCGCGCCGTTGCGGCAGGCTTGCCGCTAGCGGGAGCGGGCCATAACATCTGCCAACGGGCACGACAAGCGAACAGCGGAAGAGAACACAACTAGCACACGCAAAGCCGCAGGCACGGTGGAAGAAATGGCAGGTAGCACGGCACAAGCGCAAGGGCACAACCAGCCACCAGCCAACACAAACTCGTGACGTATGTTTGTTTACACATCCCCCGCGTTGATGTCGGCGTCGCGAAGCGCTCGCATCTCGTTCAGTCGCGCGGCATGCACTTTAAAATTGGTTTTAAATATGTTCTAGGCTATATTGGCCCTTGATATTTCGTAGACGTTGTGTACGGCTCCACATACATCTATTTCACTCATTATCTCGCCCTCGAAATTTTGTGTCAGTGCTCCTTTAACACAGGGCTAACTATTACACTGAATGTACATTTGTGGTACACCGTAGGTTTTAATAATTAACTGTTTCCTGGACTTTTACTTATTTTATGCAATCTACTTAGGCCACATATCGCAAGTACTTTGCAGGACTATTTTTGCTAGAACTTAAATACATTTAAGGTATATTGTACTCTGTACATCAAATGTTGGGAAGTCCTATCTCTTAGCAAGTGAGCACAAGATCAACCCACCTGGGCCCTGTAGGCGCGATTCCTTTGTTCAACTTAAGCAGGCTGTCGAGCTTTGTATACTCAAACTCACCTGGGTTTGTGTACAGAAAAACATAGCAAGGCTCTTACTTAGTTAACGTCTCGTCAAAAAAATTGGCCGCGTATCTGCGTGCTTCGCTGCAAATGTCGTGTAAAGATGATAGAAGAGGCGCTGTGTGAGATATGGACGCCATCTGGCAATACGTCGGGAAACATGAGTGCTGTGTTGCGTGCTGGTAGTCCCGGCGCAGCAGCAGGCGAAGACCGGCGGTGACCAACGCGACCGGCGGGGACGCCAGCCAGCCCGAAAACGCGGTTTGGCGCGAAGCGCTGAAGCAGAGAAACGTCCGCACTCAACGAGTACTCTCCACACACTCTTTTATTTACACGTCGCCTGGGTAAAACAGGAACGCCAGAGCGGCGCCCACAACCGGCAGCCTGAAGGCCGCCCACAACGCTTTTTCATTTTTTAAATATTTTTTTCGCCTTCTTGGCCTTCTCAAAACTAAAGTCTTTCAACACCAACCCATGGCATTCGTACAGTGCAATACAGAACGGAAACCGAAACACAACAATGAGCTCGTGCGAAGGGCACGGAGGAAGGCAAATGTCAGCGCAGTCGCATTTGCAGCTTTGTTGAAACAGCGCTCACTAGACGACGACGAAGTAAAAGAAGGCACCGACAGGCGCTGCCTGTCCTGTGCCTTCTTTTACTTCGTCGTCGTCTAGTGAGCGCTGTTTCAACAAAGATGAACGCATACCAACTCGCTCAAGCTTCCATTGTTATGCATTTTCAGCGCAGCTTAAGAAACTAGGGTCCTTAAAATTACGTATGTATGCATTTTCTATTAAAGGAACACGCCACCTAATACTTACCTAGTGATGTTGCACCTCAGATATGCATGATATGTACTTTTTCATCGACAACGTTCACAAGTATGAACAGCCGCACCAGTTCAAGACGGCTGGCCCTTGGGCAAGTGGTTCAACTTTGGCCGAGTGGCTGAATCGAGGGACGTGCCGACAAACAGAAAGACAGACAGACAGAAAGACAGACCAAAATTTCTGCGTTTAAGTTCCCCAAGAAAGACTATCGTCCTAAAAAAAAAAAAAATCACAGCATATCCACGGAGTGAATGATGATGAGTGGGCGAAGCTGCGGAGGTTCATCGGTAAACCGTGAATCTTCCGTGAATTCTGCCCAGTACATCATCACCGACGTGAGATCGGGCGCGTTTATACTAAAGGTTCGATGAGTTATGACGACTTGCAGCTCACTTTAATTTTACATGTACGCTGTGAATTTTCATTGTTTAGAAAACCATTGCTTTAGAAAACACCTTGCGTCTTTCGTTAAGCAGCTGGCGTCTTTTTCGTTTTGCTTTAGAAACATCTGGCGTTCTTTCGTTTTGTTTTTACAAAACATCTGGCGTCTTTCGTTGGTTTATTTCATCAATCAACGGCGTTTTGAACAAAATTTTTATTGTTTAATCACGCACAGGAGAAATCTCACCAGGCACTACCTTGGAGGTAAACAATGGCTGCTAATGGGAATGAGAGACAGAAGAAGTCGGCTTTTAGCTAACACTTACACTTCTACAGAGACAGAAGAATTCGGCTTTTAGTTAACGCGCACGCTGCGAATTTTTTATTGTTCAACAACGCACAGGAGAAATCTCCCACCGGCACCACCTTGGAGGTCAAAGGGTAAGACTTGTTACTCACTACTACGAGCACGACGAGGGACGAACGGGTGCCGCCTTAAGGAGCTTCGCCCCTAAAAGGAAGCACTCATCGTTACGGCACTTAAAGCGACTCACGCGCGTACACATAAGAAAGTTGATCCTCAACACACGAGGGCAAGTTCGCCGCATCGAGACAATAGAGAGTTTGAGAATTGGGGCCCCAAGGAGCTTGGGGACCCAAGAAGCTTGTGATCCACCATGGCGCATGCGCAGAACCCAAGCCACTCTTGGGCTCTTGCGCTCGCGTTGACCCGAGACGCAAAAATTGAAAACTAGCGTGGGGCCCCAAGGCGTCATGGGTCACCAGCGAGAAGACACAGACGCAGCGTGGGCCACGGCGCAGTATGGCCCGCGTCTCGCATGATTTTAAATTTCGTCGCGCGAGGCGCTCCGTGTGCTTGATCCAACGCAGCCTGCGTTGGCCCAATTCGCAAACTCTGCTGATCATCCGAACGCAAGAGCAGGCTGCCCAACGCAGCTTGGGGGCCCAGCGTCTCGGGACCCCGGTTCTCAAACTCTCTAATAAAGAGTTCGAGAATTGGGGACCCAAGGCACTGGGTCCCCAAGCTGCGTGGGTTATGCTGCTGTTGCGTTCGGAGGACCAGCAGAGTTTGAGAAGTGGGTGAAACGCAAGCTGCGTTGGGTCAAACGCACGGGGCGCCACATGTGTCAAAATTAAAATCATACAGGACTTGGGACATACTACGTCGTGGCTCGTGTTGCGTCTTCGTCGCCTCGCTGGTGACCCAAGAAGCCTTGGGACCCACGCTAGTTTTTTTTAATTTTTGGGTCTTGGGTCAACGCGAGCGCAAGAGCCCAAGAGTGGCTTGGGTTCTGCGCATGCGCCCTGGAGGCTCGCAAACTTCTTGGGTCCCAAGCTCCTTCGTGCCCTAATTCTCAGACTCACCCAAGACCTCAAAATGAAAAACTAGCATAGGTCCCCAAGGCGTCTTGGGTCACCAGCCAGACGACGCAGATGCAACACGAGCCACGACGCAGTATGTCCCGCATCTCGCATGATTTAAATTTTGCCACGTGTGGTGCCCCGTCCGTTTGACCCAACGCCGCTTGCGTTTGACCCAATTCTCAAACTCTGCTGCTCCTCCGAACGCAAGAGCAGCCTACCCAACGCAGTTTGTGGACCCAGTGTCTTGGGTTCTCAATTCTCAAGATCTCTAAGATTTGCAATGCACTCATTTTAAAAGCACACTGCTTGAGTCGCGCGAGTCGCCATATCCTCGAGTCCCAGCTGTTGCCACGTGAAATTTGCACTGTAGACATAAGTCGGCGTGAACGTCATGCCTTCTTAGACAGTAACAAACTGACGTTCGGCCTCGAAATTTTCTGTCAAAGTGAAAGGCGACGAGCCTTCAGCAGCCCCTCATCTGTTACTACGAAAAAACTGCGCAAAATAAATAGGGACAGGAAAGACACACTCACAAGCGCAGACTAGCAACTGGAAGTTTATTGAAGGAAACACAAATATAAATAACAAAAAAACCACGTGAACTATTTGTGGGTGGCGCTTCGATAATCTATCTCTAGTTTGTGTAACGTAACCGAAGGCCTTGCAACGCACATGCTGCCATACTTGTGGATATAGAATGCCTCAGCCACTTCTCGCGTTGTCCTATCTTTATGCCTAGACAGCACCTTTGTATCATGCAGCGACGGGTGACATTTGCCAATTGTGCAATGCAAGCACAGACTTCACGAAGGCTGAGCCTTCAGCGGAGCCCAGTGATCCATTAGACGATTGTTCAAACACCTCCCGGTTTGACCGATATAGCACTTTGTGCAAGACAAGGGGATGAGATAGACAACACCGTTGCCGCATTCATTTAACCCCTACCGATGATTAACTTCACATTCACTCCACTTTTGCCTTTGCCTTCGACTTTCCTATCCACTCATGTGCAGACTCGGCCCAACTTCTTCCTAGAGGAAGAAAACACCTTAACACCATACCGGTTTCCCATCTTTTTCATGCGGTGGGAGTAAGCTGAAGATACGGAATGCAGGCTATGGGCATATCGTTATCAGTGACCACCCTGTCGCCACCACCCCTTCCTTCCTGTTTGAATTTATTCAATAATCTTCTCAACTGTCGTCGCCAACCTCTCACTCGTTACGCCGGGTATAAAATGTAGCTTTGAACCGGTAGAGAGTACTCGGCGTGCGGGCTGAATTTGCGCTACGCATAAAACTACTCGTCTTACAAAGACGTTGGTCTGCCAAGTAACAATTTTTTTTAGGGGCAAAGCTCCTTATGCCGTGGGTCTGTCCATCCTCCGTTTGTAGGTTTGTTTGTAGTAGCCACCTCTAGTTCCTGAGAAGCGCGCGTTCTGGTATGCAGTAGAAGAAGAAGACGACGTTGACGAGTGACACTCTCGTTTTTTTTTTTTTTTGCGTGTTCGCTTGTGTGGCGTTCTTTCTTCTTTACTACGTCTCGTGTTTTCAACGACACCCGAAGACAACATTTCAGAAGTAACACGCCATGAGGCTCCCTCTTGGCACGCTTTCTCTTTAGCTCGGAGTCGCCAGATAGAAGACAAGGCTGCGGAACGGAGGGCACGGAAGGCGGCGGCAGCGCGCGCTCGCAGACAGAATCCTGAGGTGAGAGCCCGCGAGGCCGAAGCTGCACGTCGACGCCGCGAAGCAGATTGCGCCGTTCGAGCGCGCGAAGCCGAAGCTGCTTGACAAGCTGCACGGCTGCGGCGAGAAGACCCCGCCGTTCGAGCCCGCGAGGCCGAAGCTGCTGGACAAGCTGCACGGCTGCGGCGCGAATCGGATCTTCAAAATGTGAAGGACCGTGAAGCGGCGAGAAAGCGCGCGTACCGGCAGGCAGAGCCCGAGGCTGTGCGAGCACGTGAAGTGGCTGCAAAACGCATCAACAGGGCTCTGCCCGAAGGCGCCGACGCGCGCTTCCAGCGGGGCTTCCTTGATAACAGTTTCGGCCATAGTTGCGGTGTGTGCGACAGATTGTGGTTCTCAAACAATCTAGTCACAATATCTTCCATCAAGAAGGACCACGCTCGCGCCAATGCCATCGCCGTGCTGCAGCGCGAGTTCGCTTCGCCCCACTCATCATCATTCACCACGTGTATATACTGTGATTTTTTTTTCATTAAATTAATATAAGAAGAGATTGGTGACAGTGTGTGGCGCCGTCTGCTCCCCTTTTCTTGCGTAGCAATTTCCGCCAAAAATTGGCGAAGAAAGAGAAAAATATACGAAGAGCCACACATGCGACCACTCACGCACTTAGTCTCAGTTCTTCAATACAAACAAGTGTCAATTCAGCAGAAAAAATTAAAAAAAAAACACAAATATTCACACAAACGAAATGTCCACACATAACGTAGAAGTTTCACTAAAAGTCGCAGCCTATCATTAGGCATTTGAAAGCTGTCTCTTAAATACCGCAATACAACTGCAGCACTACTGTTTGCACAAACGAATGCTGCACAAGTAACATAATAGAAGGAATATACAGCCAAGAATACCGGTTGATAATAAGAATGTGAACAATATTATTATCGGATTCGGTATCTCTGTGATATTTTTTATTCCTCAAAAACATTGCACTAATGTACAGTTTGCGATTGTCGAATTGTGTTTCATCTGCAGATATGCCAACTGTTAATCAGTGCGGAAAGAAGGCAAGGGATGTAACAACTGTGTTAAATAACCCCGGTGTCTTGACCTTTCTTTGCGGTGAATAGTGGCCCACCCTTCTACAGAATATCCGCGAAGGCCTTTTATTTATCTATTTATTTATTCAAAATACCTTACAGGCCCAACGGGGTATTGTGTAAGGGGAACATCAAATTATTATCAACATGGCAGGGGCGTAGCCAGAAATTTTTTTCGGGGGGGGGGGGGGGGGGTTCAACCATACTTTATGCGTGCGTGCGTTTGTATGTGTGCGTGTATATATATATACGCAAGCAAAACTGAAAAATTTCGGGGGGGGTGTTGAACCCCCCCAACCCCCCCTTTGGCTACGCCCCTGCAAAATGGCTACACACGACTTCAATAATATTGTTACGTGAGTGACAGTCGCTTTTACAAGTCGCTATTCACAAGAGAAGAGAGAGAAAAGGTTTATTATGGCAGAAAAGCTGAGAGGTCGGCCTGAATCAATGTTCTGGCCTGCTACTCAGCAGTAGGAAAGGGGAGAGTGGTAGTATAGAGAGTGGAGAGAAGATGCGGATGATCATGATGGAAAAAAGTGGCGACGAAGTAAGTCCAAAATGTCCAAAAACTATTTACAGTCTCTCGTCGAGCTCTGTATCGCGCAAAAACTTGTTCAGCGCTTTCAGAATATCGCGCTGATGACATGGTGGTGGTCCCAACAGAACTTTTTCTGAAACTTGCTGCTTCGATGACAACAAGACGGCCGCCATTGAATTTCTTTGCGTGAGGTATCGTGGGCAGACGCACAGGAGGTGTTCGATAGTCTCAGGAGTGCCACACATCTCGCAATTGGGACTGTCGGCATGGCCGATAAGGTGTTGGTAACGGCGAGTGAATGCCACACCTAGTCGTAGTCGGTGAAATAAGCTTGTAATACACCTTTTCATGGTTGGTGGGATTCTAACACTCATATTTGGGTCAAGTTCGTGAAGCCGGCGGTGACGATGGCTTGGTAAAGACCAATATGCTGCTGTAGTCTCACTCAGGAGTGTGTACACTACGGGGTTAGTATCCGGTCGGGAAAAGGGGATAGCTAGTACTCTGGCGTTATCATGGGCCATCTTTGCCTCCGCATCGGCTTGCTCATTGCCCTGCAGACCGCAGTGCCCTGGAACCCACTAACACATGATACGATGGCCAGTTTTCAGGGCGACATCGTGTAATTCGGCCACTTCGTGAGCAAGTATGGAATAAGGCCCTCGTTTAAGTGCTGAATCTATCACTTGGAGTGCTGGTTTACAGTCACAAAATATAGTCCATTGGTGAGGAGGTTGCGTCGATATGTAACGAATTACCTCGCGGATGGCTACAATCTCTGCCGCCGTCGATGTTGTTCGGTGGTCCAGACGGAAGCGTTCACTGGTCTTCAAACTTGGTATAACGAATGCCGCTGTTGACGCAGTGGGTAACACAGACCCGTCAGTAAAAACATGCACAGAATTTTCATATTCTGTAGATATATATGATACCGTTAATTGTTTGAGTCCACATAAAGGTATGCGCGACTTTTTACCCACTCCTGGAATGGATAGGCGCACTGTAGGTCTTGATAAAATCCATGCTGGTATCTCTGCAACTTTTGCGGGAGCGAAGCCTGAGGGAATGATGTTCTCATGGCGTGAGATGATTTCTGCAAAAGTGCTGTCCGGTCGGTGGGTGTGGATCGTTGCCAGAGGATGACGTTCATGCCGCGTCAATAGTCGAAGATAAACTCTTAACGGTTCGCATGAAAGATAACTATCCATGGGAGTTATGCGTGCTTCCGCAATAACTCCTAATGTTGACGTACATCGCGGTACGCCAAGACATGTCTTCAATGCCTGAGCTTGCAAACTTTCTAATGTACGCAGGCAGGACGGGCGTAGGTTTGTCATGACAGGTAAGCTGTATCGTAGGTAGCTTACGAAAAGTGCCTCATACAGCTGAAGCAACGACCTCTCTGATGGGCCCCATTTCGTGCCTGCTATATATCTAAGCATGTGTATGAAGCTGCTTAGTTTGGATCTAAGCATCGACACGTGCTTCGACCAGGACAAGTTTCGGTCAATCATCACTCCTAAGAATCGATGATGTGTTACATATGGTACGGAAGTGCCATCAATTATGATTTGGTAACGATGCATCGTTTTGCGTGTAAATGCGAGGGCCGCACACTTCGCTGTCGCCAATTGTAGACCTCGCGAACGCAAATATTTAGAGGTGACCGACACTGCACGTTGTAGTCTTGCCCGAAGCTGTGGTCGTGAAACGCCGGAAGCCCATATACAGATGTCGTCAGCGTACAAGCTCATCCTGGCTGTGTCGGGCACTACGTCGGCGAGTCCTATGAGAGTGATGTTGAAGAGCGTCGGGCTGAGAATGCCGCCTTGAGGAACTCTACGGAGGACTTCATGGCGACTCGTCTCTCCATCCGTCGTCGTCATAAAGATGGTCCGGCGTGTAAGGTAATTTCGTATCCACAGAAACATTCTGCCTCCAATCCCTAGCTCCTCAAGTGCGTCGAGGATAGCGTCATGTAACACATTATCATATGCGCCTTTGACATCCAAAAATAGCGCTCCTGTCAAGCGTCGGCGCCTCTTGGCCTGTTCAGCAGTTGATACGAGATCGATCACGCTGTCAATAGAAGACCTTCCCTTGCGAAAACCTGTCATTATGTCTGGATAAAGGTTGTTCTTCTCAAGAAACCATTCCAGCCTCGTCAACAGCATTTTCTCCATGACCTTGCCTACGCAACTTGCCAGGGCAATTGGTCTGTAGGATGCCAGGGCATGAGGTGTTTTGCCAGGCTTCAGAAGCGCCACGACACGACTGGTTTTCCATTTTTCCGGTACAGTGCCTGTGCTCCACGACGCATTGAACAGGGATAGAAGAAGAGTGCGTGCCTCTTTTCCCAGTGAACGGAGCGCAGCGTACGTGATGCCGTCTGGTCCCGGTGCCGATGAGCGTCGAGTTGAAGCAAGTGCAGCATCTAGTTCTTGCATCGTGAACATGACATCAAGACGGTCATCAAGGGCTGGCGGGGCTTGTCGGTCGTTTGTTGGGGGAATACCAGTAGCTCCAGCAACAATAAGTTTGCAGTAGTCCTCCGCAACGTCTACTTCGCTCCTACGTTGTACAACCGCCAGAGCTCGAAATGGGTACTTTTCTTGAGGGGGAAATCGTAGGCTGCGCATAACGTGCCATATTTTGCAAAGTGGCTTTCGGGGATCCAGGGAAGTACAAAATTTCCTCCAGCGTTTAGTGTCCAATTTGTCAAGGTGCCGAAGTACATGTCGCTGAGCTTGGCGGCATGTCCTGAGGTCCGAAACAGATTTCGTTCTTCTGTACTTCCTCTCTGCTCGTCGACGTATGGCACGCAGTTTTTCATATTCAATGTCGACGGACGATCTAGGTGCCAATACACTTATGTATTTCGTCGTGACTTGAAGAGTTGAGCTTATGATACGTTCGAGGTCCGGCGGTGTAGTTTGATGTGAACAAGCGTTTTCAACCGATGTCTGTAAATCTTGCCAGTTAGTCGACTGAATACGAGGAGGAGAGGCTTGGAGGAACCATTTCAGTTGTACATAGGTCGGTATGTGGTCGCTGCCATGAGTCTCGAGATCTGTACACCAGGTAGCTGATGGCAGAATGCTCCTGGACACAAATGCAAGGTCTAAGGAGCTACTGTATGTTGGACCTCGTAGAAATGTGGGCGAACCGTCATTAATCGTTGCGAGGCCTTCGTCATGTAGGAAGATAGCGAGCTGTTCTCCCCGTTTACTTGTCGTAACGCCTCCCCATAACGGGTGATGTGCATTGAAGTCTCCGATAAGAATATGCGGTCCTGGGCAGCTTTGAATGACAGAACTAAGGTATCTGCAGTCAAATCTCGCTTTCGGTGGTATGTAGCCTCCAATGATAGAAAATACGCGTTGCTTATGTTTCACGCTCACACATATGTATTCATTGGAGGCATGATCTGTAATGTTATGCCTCGCGTACACAATGTCACGCCGTACAAACAACAGAACTTTGCTTGTGGATATATCTTGGCGTGACCAAAGTTGCAAATACCCTGATAGTCGGAAGGAAGAAGTAATATTCGGCTCGCAGATAAGCACAAATGGAAATCGATACTTGAAGAGACGCTGTCGAAGATCTGAAAGGCGACCACGTAAACCACACGCGTTCCACTGCATAATAACAGATCGACGCACGCACTCTTCGTATGACGAAGATCTTCCTGAGAGCGCCATGATGAATGACTACTCCATAGCCGCTAATAGCGGCTCTAGAGTATCCATTATTTGTAACGCAGCTTTCGCTGATGGCGTGCGTAAACTAGAGAGCACATCTCGCATAACAGCCATCAGTTGACGAAGCATGCCCTGGACCTTGACTCCATCAGACTTGTTAGGCAGACGTATCGCAGGACCTTCCTCTGAGTAATTCTGGAGAGAACCTATCGATGGCAGGGACGGCCATGTAGCCTCATCAGCATTTTGCAGGGGAACTGTCCCAGGGACTGTTCTAGCCGGCGTAGGGATACCGCTTGTAGTCGGTCGCTCCTTCCAGATGTTGCCCGACTCTCTAGTTGGCTGAGAAGGCATGATGCTGGGCGGCGGTGGAAGCTCCGGTTCTTTGGATCTGGTTGTACTGCTGGCGCGCTTGTGCTTCTGTCGTGAACGGTACCGCTGTCGACGAACAATTTGAGCTGCCTCTCTTCGGGAAGAGTGATCTCTCACCATCTTCTTTAGAATCCGCGTTTCGTCTTTGAGTTTTGGACACAACTTGGAGGTCGCATCATGTGTCCCAGCACAATTTGGACACTTAGGCGCTTCAACTTTACATTCCTCCAATTGGTGACTTTCACCACACTGTTGACAAGTGACAGAGTTCTTGCAGACTGCACTCACATGTCCTATCTTTTGGCACCTGTGGCACTGAAGAGGTCTCGGTACGTATGGCCGCACCGGATGCCTTACGTAACCCACTTTCACATGTGCTGGTAAAGAAGATGAGTCAAAGACTAGCTTGACACAACGTGACAGTCCGAAGCGGTGGACATTCAATATCCGCACTGTTGATGTCACAAGTTTGGCAAGAGACTCTTCCGTGATTTGAGGGTCCACATCAGAGATTACCCCGATTGACGCATCCTTTCCGTACACTTTGAAGGAACGCACCGGAAAATTACCAAGTGCCTGAATGTTTTTCAATGTCTCTAGTACTGTTGCATTCTTCGCATCGACCGTAAGTATGTTCTTGCGGGGGTTGATTCGAACTTCATTAATCTGGCCTGGTGCTATGCGGTCAAAGAACTCCGTCAAGAATTGCCTATTAAGACTATTCAGATTGTCACTGGCTGATGTGGTCACATACCCAATCATACATGACGGAACTTCCTTATGCACCGGTTGCCCGCACCGTGGTGACGTCCGGCGTAGTTTCCTTTTCAAGCGACGGCCTCGGACCGTCGTGAAGCCCTCCTCGGATTCCATGGCCTCCTCCGTTGAGCTGTCCGAAGATTCGGGAAGCCTCGCGCTTCCACTCGTAGTGTCTTCCATGTGAAGTGATTTGTGAGCCGGGTCTCCGACTGCACGCAGGCCTGGGGGAAGGCCTTCCCCCTTTTCAACGAAAGACGTCTTCGTAAACGTAGCGTATGACGCAAAAACAGTACTAAAACAGAGCAAGGTGGAGCACACAGACAAGATATATTTGCAAGAATGGCTGCAGCACTGAGCAATCCGGCTCCGAGCTCGAGCAGCTAGCGACCTTCGTCCTCTTCGGCGGGCGCACACGCGCGTCGACAATATGGATTCCGGCAGCCTACATGTAGCATAACCCCCGGCGCAAAGGCGCCGTCTCGGCGCATCTAGACGTCAACGTCATTGGGCGAGTGGTACTGCTTCAGGCGTGCGACGTGTACGATGTCGCTGGCGTGCGGGGTGGATGAAGACGACGAGTCAGCAGGAGCGATTTCATAGGTGACGGGAGTCACCGCACGAAGCACTCGGTATGGCCCTGTGTACTGAGAGAGCAGTTTGTCGGACAGGCCAACGTGCCGGGTCGGAGACCACAGCAGAACCAAAGAACCGGGCGAAAAGTGTACGTCGCGGTGTCGTTGATCATACCGACGGCGTTGGTTCTCTTGTGAGGTCAGAAGGCGAGTACGAGCGGCTTCGCGTGCATGAGCGGCCCGGCTTATAGCGTCCAGGGCGTATTCAGTGGTCGGAGCTGCTGGCAACGGAATGACTGTATCAAGGGGCAATGTGGGTTCGCGGCCAAACAGCAGGAAAAATGGGGAGTAACCAGCCGTGTCATGGCGCGAGGAATTGTAGGCAAATGTCACATACGGTAGAGCGAAGTCCCAGTCGGAGTGGTCTGAGGAAACATACTTTGAAAGCATGTCGGTTAGGGTTCGGTTGAGACGCTCCGTGAGGCCATTCGTTTGCGGATGGTACGACGTAGTGAGCTTATGCCGCGTTTCACATGAACGCAGGATGTCCGCTATGACTCTCGATAGAAATGTGCGGCCACGGTCCGTGAGCAGCTGGCGTGGAGCACCGTGTTGCAAGATCACGTCGCGCAGAAGGAAATCGGCGACATCTGTGGCGCAGCTTGTTGGAAGAGCTCGTGTGATGGCGTAGCGTGTGGCGTAGTCTGTGGCCACAGCTATCCACCTGTTGCCAGCAGAAGACAGGGGAAAAGGGCCGAGTAGGTCCAAGCCGACGCGAAAGAAGGGTTCGGACGAAATGTCGAGGGGTTGAAGGCACCCAGCCGGAAGCGTCGATGGTGTTTTGCGGCGTTGACATTTCTCACACGCCGCGACGTATCGTCTGACGGAGCGTGCGATACCTGGCCAATAGAAGCGACGGCGGATTCGGTTGTATGTGCGGGACACACCAAGGTGACCGGCAGTTGGAACGTCGTGAAGTTCGTGGAGTACAGCGGAGCGGAGGTGTTTGGGTACAACAAGCAGCAGGGATGGTCCGTCTGGATGAAAGTTGTGGCGGTATAGCGTACCATTCTGGAGTACGAACGAGCGATGAGATCGGTCCGAAGGTGAGGCTTCGAGGCACTCGATGATAGCCCGTAAGGATGCATCACGGCGTTGCTCGTCGGCTATGTTGTTCAGTTGGGAAACGGTGCACACGCAAGCGTCGGTGTCAGGGACGGTGCGCGACTCGCCAACCGGATAGCGAGATAGGCAGTCGGCGTCCTGATGCAGGCGTCCAGACTTGTACGTCACTGCAAAAGTGTACTCTTGCAGTCGCAGAGCCCAGCGACCAAGTCGACCTGTGGGATCCCTTAATGATGAAAGCCAGCAGAGCGCGTGGTGGTCGGTGACTACGGAGAAGTGAGTGCCATATAAATATGGACGGAACTTGGAGACCGCCCAGACAAGAGCAAGGCATTCTCTTTCGGTGATCGAATAGTTGCGCTCCGCGGGTGTAAGGAGGCGACTAGCGTAGGCGATAACGCGGTCGTGTCCCTGCTGACGTTGGGCGAGGACGGCTCCGATCCCGTGACCACTGGCATCAGTTCGGACCTCAGTCGGGG
This sequence comes from Rhipicephalus sanguineus, assembly GCF_013339695.2. NCBI lineage: Eukaryota > Metazoa > Arthropoda > Arachnida > Ixodida > Ixodidae > Rhipicephalus > Rhipicephalus sanguineus. Next base: position 135,741,349 of record NC_051179.1, on the reverse strand, counting down.
CGGATGGGTCAAAGTGGGCCAATATAGGTGGCGTCGTCAAAATTGTGATGAGGCAGCTTGAGTGGACCCCCACGAAAATGGGACGTCTTTCTTTAGAAGATCAGTAAGTGGTCGAGCGATTGCTGCAAAGTCTTTCACGAACCGCCGGAAATAGGAACAGAGTCCCACAAAACTCCGAACATCTTTGGCGGATTGGGGTACTGGGAAACTGGTGACGGCATGAATTTTCTCAGGGTCCGGCCGCACACCAGAAGCATCAACGAGGTGGCCCAACAATATTACAAAATGTCAATGGTTCTATAATGTTAACAGTTACAACGGTAAAGAAAATGCAATGGAGACTAAATACAGAATATGAAACATGCGAGATAGTCACTATACAACAAAAGCTATAAAATTGAATACAAATTCTAAAAAGGCATGGAGTTACACAAGACATAAAAACAAAAAGCATTGCTCAATATTATACAAGACCTCCATTATAAAAGAAAAATGAATGAGGCTCTCGGACGAGCAGGTCGAAGCACACCTCGTATTTCGGGTGAAGAAGGGTCTCTCGCCGTAGAATGTTTCGTTATGCTTCCTTTTTGAATTTCACACACGCACACGCACGCGCACACAAACACACGCACATGCGCGCACGCACAAGAACACGCGCACACGCATCCACGAGAGCACACACACACATACATAAACACACGCACACACATGCACGCGTGCGCATACACACACGCACGCACACATACACGCATGCAGACATACACGCACACGAACACACGCACACACACACGCATGCATGCACACACACACGCACACACACACGCACGTGCACACACCCACACGCACGCAGACATACACGCACACACGCACATAAACGCGCACACACATGCACGCACGCAGACGTACACGCACACACACATACACACGCGCACGCACACACATCCATCCACGCGCGCACACACGCACGCACAAGTACGCACACACATGTACATACACGCACGTACGCAGGCATACACGCACACACATACACGCGCACACACGAACACATGTACACACATGCACGCACACATACACGTACGCACGCAGACATACACGCACACACACAAATACACACGCACACGAACAGACGCACATGCACACACATGCACGCGCGCACGTACACACGCACACCTACACGCACGCACGCAGACATACACGCACACACATACATACACGCCGGCACACACGCACACGCATGCAGGAACGCACACGAACACACGCAACATGCACACATATGCACGCACACACACGCGCAAGCACACATACACGCACGCACGCAGACATACACGCACACACACATACATGCGCACACGCGCGCTCACGCATGCGTACACACAAAACATATTTTGGGAGTATGCAACGAGTAACCAGATATTTGTTTTTCATTTTGTGTTTTCTATTGTACTGATATACTCTTTGGACTTCGTTATTTTGTTTCATTATCACGTACTCTTCAATGCAGTACTCAGTAAGTTATCAGTAATACATTTTTAAGTGCCTTATAGAAGTGCTGTCATCCAAAAAACTACTTTTTTCTGTATGAGGGCGATGTTTTTGCTTGCGTGCGAGAGTCACTGTATATGCTACGTTTAGGTAGCAGAGTAGCGCATAGGTCCGGCTAGCAACCACAGCTATGCGGTGAAGTCGCACTTCGTTTTTGCAGGCTACATGCCAACCTTGTCGCCGATTAACCGGTCTGGCGTGTCGAACACCGGCGATAAACATTGGCTGTCGATGGCTAGTGTTAATTCAGTTCGCTGCAGCGGCGGCGTCGAGAAATAAAAAAAATTGGCCCAAGCGGCAACTTCTCCGGAATGCATGGTTGCTAGCGGCGTTGGAAGACAGATTCGCAACTCTGCTACCTAAAGGTAGCATATACAGTAACTCTATTGCGCGCAATAGTTCTACAATCTGTCGTGTGCTACATGTAAGTGAGTATACAGTATATCTGTTTTAATCAGCGATTCACAACACAAACGCTTCGTCACATTAAGCCTGTGGCTGCAAGAACGATTCGTGCCCGCCGCTCTTCGCGGCTACACGTCGCTTCAGATAATTCCGAAAATGTTACCTTTGTGGGCAGGTATACCTCACTGAAGTATAATATGAAATATTCGACTATAAACAAAAGTTACCTGGAGTAATGTAATGCTAATGAAGCACTCCTTACCGACTACAGCTCATCTTTTTCGATCAATGCTACATATAAGTTTTTTTTCTTATCTCCTCGAATGCTGTAGTGACTTTTCAGTGCGAGAACCCTAATTCACATCCCACGAGTTCCTCTGCGACAGCAAATGCAGGAAAAAGGCGCTAATGTCATTGCGATCGACCCTCAAGGCAAGAGTAAAGCGCAGACATTAACTCCGCACCGTGGTTCATGGAAGCGATGAGAAGTGGAAATTTTTGTTATTCAACACTTCTTGCTTTTCTCTGGCTCTTCATCTCACTCTCCGCACGGAGCGAGTTTATTTTTCCTGTAAATATTCTCTCAAAGACGGAACTCGGTGCAAGTCTACCAAAATTGAACGGTAAGGAGCTCTTCGTCTTGGCTCGTACTGCATTTGAAGAAAGCTCCATAAGCGACTTCAACCTCCTTAACCTGGTCCGCGTTTCCAAACACGTGTCAACACGCACCAGTGAATATTGCGCTTTCCTCCATCAAACGATATGCGGCGTTATAACAGCTTCAGCAGCCAGCGCAGAACGGAGATGGGGCAAAAAGCGAATGGAGACAAGCCCTATCTCAAACTTTGCTTCACTTTTACCAGCGGTGCAACGGTCGCTGTAGTAAACGCGGTCTTCTGGCCCGCACAAAAGCCTTAGAGCCAGTTCTAACGCGGGTTGTTACGAGAATGTAATTTATTGAAGGACAGATAAACCATAGGACTTTCGCTGGACCCAGCGACATCCTTTGTTCGACGCTGCCTTGACTATCTCAAATGTCACGAGAACGACTACTTTCCTTGCAAGGGTTTGCACACCAGTGACTCACATAAACGTATTGTGATTGGGTAGGTAGAGAAAAATGAATAACTTGGTTGTGTGGAGTAGGATGAAATATTGGAAATGTTCAAAAAAAGACGGTCGGTTAGTTTTGCTATCGTGGGAAACGGTGGACGTAGTGCGGCTGGTTCTTCCAAGTTCTAAGAGGTGTACAGCTAGACTGAAATATGTGGTTATAGGGCTGGCAGAAACAGCAACGGACCGGTCTACCTTCTTCTACCGCATTTAATTACTCCAAGTTTGCTTGCATATCTCTGATACTGCGTCTTGTTTCATTTCATTGCTTCATAATCATTGGTTACTTCAGTAAAAAGAGGAAACGTGTGGATAGAAAATTGCGCACGTGGTTTTTTTTCATCTCATTTATTAAGCACAACTTCTTACAGTTCGATGCGTTAAACAAAACTGTATACACCAGAGCACGCCTGTCTCGCACCCAGGCTGCTGGCGAGCCGAGCGGATACTCTCGCACCCAGACGCCGGGCTGACCGGGGCTGCCAAGGCGCGCGCGGGCTGCACCAAGTAAACAGGGCAAGCTGCAGTTCTGAGGCTTTAAAGTGCGAAAAAGTACCCGTTCACGCCGCTTCAGCGTATAAGAGCTCGTCTGGGCACTACTGCGTCGTCTTTGGATGTCAAAACAAGCAGCGCAACAAGAGGAAATTAGCGTTGTCTGCGACGATTACGACGCGCCATGGAAATAGTGCCGGTGCGGTGTTTTCAGCTTCGCCGCGAGTGGATAACTGTGATTCAAGCAAAAACACTAGGAGCCGAGTGAAAATGCGCGAGTAAGTACACTAACAGCGTGTATTCTGAAGTGTGATGCCCACCTATTTCATTTTGCGAACCTAATTTGTGTGACACGCAGCTGGGTTGAAGGCAGGCGTGAGCTTTGTGTGAGTGTGCACTTCATACCTGTGAGCGTTTCCTTTGACGAAAATCAAGTGCAAGGTAGTGCTTTCAAGCACAAGCAATCAGCATGCTTTGCCACTTTCAACGTAGTATTAAGCTTTATTGCTTTTGATGGCATCCACACCTTCGAGATTTCGTCTTCAAAAGGTAATAAATGACACGGTGCTCCTCAACAGCTGTCCAGAATTTCGTGCTTTCATTTCAGTGTTTGATGTCCCCAAATTTATTTGGACACGAGGCATCCAGCTGCACATAATACATATATTGGCACGTAAGTATATAGTACTCGCGCCAGTGTCCTTTACGTCGCAGGCGTAGCTAACCGGCTTAACTAAGAATAGCACAGTTTCGCTTGTAAGGCACCATCGTTACAAGAATAAAATAGTGCAGGTAGCTTCCAAAAGGGATCGCTGAACGATACTTCAGGTTATACTCTCTGATAGCACGCTTTTATGACCAAGACGCATTATTGTCAGAGCGCCCGTGAAACAAAAATTACGTTCCGCGAAACTGCCCGTAAAGCGTACTCTAATTATTACGCGATGCATGCTGAAATTATGAGCTTTCACAAAACTTTGTGCACAACTTGTAATATGGGGCAACAAAACATCGTTTCACTCTTTCGCGAGCTGCACTGCAATTACGATTCACGCGTACTACAGCGAGAACGTTTTTTTTTTTTTTACAAATGTAACAGCGTACGTATCTGACAAGGTTGCTTCCGCAGCCCACTCAGCACGTACTGTATACATTGTGGACTTGCATGAGCAAGATGTTCTTGATGTTCCAATAAAATCAGCGAAAATGTCCAGGCTACAAAAGACGCGAAACACGCTCTCCGACGGGCTGAGTTTCGGAAGTTTCACGTTTGCTCTGTGTAGCGTCTGCTGGCGTGGCAGCCCGCGCGTGTTGTTTCGTCGCGTGTGCGATAGATGGCGCGACGCGCGATGCAAATATGGCGATGCGCATGAAATTCGCTGTGTTCTGGTCTATAGCTCTAGATAATTGCGCTAAAAGACTATGCACGCATGAACAGACGCAGTACTTGCTAGACTTTCAATACCATCAATGGCAATCTTTCTAAGATATTCTGCTTTGCTTTTATAATACGATGTTGGAACGAAACCGAGAATAGCGAATCACGACGATTTTTAAGAAACGTAAAATATTGCGAGCATGTGTGGAAGTTTGGACAAGCGTCTGATTGGGCACGTCGCTTAAAATTTATTACGGCATGAAATTCGGGGTTCACTTGCTTGTTGTGCTAATGTCGGCCTTGCCGGCAACGAAAACAAATCATAACTCAATCTTTCGCTGGTAATTCCCATGCAAGAAACATCTGACGGGTGTGAAAGTTTTGGAAATCGATCGTGTTATACACCAAGTTGGCGTATCGAGTGAGACTAAGCAGAGTACTTTTCGTACTTTCAGTTCGTCCGCTGGTACAGGTCTCTTTTGCAGCACCTGATTTCCGCGGAACATGTTTCAACCTGTCCGCATCGCCTTGACGTTCTTAAGCATTAAAAATGTTGTCTCTTCAAGATCATTGGTTTAACCGCTCTATTCTAATATTATCACACACAACCTGCACTCTCTTATGGAGAAAGAATTCAGCTACAATAGACACAATAAATAACCACATAATTCAGGCGGCTGAAGAACTATGTCATAATTTTTCCTTGGGTATGCGATTTCCATTACATGTATTAAAAAATAAAACGAGATCTCGGCACTTTTTTAGCCCGCCAGAATATCACGCACCGGTGGGATAGCCAACCGAGCGAAAGCTTGGTTAACCTTCCTGCCATTCATCTTTGTTTCTCTCTCTCTCTCTCTCTCCATTTTTCGTTGGGACATTCTATCTATATGTTGTAATCTAAAATGAGTCGCGTGACTTTTTTTCCGCAGAATCACTTTATTACAGAGACAGCCTTCCAGGCGTGCTGCTATTTTCCTCTCCTATCTTACGGGACAGAATGAAAATGTGTCAACAGCCCACGTTCCATAATCAAGCAAGATTTGTTAGGAGATTCCAAGTAATCATGAATGTGACAATTGAACCCATAGGGAGATCACTACGCAGATGACCTTTTTTCCAAGTATATAACAGTAATGCGGCAATTACCGGTCAATACGTTTGATAGCAACATTTATGCACTTCTGACCCTATCCAAGAAAAGTCACAGGGCTCCTTATGTATTTGCCAAGGACAACTCAATGAGAAAAGCTATGCTGCTCTTCCTTTTACAGCGAAAGCTGTTATGAGATCATTTCACCGGCCGTTTTTGGCGCCGTAGTTGTCCGCAGCCGCCGCCGCCGCCGCCGGTGTCCGTAACCAGTATCGATCGAAATAAGAAAAAAACTCCAGGATGGAACGAGGTTCGAACCTGGGCCCTCTGCGTGGGAGCCCAGTATTCAACCTCTGAGCCATGCCGGTGCTTGAAACTGCTTTGCAAAAAGGTCCTATACAGGCTTCATGTCGGGAAGGAACCACATTAACATATGCAATAGCGTGCGAGAATAGTACAATAAGCACCAAGCGTCGCACAACACGAATTCTGAAACGAGGTGTCACACAATGCGAATTGCGCAACGAGTAGGTTGTGAAATGCTTCCAACCCATTACAAAGATCTCTGCCATAATTCTTCGTCGTCATCAAGCACAGCATCAACAAAGTGCGCACAATGCCTTACATGCGTTTAGCAGGTACCACGGATCTCCGTAAAATGAAGAAAAATGGCACAGCGCCTGCTGCCCTACTTCTCAAAAATTAGAATGATTTAGAGCATAGTGGGTTCCTCGCAAGTGCACTTGTATCGGTTGCCAAGGAAGCCTATAACGCAGATCCATTTCCTCGGGGTCTCAGTAAAATTACAATGCTTTATAGCGTAGTGGGTTCCTCGCAAGTGCACTTGGATTGGTTGCCAAGGAAGCCCATGAGCGCATGATCCATTTCCTCGGGGTCTCAGTAAGTTCTTCCCCCCCCCCCCCCCGTCTCTCTCCCACGTCAACGTATGTTATACAGCATGACGGGAGAGGGAAATAGCGAGCGGGCGTCACCCAATGCAAATTACATAACTGGTGGGCCGTTTAAAGCTCCCAACCCATTGCAAAGGGCTGAGCCATAATTCTTCATCGTCATCAGTCGTCGCGTCAACAAAGTGCACATAATGCCCTACAGACGTGTAGCTGGTGCCTCGCTTCTCCGCAGAATGACGAATAATGGCTGAGTAGGTGCTTCCCAACTTCACAAAAATTGTGATTTATGGCGTAGTGGGTACCTTTCTAGTCTACTTGTATTGTAGCCCCAAGATAGTTTACAACGGGCTCTAGAAACGCCGCTCTTCCAGCTTTCGCTGTGACTGTGCTGCGGTTTCATCGCAGGCCTGGCGTTTTTTTTCTCAGCCGATTGTGGAGAACAATAAAATTGTTACGAACGAAATAAATTGTAGTGATTTTCCCACCCTGTAAGCTTTGTGCACCCAACGTGGTTTAGCACTGCCCCCGGGATCGGAGGCATTGAAAGCTTTCTGCACCCCGCGTGGTTTTGCATTGGCTTCGGGATCAGCCCACCTTTGACCAAAACGACGATGTGGTGCGATGACCTCATTTTTTGACGTCAGGCTGTGGGTCGTCAGGAATTTTGACTTGTGACGTTACGATGCCGGACATGGTGACGTCATCGCATGATTTTATTTGATCACTCGTGCTGAAGCCGACGGTCAGTTTTCGCGTTTGTTGAAGCATCTAAAGGTTCCGCATTAAAAAACTTTAAACAAAATGCTGATGCGACCGTAAATCTTCCCTTAGGCGTTTGGTCGCAGCACTCTCCCACGTCGGCGTTCATGTGCCCTGGTGTGTTTCTTCAAGGGCCCCTCACCAAGTTTGACAACTTTGAGCTGACGAGTGCAATGAATACATTGAGCGTTCACGATCACGTCTGCGAAAATTTGCAACGCTACGCGCCGCGGAAACGGGTCAGATTTCAAGCTGAACGCTGTTTACCCTTCCTCTCGCGGGCTCGCGCCCAGGGCCCGTATTCCCAAAAGGCGACAATCGCAAAAGTATCGCCTTTGGTGCGCGCTGATTGGCTATTGAGCAAACCGGAAAAGTTAGGGCGCCATCTGGTAGTTCCGCCGACGTCAATTTTGCGTCATGGTGCTCGACGGTGCTCTCGACATATTTGCAATAAGCGAAGCCACCGTTAACCGTCGGTTCGTGGTGAAGTCTAGCATTTCAGTGACGTAGGCGGTAGCTTCTAGTATTCAATCCTCGGTGGATATACGCAGCATTTTTTACGCTGAAGCTTTCATCGAGCATTACCTTGGGGAGTTATCAGCACTCGCTCTTTGCCAGCGCGTGTTTTTTCGTGGTTTGAACGTCCCAGGAGCATGAACCGTGCGTTGCTCGCGTGGCTTATCGCGAGCCGGCAACATGTTGAGATCTTGAGACGATGTCGCTGCGGCTGCACGCTACAGCTGAACTCTCCGAGCACGCCGTGTTAAACTCTCAACGAAAATACGTTTCACGCAAAGTTGCATTCTTTAAATATTATACTGTGCATTAAATAATCGAACAAAAAAACGTTGAAAGCACTTTCAACACGTCTTACACTTCAAGTAGCCACAGCCAAGCCGGCCAAGCCTGGCCACTGCGTAGAAGCAGCAGCACACGCTCGAAAACGCCGTACTCGGGTTGCTCTGCGCTCGTACAGTGCGCTCACTCCCGTGTTGTGAGACATTCGTACTACCAACGGCCAGTTGCAACAATGACGTCACAGGCCAGTCTTTGTTTTACTTATTGAACGCATCAAATTCTACGTCACCAAACGCGATACTATCGCCTTTTGCGATCGTTTGAGAATACGGGCCCAGAGAATGAGGGGATGACGTACGTGAGGGAATGGCCCTACGTAGATGGTAGTTTTATGACGGCGCTCCTCTACGTAGACGGCTGTGCTCTGACGTCGCCAACAGTAGCACGTGACACTGCGATAAATATTTGACACGACGTGTAGCTTCCGTAATTTGTTGCTTGAATAGATTAATAAAACTTGAGAGCAATAATTTAACACACAAACCGAATGTGTGCGTTTTCTTTTTTTTAGTTTTTACTGCGAATCGCAGCGAGATGCGAGACTCTGTATTCAGAAACGCTCCTCGAATTGAACTTGACTTGCCACCGCCTCAGGCAGCGCGTTCGAAACGCGTTTGTGCTGCCTTGGCACAGCTTAAAGGCAGCGCGTTCGAAACGCGTTGAAGGCGGTGGCAAGTCAAGTTCAAGTGAAGGAGCGTTTCTGAATACGGGGGTACCCCCGTATTCAGAAACGCTCCTCGACTCGAACTTGACTTGCCACCGCCTTGGGCAGCGCGTTTGAAACGCGTTTGTGCTGCCTTGGCACCGCCTAAAGGCAGCGCGTTCGAAACGCGTTGAAGGCGGTGGCAAGTCAAGTTCAAGTCAAAGAGCGTTTCTGAATACGGGGGATTTTATATACCTCCGTTTCGGATGCGTTCGTGTTCTCGCGCTTTGCGCTTCGCGCAGACGCCACCCCTTACAATGAAACTAATTTTCTACCATGTTCGAGCGCTCATTAGGCTCATTTATCCTCCCACATCTAACTAGATGTTCATGCGGCACACCACTAGTCTCGCGTCCGTACAAATGTCGCAGCGTTCGTGCTAAGTCATAGGTTGAAAGCCAAGTGATCGGCGAGGGCGCATTCGGCATAACTTCAGAGATGAAGCTCAAAGAACGCCGCCACAACACCGCTCGCGTCTCAGGGGCTAGGGCTGGTTCGGGAACGTCATGCGCTCGTGACATTGTGCGCGCGTGACGTGTTCATGCGTATGCGTCGTGTGATACTCCCGCTCGCGTGCCGAAGACGGTAGGGAAAGGATTTGGCTTGCGAAGGCTACACGGGGCAAGCGGCAAGGGTTTCAAGGTAGCCTCCCCGCGTACCCGCGTCATGGTTTCGCGCCGCCTCAAAACATTGGTTTTCTCAGCTTCTAATGGACCGATTAGAAAAATTCTTGTGGCATAATGCTCTTTATTGGGCGCGCAACAACTTCCACTGTCTAACAAAAATTGGTTAAGTCACCTGGTGAGGGGTCCTTTAAGTTTCTGCTTCGCGTGCTGCCGAAACTGATCTTGGAGGCCACGTATGAAGTACCGCGGAGTTCATATCTCCTCCACCAGGTGCCGCAACGATTCCAGCTGCCCACAAGAATAGCTTCCGCTCTTTCATTTAACTCATTCAATTAATTATGATTAATTAGCCTGACAGTTGGTTCTTATTCTGAGTCAAGCTTTGTTATGATATCATATATATCGAATATATATAACTGTTAACGTGAACCACAACCCTTGCTCTCGCACTTCTTACCTACTTGAATGGAGCGCGCGAAGTGCAGCTGTTCAAGGCACTCTAAATTGTTACATAATCACATCTCGTGCCGTCTCTTTGTGGCTTTACTTTTGTTGCATAATACTCCGTGCTTGTTCTTTCCTACCTTACTGTCTTTCAATAAAGTGCTCAGTAGAGTTGTTTCCTTTTATTTCGGCAGCATCAGGAATGGGTCACAAAAAAAAAAAGAAAACATGTGCGAGCCCTATCACTGTAAAGAACATATCCCTTCTTATTCGCAACCACTATTGACAGGCATGTCAGCGCGAATAAGCAACGGAAACGCATATCGCGAAGCACGCAATTTCAAAATGCCAAATCTGTTGATGATGGCGCTATTATGCCCCAAATAGAGGCTTACAAAACATCATGCAGAATACCAACAGGGAAATGTAAAACGTGAGGTAACCGTCGCATGGCACAACTACCAACATCATGCAGAACTGTTTGCGCTTTTATTGCTCAAGATATCTTGCGTCACCATTTTTGAAGCCCTCTATAAAGCACCTCCTAAACGAAAGGCGCACATAAGCTTGGTTTCAAATCTGTAACGCCTCTGGATAAAGATTTGTGTGTTGTATAAAACAGGAACGCTTCACCTTCGACTGCATTTTGGAATATCAGAAGCTCCGAGTTTCTTCTTCTTGAGAAGTTCTCGCCAGAGCCGGCTTGTTATATCTGCTCTAGTACTTGCTCACGCGTTTCAAATAAGCAGAGCAGACAAACCTAGGTGACGACCGGCCCTGTAGCATCGGCACAAGTCCAGCAGCTTCTTGGCACAAGCAGCCAACCCTGAGAGGGAGGCCGCATAAATGCATACTATAGTGAACTGGAACCAGATACATGTTCTAGTTCACTATAATGCATACTTTATGAGCGGTCCGAGTATGCTGCACGAGACTATCGCAGTAGAAGAGCAACAGCGACATCGCTGAAGCGCGGCTTTCTCGTCCGTGAGCACGCTCTGTGTAGCTGCTCCCGGACTTCACTCATCCACTCTTTCTTTATTGGCCAAAGGAAAGAGCGTGTCCCAACGGGATAAAATGGATATGCAGGCCACGTGAGATTTCCTTCGCGTTGCGCTTAACAACACTGGAGTAGCGCAGCATCAATTTGATATTCCTCTAACGTCCTCTGCCACATTAAACGTTGTTAAGCAACACGTTCGACATTCTTCGTTCCTGTTGAGTCCTTCCTTGTGTTCCCCATTTGCCTTCCATCCCCACGCGAAATTAAAGAATGTATAAATCATATACTTAAAAATTTTAGCTAATGTGTTCACGTTTTCCTCCTCTTTAAAAGCAGTACCAGAGAATGACACTGTCTTCTTATTTAAACTAAAGAAAAGAAATTGGGGCACGCGCACGCTGCTCCTCCTCCCCAATTTTTTCGATATCATCTTCACCACAACGAAGACGAATCCATTATTGGTCGGCGCTTCGTGGTATGAAAACTAAACACTGCGTATTAAGCAGTCATAGTAATAATAATAATAATAATAATATATGGGGTTTAACGTCCCAAAACCACGATATGATTATGAGAGACGCCGTAGTAGAGGGCTCCGGAAATTTCTACCACCTGGGGTTCTTTAACGTGCACCTAAATCTAAGTACACGGGCCTCAGACATTTTCGCCTCCATCGAAAATGCAGCCGCCGCAGCCGGGATTTGATCCCGCGACCTTCATAGTAGACCGAGACGGTTCATAGCAGTCATAGTAGACCGAAACGACAATGATGTGCGCCTCTTCAGTTGTTAGTCGGCGTTTGTGGCGTCTTGACTACTCTCATGTGTCCGTGCTTGCACGCCCTGTCTCTTTAACATGAATAGTTACCTTCTAGCTCAGCTCTCTGTTATTTTAAGACAATGACAGTCATGTTCGCGCATTTACTTGCTTATAGACAACCCGATAAAATTTTTTTTTCCGAAACATATTCTCTCTTCCCCGCCATCTTCGATGCCATTTTAACTGCAGTCGTTAATGTTTTCCTTCATATCGAATAAGTAGTCACTTCTTAAAGTAGAAGCTGCTCACAGAATTATGAGAGGCCGTTTATTTGTAATAGGGTTAGAACCCCGCTAACGTGCGCTACGTCGCACGTGAAAGAACATACCCTGGCGTCCACGTCTCCTTTCTTTCCGTGAAACGCTCCTGAAATCGCGTCTAGCCGTTACGCTTTCGCTTTTTGCTTTGCAGGAAAAGTTGTGTCCTCGACGTCAGCGTTTACTCCAATGTGCTGCTTCGCGGAAGAGGCGTGTTCCGAAAGCCATAAAACTGCTTGCATCGGCGCCCTTTATGGCGCTTGTAAAATGAGCTCTCTCTGGGACATTCCACTGCATTTACGGCTCGAGGAACGATGCAGCAGCAGTGCTCTCTTCGTGTCTAGCGGAGAAGAGATCTTTCCGCACGCCAGTTCAGGTAGTGAACTTGCTCGACTATTCGTAAAAGCAACCAAGACAACAAAAATATGTGCGGTAGTGTTCGATGTATTTCTGTCCATTTTTATTATTGATAGTGCATTAGACGGCTCATCGCGCGTGCATTTTACGCTCTAACATAAAAAAGAGCACGTGTTACTATTTTCGGTGAGTCGTGACTAGCCACGTATACGACTTTCTTTAAAGAGGCTCATTAACTACGTTTCGGGTCGAAGGACTCTGCCAATAGGGAATAATGATCTCCAAAGAGTGTTCGCGTGTCTCTTGAAAGAGAGTCGCTTATGTGGCAAGTCAGGACTGAAAAGAAAAAAAAAAACGAGTCCAGGGACATTATTTTTTTTTCTTAAAGGGTACTAGTAATGTGCATAACGCTCTTCTCAGTACGGATTCTAAAAAAAAAAATATATTATTGAAGGTTTCAGCTGGACGACTACTGATTCTGATCAAGGGATCGAATAAGCGCAAGCGCATAAACTAATCTCCGAATCAAGATAGAGCGTAAGAATGAAAGTATTCACAATAGACGCGTTTAGAGACAAACAATTCAGTATTCATGCGAACAGCTTTGATATAGCGCGAAAGAAAGCTGGGACACGAGAGGGCACATAATGATACCACAAAGCGCTTTTGTGGCTACTCGCATCCGTGCTTCGTTCCGCGCTGCATCAACGCTTTTAACGCGACAGCATTAAAGAGCTTGTTTCACAGAAATCACGGCGTCGACATCGGCGTCGTTGCTTGTGAGCGACGAATCGGCGTTCTTCGTGAGCGAAAATTCAGGGTGGGTGGAAATAAAGAAACAAGTAAAAAAACCTCGGTTCGAGTGGGACCGGGGTTTCGAACCAACGACCCCTCGCTCCGTGCGCGATGCGGTTAGCCGCTCGGCCGCCACGCATACATCCCCAGCATGCTAACGGCGAGCTATTTATATACACCATTTACCGTTGGTGGTGCGCGCATCTCCCAGGCGCTTCAGCGTGGTGGTACGCACATCGCGAAGGTGTTTCAGCGTGGCGGAGTCTTGCCTATCACCCTCGAGATGGCGCAAAGGGCCCACGGGAGCGCTTTACGTGTTTCGTCGCGCCGCGTGCATGAATATAGGAGCCCGAGAGCGTCTGCGCATTGGCTTTACTTATGGCACAGTTTAACTGTCCACCGAGAAGCGAAGCCAGGCTATCGCTTGGGAAGGCGATACGAACACGGCGCGATTACGCAAAAGCGTTCTACTCTTGAAAGCGGAACTCAAGCTACCTCCATGTTTTTGAAATGATTCACCAATAAGCCCACATTGCAACCCTTGTCAGTATTCAACGTCATGCCTATACATTCGCGGGGTTAGAATAAAGAGAGTGCATATCGTATGCAGAAAACGACACATCTTGCAGAATACATGTGTGGAGGAGTTAGAATATAATTTTCTGCGGCGGTTTTCTCTGCATTGAAGCATACACTCTCTATGTCGTCACAAATTCGATATCTTTAGGAAACGGGTGTGGAAGCTAGCAGTTATATTTATTGGGATGAATAAAAGCGTGAATTTGAAGATCTTATTTACATACTTCTGAAATATTCATGGGCGAGCACCATTTTCGCGAAGCACATTGCGAATCACGTCCAGAACAACCCTATTGAAAGTTTGTCCCTGAAGAGCAGCGATCTCCACACCCAACTCCAGGACATCCAGAGGGCCCACGACATCGCGACGGAACTTCGAATTCCAGTCCCATCGTGGGCGGAGCCACCAACTTGACCTGGGGGCCTCCGGCTCCCCAGATTTGAGTTCCTCAGGACTCCACTAAAGTTCTTGTCATGCCATGTCATTTCCGTCGACCGTTACCATAATCCACCACACCGATGAAATATTTTCTATCATTATGGTGAATATTGAAGTGAAAATGGTGGGGGCATGGTTAATGATGCCGTGTTCCCTCTTTAGCAAATGAGAAAACTTTGCATCTTCGTTAAGTTTACTACGCTGAACTGGGACGAAAAGGGAGCAGTCAATCACATCAACAGGTGGACATGGTAGGCGTCTCCTGCGGTCCAGAGAAGACGCTTACCGCGTGCCATCTTGCTGTGAACTGCTGTTTTGATCCACGTTCAGGGTAGTCAACTTCGCGCATACGTACAGATTTACCGCTTGCTCAGGGGGGAGAGGGGGACGGTTTAAGTTCGAATAATATTGCGTTCAGTGATGCACACATCGACGCCCAGCTAGTCTTCACCATTGCAACGGCCATATCCACCATTATGATGAACGATATTTCGTTGTAATGGTGGATAATGATAATGACGGATGGTCAAGTTTTCGATAGGGAATGCTGTAAAATAGCACTTCAAATACTCCAAATGGCAGAAAACAAGGAATTGATGAATAATTTAGCCATTCATTCAAGAGTGACGTTGGAGGCTCCAAATGGCGAAAAATCGCGATGTCGCTGGGGTCACCAAAATGGGTCATTCGTCCGCACTGGTGTACATCGTTCCTGGCGATTAGGCCTCACCAGGCGCCGCAAGGGAAAAACAATGCTACTGTATGATTCTGCTTTGTCATCGTTACTTCCTTTTCAAACAGAGTGACAAGCTGGAGCTGTGACGATGAAGCTCTGATTCCATTAACCGTTCACGAGAAGCATATTCGGAGAGAGAAAGATTTAACTTTTAACGATATTCCTGGATATGTTATCCTGGTGTATCGCCTGGCTTGCTGCCGCAGGTGCTGGGTGATGAATATGGTATATACAATGATCACAAATACACACAAATATTAGGGACAGTCACGAACACACATATATACACACAGTCATTCATAAAATTTCGTTAAGACAAGTAGTCCCCAGAAACACCAGGAGCTGTTCTGTGTAGCACGTCGCCCAAACGCTATTTTGCCACGGGCCCAGAAGGTGCCGCAGCTCCTAGCTCAAGCGGCGCTGGAAATGAAGTGCTGCCTTTAGATTCTGCCGTTCTTCGTCGTAACTGAACCGTAGCGCAAGAAGTGTTTTAAATCCTTCCGAATATTGCTTGTGGTGCACGAAGGAGAGTTCCACTGCTTCATCTTGTGCTTAAAGTACTTCGTCTATGCAACGTCGAGTCCCGGCCGGTGAATGCGTGTTTCATTTGGCCTCGTTAGTCCATGCGGCATATAAAAGCTGCAAGACGGGTCAATTTTGTGCAGCAGTTTCTTTTTTTCGTTTTTGTGAACAAAGCTCCTGTGCGGGAGCCGAAACGTCTTGCTTTGACGTGTACATTTGCGGTCGGTGTTTGCTTTAATTGCCCTGAAAATAGGTGATTTCCTTAAATAGTTCTCCCTTTTTTTAAAGTGCTCCCTTTCCTTCCCTCCCCCCCCCCGCCTTAAAAAAATTCGTCGCTACGTGCCTGCCCATAATGTACCCATACCTACTCAAAATGCACAAAGAAGTCGATCCAACTCGCAACACTTCACTCAGAGGAGGTAAATGTGGTATAGGCCACTACTCGCCTACTGCTTCGCATAACATCGACTCCCAGAGTGAGTAGGATCTGCCAAATTTTCCTGTCGTGCTGTGGGAAAATAAGGATGATTGAAATATGTTTGTGGAATAAATTTCGCGTATTTTCTGCTGTTTTTATGGCTGGTTTGAGGGAAACGCTTTGCACGTGCTGCAATCTTACCGCTGTTTGCGTTGAAGCAGTAGACAGCAAGAAGGTCGCGTCGATCGCTGCAGCAACCGTGCTCCGTGAAGCCAGCGTTTTGTTGAGTTGTGCCGGATCGGATGCTAAAGCCTTAGTTGCCTGTAGCCTTAGTTCGTATACAAGTGGAATTTGTTTCTATCACATTCATTGCTTCACGCCAATGCACGGCAAGCTAACGCATTGTATCATTTACAAGTAGCCACTAACACTATTTGACACTTCACTGCAAATCTGTGTTTAGAAGGAATTCAAACGATTCGGAGTACAGTGTTGTGCCTACGGCATCCATGGCCGTCGTCTGTATACACAGAAAATGGTTCACAATTTAGGGGACGATACACTACGGGAGAGCGATAAGCTTCTTCCAGTGCAAGCACATTGATCGACATAGTACGAGCAAGCACAGCAACACCATACTCGTTTACGATAAGTGACCTTAAAAGTCTCAGTAAAGGTACCTGCTTTTACGCGCTTTATTAGAATATTTTCTCCAAAAATGTTCTTTTACTTGAGAACCATGGCCAAGTGCACACCACATTTCATGCGCGATTGTTTACTGTACTCAAGTAGATATGACTTGATGGCAACGAAGCCGAACAGAACGGATTATGTGCCTTTAATATCGAGTTTCCACATGCGCCGGAAACAACTTGCGCCGAAACTGGTCAATTGCTCCCATTTTTTGTTTTTGGAACGACTACGGAACATCTTATGATACATCCCAGTCATTTTCACTGACAAATTCGGTTTCTAAGTGCCACTGATGTCACGCACACAAGCGCTTGCGAGTGACGTCGGCACAGATTTATTATGTTCTGCCCCGCCATCGTGAAGGAATTTTGCCCGTCTGGTCACTGGCAGGTGCCAGTACTGTCAGGAGGTAGCTGATACCTACCACATGATCTGGGTCTGTCAGCGCAATCCAGCCCTGACCCCTAAACCTAACCCTACC
Source organism: Rhipicephalus sanguineus (assembly GCF_013339695.2). Taxonomy (NCBI): domain Eukaryota; kingdom Metazoa; phylum Arthropoda; class Arachnida; order Ixodida; family Ixodidae; genus Rhipicephalus; species Rhipicephalus sanguineus. The sequence continues at coordinate 135,723,926 of NC_051179.1, read as the reverse complement.
CGATAGGATTGGCAGGCGGGGCCCTGACTGGGTGTTCAGACCTATAGGGCCAGAAGGCCTTGATTCGGAGAGCCAGGCTGGCGGCTTCGACGAACGGGGTCCCGGACTAAGCGCATCGCATGCAGAGCCCCACTGTGAGGCTCACACCTCTCATTTTTTTGTAACAAATGCTTTTCACCACCACCACCAGCGAGTCTGTGCGAACACTAAACATAAATACAAATGGTCAAAATGTTCCGACGGTAGGATTCGAGCTCTGGGCCAGAAGTGCGGAGGCCCTTTGAGAATGACCGGCGTAAAAGCAAACGTGCAGATGATTGGTGTACTTTCCACTATTAGGGACGAACGTTAAAACAAAAGGTGCGGCCTGCTATGCGCCGCGAGAGCGCCGGGAGCCGCCTAGTTGTGCGTGTTGCCGCAGTGGTGTCTCAAGATGGGTCAACAATGCTTGAACAAAATATGGCTGATCCCTCTGTCATAGGAATCGGTATAACACGAACGTGAAACGTGTCTTCACAGACGTAGTTGAGCGTTTGTTGTGCATTCTTTCGCGCCACGCGCGAAGGAATGAATGCAACAGCATCAAATTGTAATGTTACGCGAAGAACGGCAAGCCGCTCGAAACTTGCAATGCGCTGCTCAAGCAGAAAGGACGTGCGGAACGAACATACACAGGATGAGCGCGAACTGTCACAGTTGTAACTTATTTCTGTGTGAGCAGTGCGCTCCTTTCGTAAAAGCGGCCGCTGCAGTGAGCGAGGTAACCTTCGTGCTTTCAACGGAAACTTGCAGGCAGAGCGCAAGACGTACAAACCACCGAGATCACGAGATAAGCGCCCGCACAAGCGATCACGCCCTGTCGAGGCGCGCGCTAATCCGCGTGGGGGACGACTTTTAAAGCGCGCTCTTCGAGCCCTTCGCGCCATCTCGCTAGTGATAACGAAAACACGCTATACTCCCGATCTCTGAGTACCATCACCGGCAAATGGTGTACATAAATAACTCGCCGTTAGCAAAGCAGAGAACATGCCGTCTGTGGCGGAGTCGTTTCGCGCTGGCGATCGAGAGGTCGTAAGTTCGAATCCCGGTGACGGAACTCTTTCTTATAGTTTTTTTGTTTGCCATATGTAATTTTTATATTTTACAACGTCATATCCGTGACGGAAATGCATCAGTGGAGCCGTCGTGGATTCCGGCGTAAAACACTTTCGTGTTAAAAAGAAGAAAACATAGGTAATCTTCCGTCATAAGAATCGGTATAACCCTAAAGTGAAACATATCTTCACAGAAGTAGTGCTTATCGTGTGGTGATACATGAGAGCTTTTACAATGTCTATTGGTGTTTGGCAGCCACAGCACCGTTTGGCGTGGATGCACCCAGTGTTGACGCGTTGTGGCACATCACTACGATGATTAGCGCCCATGATCATGATTTAACCGTTGGGGTAGCTGCAGCAAACATATACCTGGACACAGCGTATCGTGTATCTGGCGCAAATATGACATCAACAAGCACATAATGAACACTGGTACTCGATATGTACTCATTCACAGCGTCGTAAATTAAGGAGAGAAACGGTACGCTGTGCGCTACCGAGTAATAGGGCAAATTAGGCATGTTCTCATGCATACACTACAAAATTGCACTTCAGCAACGGGAGGCAGAAGTTCGAAGCTTGAGCCGCGAATGCGCGCAGGCGTTCCACGTCCCACTTGCCTCTGTCTTGCTCCACCCAGGCAGGCCATTCGCTCGTCGACATCCTTGACTTTCTGCAGCGCTTAATGCAGCAGTTTTATTACTCGGCGCTATCGCACTCGAAGCATTCGGCGGCGGAGTAACACCGTTCGTGCATGTGGAAGGTGTACTACTCCGACAACGAGCGATCACACGCTAACACGAAGTGAAAGGCAAAGAGCGTAAGTACGTCTCATGGCGACTCCCCGATGCTAGCGCGGCCAGTGTTTTTCGCTGGTATCGAGACGCTTTAAACCATGGCCTCCGAGATTCTGAGGCTGGTGTTTCGGGGCTAGACTGTACTAGAAGCGTTTCTAGTACACTCTGCCGATGTTAAAGGAGTTCCAACGAGTCAACATTGTGCTGACCACAATATCAATAATATTAATCAGCAAGGAATATGTGCTGTAATTTGCTCCTCCAATACCTTATTGTAATATCTCCTATAATGCGAGTTGTCCATCAGTGTAATGTGACACAAAAAAGTGACATACAGGGAATCGGTATGTCACGCTTCGTGCAAAGCTTATGTTGATGATGTAAGTAAGTCATAACTTCAGAACTTATTAAGAAGAAGAAGATGTTCAATGACAAAAAGGAGGAGAGGTCGGCCTGGAAGAGAAATGATTAGGCAGCTTGAAAAAGCCACTAAGTCGCGGTTTCACGCCGCTCTTTCGTCCCTTCCCCCCGTATACATCGGTGCTGCGGTACGCGCATAACAGAAACAGCACCTGAAGATATTGCCACGTGGGCGAAGTTACAATTATTTCAGCATTACGACCGAGCATACGAGTTTTAATATAAGTCATGCCACTTCATTACTAGAAATCTAAAAAAAAACGACACGAAGTGGAAGATGGAAGCTTGCGGTGAAAAGTTCCAGCCTTGAAGAAAACAAGTTCACTTGTCGAAACGTAGGCTCGAGAATGCACCCCCTGTTTACGGATTTTTTCATTCATTACTAGAAGTAGCATGTCAAAGAACGCACTGATGCATTGCCGTTTGGAGGGGTGCATTGACGGGATGAACATAGCAACCGTAAGAACCTTCCGCGCGAACGTAAGCGTGCTAAGACGCCATACGAGATTATATTTAGGCACGCAGATCGACGCCATGCGTATAAGGCTCTTTCTGCAAAATATTAGCCATTGCCACGATGTAAGGTATATATCTTACACAGTGGTCATTCTTATATTTTTGGGCTGATGACGATAAGCATTACCTTATCATCATCATCAGCCTAAATTATTACACTGTAGAACGATGGACGATCCCAATGATCTCTCTTAACGACTGAAAATGGGAACCCCAAAGCGTGACACCGAACCCGATAGAAAAGCTTTAGCGATTGTTTCGCTTCTTATGTCGGGAATGGGAAGCGCCTCCAGCCACCGAGAAAAACGGTCAATGCATGTCAGCAGGTAGGTGTTTCCATCCGATGGAGGTCATGGTCCCAGGATGTCCAGATGAACTTTATCGAAACGCTCCGAATGCTGTGTGAAGGAGCCGTCCGGAGAGCAAGTATGACGGTAAACATTGGACTGCTGGCACTCCAAACAACTACGGTTCCAAGCACAAACGTCTTTGTTAATTCCCGGCCAGACAAAACGCTGGGTGATAAGGTGTTGAGTAGCGCGGATGCCAGTAAGAGAGGGTATCATCATCATCATCATCATCCTCAGCCTGTCTACCCCACTGCAGGGCAAAGGCCTCTCCCATGTTCCGCCAATCAACCCGGTCCTGCGCTTTCTGCTGCCACGTTATACCTACAAAATTCTTAATCTCATGTACCCACCAAATTTTTTGTCTCCCCCTCACGCGTTTGCCATCTCTTGGAATCCAGTCAGTTACCCTTAATGACCACCGGTTATCCTGCCGACGTGCTACGTGCCCGGCCCATATCCATTTCTTCTTCTTGATTTCAACTATGATGTCCTTAACCCCCGTTTGTTCCCTGACCCACTCTGCTCTCTTCCTGTCTCTTAAGGTTACACCTATCACTTTCCTTTCCATCGCTCGCTGCGTCGTCCTCAATTTAAGTTGAACCCTCTTGGTAAGCCTCCAGGTTTCTGCTCCGTAGGTGTGTACCGGTACCGGAGAGAGGGTATGCAAGGAGTCAAAAACAGAGCGACGGAAATCGCTCGGAACAATTGGTCAAGGGTTACCGGTAGGCATGTCGCACAAGATGGAACGGTGCAGGACAAAAGCGTAACTTCACAAAACTCGAGTGTGCCAGGGGACAGGCAAAGTTTAGCGATTTCTTCGTATTGTGCTTGCGTTGACGCTAGGGCGCTGAAGTCAACAGTTGCCGGCGATGCGGCGCAAGATACGGAAGCTGTCAGGCGAGAGAGCGCATCGGCTGCAGCATTCACAGATCCCTGCACATGCCGGATATCGGTTGTGAATTCCGTGATGTAAGCGAGGAGACGACTCTCACGGGGCGAAAAGTTGCTCTTTGCAGACTTGAGGGCGAACGTCAACGGCTTATGATGCGTGGCGATGAAAAAAATTTGCAGTGGCTTAGCTCGGCTATGCCAGGATATACGTAGCGTTAGCAAAGGTTCAGCTGATTATTCTGAGCTTTCCAGATTTTCGCAGCACGTTTAGCTTTCCGCAGCACGTTTAGCGTTCCTCTGTTCATTCTTCTTACGCTGAAGCGCTAAATACCAGGCAACTACTTCGGGATCCGTTGACATAAGCTTCTCGGCTCTTCTGCGCCGTTGAGCAGCATTCGCACTCTCCTTCTCCATGGCGTTACCCACCTGCAAACGCCAGTCAGAGGCGCTATCAAACGGCACCAGCGCGCTGTCGGACGGTGACTGCACAGCGAAGGCGAATACACCATCTCCCGCTAAAGGGGACCATGAGTACATGCGAAGCCGGAGCACTTGCACGATCGCGTTCCGTTGTCGTTCGTTGGGCATGCTAACGAGCTCGCGTCGTGGAACGCGAAGAGCGACGCTACGCGCGTCGTATCTTCCATTTAGCCTGGTCGTTAATTCTCACAGGGTGAGCGGGGAACGCGGTCGATAGGCGGGCGCGAGGGGGCAGCGTAGGAGAGGAGAGAGAAGGGGAGGGGACGCGCATGCGCTCGAGCTCACCGCGGTGTTGCGCAGGAGAGAAGTTCGGCATGTCTGGCCCGCGTTTCAGAGGAAGAGTGGAAAGGGAGAGGGGAGTGGAGAGGGTGATGGGAGAGGGGAGGGAGAGGGTGTGTGGAGAGGGGGAATGAGAGGGGGTAGATGACAGGGGGAATGGTGAGGGGGAGTGGAGAGGAGGTGTGTGAAGAGGGTATGCGCATGCGCAGTAAGGGTGGTCACGCCGCACACCACCACCGGATTGAGCTCCGCCTTAAGATACTTCGCATGTAATAGCTGCGCGCCGCCATGGCTACGACGTCACCCCTCTCGAATGCGCAGAGCAGCAGCGGCGAGTCGCGCGCACATGCGCAGCACGGCTCATGATGACCCCCGCGAAACCTGCTCTGGCTAGGCAAGTGTAGCTAACGCTACAAAACATCGGGCTTCAAGGAAATGCCTGAAGTGGCGCACACCCATATAAGCAGCAGGAAGTTCACGTCCGAAAGTGCTGTAGCGGCTTTCTGTAGGTGAGAGCTTGCGCGAGAAGAATGCCAACGGCTACCACGTTCCGTCAAAGAACTGTTGACGGAACGCGGCAGTTCGAAATTCAGCTCGGGCAACCTTGAGTCGATCGGGTGCGAGGCATCGTGAACGACTGACCATGGACAGGTGGCCCTGAGGTAATAATGTGCTGGGTAACATCGCGCTTAACAGGGCGCAGAAAATTGGATGGGCGAAGCAAGCTTGGAACGTCGTCGAGTAACTGTTCGTACAGCGACGAAGGTAGCTTGTTGATAGCTGCGGTGATGCCGGTTGTCGACGCTATACCTTGCACCGTTAGGTGTGTCTTAGCATCGACAAGGCGCTTGCGGAAGATGTCCACGAGCAGGTCGAAATGACGAAGGAAGTCCGCTCCGGGAATTGGGTAAGAAACGTCCGCTACGAGGAATACCCAACGGAAAACGGGACGAAGTCCAATGTTCAGCGTGAGCGCGCGCTCACCGTAAGTCATGATGGTGGTCTCGCTGGCGGCTTGCAGCATAACTGCAGATCGGCGATTCTTCGGGAATGCAGGTGAGGGTGGAACAACGCTAACTTCGGCTCCCGTGTCTACGAGGAAGTGGAGCCCAGAGGCTTTGTCCAAAACGAAGAACAAGCGGCTGCTTGCTGGACCGCCACCACTCGCCGCTTCTAGTGGTGAGTCGGAGCGTTTCCCGAGAAAATGCAAAGAGATGAGCCCTTTGGGGCGGCTGCACCGAAGGTCCGGTGATACCAACGCTAGCCGGGTTGGGGAGACCATGACGAGGAGCGCCGGCGGGAATGAGGAGCGGTAGCGTAGCGAGGATCGAGAGCGCGCAGACAGGGTGGCTATCTGAGCGGATAGCTGTTCGATCTGGCTGCGAAAATCGTCGCGTAGGACTTGCACGTCTGGTGGCGAAGGGCGAGATGCCTAAGCTGTGGTGGAAAGTGCTCGCGTTCGCTGACATGGTTGGGGAATTCCATCACGGAGTCGGCAAGCTGCGCGAGCTTTTCCAGCGACAAGTCCGCTGCAGCGGTGAGCACCATGCGGACGGTCGAACGTAGGCGTTGTAGGAAGAGCTCTCGCAGCAGGTCCTGATCGAACGAGGCGGCCTTGTCACCAAGAAGCTGCTGAAGACGGCGCAAGAGCTGTGAAGGCTTACGGTCGCCTAGTTCTTCAGCAGAAGTCAGCTGTTGGAGACGCTGCTTCTCTGAAGACAAAGTGCGCTTCAGAAGCTCGGTCGACAGCTTCTCATAGGGGTTCGTCTCCGGTGGGGCGAGAATGAGGTCTCTGATTTCGCTGGCGATCTCCGGCGGAAGCGCAGACACCACGTGGTGAAATTTTGATGTCTGAGCCGTTACCCGGGCCGTGACAAACTGGCTGTTTACTTGCGCCAGCGAGAGAGACGGATCAGCGGCCAGAATTTCGGAAGCCGAAAAGAAACAGCGGAGACTGCTTGCGTCGCTGCAGGGTCGGAGTATGCTTGTCTGGAGTCGCCGGTGGTTTCCATCGTCGTCACAGCCAGAAAAATGATTGTAAAAATTTTGATAGTCCGTGGTCACCAATTTGTAGACGTCCGGGTGTTGTTTGCGCGATAATTTTACGTATTCACAAGTAAACAGAAATCAAAGGCACGTCTACAATACGAACTTGTATATTTAACCAAAAGCGTTGCGAGGTGAACGAGGCAACAGCGACAAGGCGACTGCCGAAACTTGGCGACTGCCGAAACGACAAGGCGACTGCCGAAACTGAAACGCACGTGCTTGGCGCGTAAACAAAGACGATCGGCCAAGGTCAGGGATGCGCTGGCTGTAACTCGAGTTCACCGAACGCATTCGGCGACAGCACAGTAAACACTACTCGATGTGAACGTGGACTTCAAGCCTTGAGCACGCTCGCTCGGCGCTGTTGCTATACTATACTCCTAGTCTTACCATAGATCTCAATTATGCACAGTCGGGTCGACCACGTGGATAAATGTCGTGATTACTTAGGCACTACATCGAGCGATCGTGACGAGCGTATATTTGATGGTGCTGCCTTACATGACGTGCTGACAAAACTTGGTATTGCTCTTAGGCATTCCGAGTTACTTCAGCAAAGAAGTACGCCTAAAGTAGCGACAAGTATTGTCTGTGTATATAAATGTCAGCTTAGTACGCAAATTTGGCTAGACTCTGCCACTACATTACATATTCGAAATCATGGCGAATGTATAATGCATGGACAACGAATGGACCTAGACAAAGTGGTTCTTTCTTGATGGACAGATGCAGCTCCAGATTAATAGAGCAAGAAGCGCCACCTTAATTGCCTCTAGTTTTCTCATTTTCACGCTCTACCTTCCACATCGGGTAGAATGCATGGTGATCTACCCTCCGCAAGATGTTGAAAAAGCCTAGAATCTAGGAGGTTTTTTTTTGTCAGACTATTTAGAGCCGCTCTGCACTTACTGCGCGCCTAGAGAGAATCCATTTCATCGTACCCGAGGTGTATCATATTCTCTTTGTGGGTTCCGAAATAACACTGGAGCCCCTAATATCGGCTCGGCGCTGCAGCTGCAACCTGACGCCCGACCACATTATGCAGCAGCTAAAAATCAGGCCTATGGGCTGTCTACCTTAAATATATAAACGACAAAACTTTTTGACGTGATCTTAAAGTGAAATAGGAAATGCTCGGACAAATTACCTATATAGAAGCTGATTCCAGAAGCAGGCTTCTGTAACGGAAATGCTGAACTTTGAGGGGAATCCATTTCAAGATGCGCTCCAGTACTAAAAGGCCGAAATGTGATCTCAAGTGGTCTTGACGAGCTTGTCTCCGGCACAGAAAAACAAATATATATATATACCGAGTGCGTCGACTTTCTTGCACCCAGGGCAAAGTGGAATTTGGAAATAAGCACGCCCCCACTCGGCATTTCCGGAACGCATTTCGGCACAGTGCGCTTTACGACTTCAAGCGGCATTTGACTCGCGTTTTTAAGGCGTTCGCCCACTCGCTTCACGTGTGATCATTTTCCTCTGAGGCGTGTGCTCCGTCTTGTAGTGCAGCGCAAGTGCTTGGAGAACGCGGAACGTGAGTAAGTGCGCTTGCGTGGGTTTAAATGAAAACGGAACCTGAAATCGTCATATAGCAGTACGGCGCCCACACGAATACAGGCCTCCGGAACTCCAGCTTGTATGATAGGACGTTTATAATGCAAGAAGAGACTCAAGCACAAGAAGAAAATATCGGTCGAGAAACGAGATGATAAACAATGAAATTTAGCACCATTGTAATTTTACAAGCCAAGCTTCTTATGCGTTACAGATTTCGGTGGCGGCGTACTTCGAGAAAAATCCGGCGAGTGTACAGAAATTTAGCCTGCGAAGGTGCGCCGGTCACATGTGTATTTGTATGATGCGTTTGTATGATCTGACACCGGTCGCATGTGTTTTCCAATGAGTGATGCTTCGTTTATTCGTACCTCAAGGGTCCCGAGGGACATTACATGTTCTCTCGATGTGGGCTTCTAGGCGATCAGCTAGTTCTGATATGACGATCTCATATTTATCTTCATTGCTTGTGATTTCTATGTCGTCAAATTTCATTCTTTCTTGGATATGAACGTACGGCATTCGTCGTTGCCTGTAGCAACAAAAGTGTTGCGCTGCTAAGTACGCGGGCGAAGGTCTACTTCCCGGCATAGTTGAAAGAAAAAGTTTGGAGAGCACATTGCGCAAAGCAATAGAAAGAAAGAAAGAAAGAAAGAAAGAAAGAAAGAAAGAAAGAAAGAAGAAAGAAAGAAAGAAAGAAAGAAGTGCTTGAGGCACGGTCACGGCAACTTGGCCCCCATTTTCCCGCTGGGGGAAGGGCTTCTGAACTTTAATTTTGAATTCTGTTGCTTCTGGAGCGACAAGATCTTTTCTTTCATTGCTATTTCCAAATATCTTCGAGCTGTGTTATGTTAATAAAGCAGTGAATACGCATGTAGAAGTACATAAGGTGTCATGGTTGTGTTCCAGAAGTAAATGCACTAGAATTGACCAAATATGATTGAATCATAATATCACGACGTATCAAATGTTCAGCCATAGAGAATGTCGGTCAAAGATTTTTCAGTCTTTTTTACAAAAATGGACCAGCTATGGATTATGTGCTTCGGTCTTTGGAGTTTGTAGTCAGCATCTAGCCGTAAACCTTTTGTTAAGTTCTGCAGGTGATTTTTCGTATAGAGGCCCCACGGAATGCACTGTTTCACTCACAGACCCACAACCAGTGCAATCATAGAACCATAAGCCATAGTCCGGCAGTGAGGTTTCCACTACACAAAGAGACAATATGGTGAACGAAGTAGAATCAGCCCTACACACATTTCTTGCATAATCAAATTTACTTAGATCTAATGTATGGCTCCCTGAGCTGCCGATCTGAGGGACCGACGTAGCAAACGCGACTAGCAGGAAAACGCAAGTGCTCTGCTGGAGGCTTGACAACAACCACTTCTTCAAAGTAACTAAGCTTCAGATGTCACAACAACTAATGCGTTTTAGCCTGCTTTTCTTTCTTACGCAGCCGTGATTTTCTGAGCGCGGCCAATGCGTGCGTTTGTGCTCTGGTTCTAGTCACTCGTCAGAGTTAGCTTGCTTAGAGGTATGTTGCTACTGCCTAAGTGATAGCCGTAGAGAGAGTCTAGATTGCGACATCTGCAACATTTCATTACTCGAGACATCGCTGGCTTACCACGGATGGCGAACGCATTGAACGACTTCGAGCACGTCAAACGAGATAGCTTAGCGTGTGTGGTCTGCGCAAGCGGTAATTAACTCGCCCCTTCCATGTTTCACCCGTCGCATTTGGAGAAAAGGAAGCGCTACGTCTTCCGCAGAAGTCTTAGGTAGTGTTGCCACGACACGGCGAGTGGTTAAGAGAGCGAAGACTTGCTTCTTTCAGGAAAGACGGGAGCATCATGCCGCCGATTGCTAGCTGGTTGCTTAGCGAAACTGACGCACAGATAGAGACAAAGACAGAACGCCGTGCTCTGAACTGCTTTTCAAGAAGAGCAGGTACGTGTGGTGGGCCGAGGCCTAACTGGTGCTTTCGTAGAAGCGACATTACTGTAGTTGCTCTCGGAACCCTGCGCGTCCAATCCGCTTCCTAAGATGAGTTTATTCCGTATCTCTTGTCACCCTCCATGTCGTTCAAGGTAATGTGGAACCAGAACAGAAAAACGCCATTAGGACTCACTCTCGTTCAGTGGCTGAATTGTCCTAAGCCACCGAGGTTGTTCTCTGCTACATTGTAACCTTTTTTTGGCGTGTTCATTTTAGTTTCGCCAACGTTCAAAAGCTTTATAACGTGGCCTGTAGAGACGGAATATCTCCAGCATGTGTGTTACGAAGTCCCAAAGTTCGTTTTCTAACTTCTTTCAGGTGCATGTTCCTTTTCACCATTCTGCGCAATCAAAAACTTGGAACTCCAGCGCAATAGTATGAAATTCACATACATTTATGTTCACATAAGTGTGGACACGCCTGCGTCTATTCCAAATGCAGCCAATTTATTTGTGTCACACCCAACTAGATGTCTTGCCTATGCTGGAAGTCAAGGGTCACGCAAGAAGACAAATAAACTATGGAGAGCTCGACGGAATAACAGATGTTTTTCCTATCACATAAATTTTAGTGGTTAAATATGAGCTCATCGAAATTCGTTCAATGATGATGCGAATATATGTGTTAAGACGGTTAGTTGAGCACAGCTCCAGCTTTCTCACTTCAATCTTTTTTTTTTTTTTAATTCTAAGGACTACCACTGCCTTTTACAAAAACCATGCATTTTAGTTTATATAGTTTCTACTTCATGTCTATTTCCTAATATGCCTTTATATTCGGTAATTCACTAAAGTTTTAAAATTTTCTGGAGGGAGAGAGAAACAAACTTTATTTCAGAGGCAGATGACCGCGGTCGTCCCTAGGTGGACAGCTTCGGCAGTACAGGTCACCGTGGTTCCTCGCCGTCGCGTCGTGCTCTGTCCACCAGTCGAAACTTGTCCAATGAGCACGAAATATAGTTAAGGGCAGCTAAAAGTTGGGCGAGTTGGTGACAGTTTCTTTTAACGTTTGTTACTTTCAAATCATAGAGAGCAGCTGAACGAAGAAATCATCGAAGCTATCTATACCACTACATGGAATGATGATTGAATCAGCCAAGAAGCAGCTGTACTTAGAGATTGTGAAGTTCGTCCTTAGGAAAATCACCGAAAGCGGTTCTAACTTTGTATAAATGGAAGTCGTTGTAACACCTGGTACGGAGGTGTATAATATATATTGTCATTTTTTTCCCAAGACAAACTGGTTTGCGAGTGCAGCGGTTGTCCGGTCGAATAGTATCTTCTTTTTGTGCTTGTCTCCGTGCGCTGCTTCACACGTTCAAAAAAGTACAAAATGGACAGCCGAAAAGCGGACAGCCATTTGAGGACAAATGGTGTTGAGGTTTCATGTGATCTTCTGGTTGATAGTTACTGCTCTTGCTATTAGCGCGCACCAGTCACAGTGGTCCAGTGGTTGTGGTATTCGACTGCTGATCGGAAGGTCGCGGAATCGAATCCCAGCCGTGCCGGCCGCATTTAGTTGCAGGAGAAATGCTATAGGCCCGTGAACTAACATTTACGTGCACGTTTTCACAACCAGGTGGTCAAACTTTCCTGAGCCCTCCACCAGGGGCGTAGCCAGAAATTTTTTTCATGGGGGTTCAACCATACTTTATGAATGTTCGTGCGTGCGTTTGTATGTGTGCGTGTATATATACGCAAGCAAAATTGAAAAATTTCGGGGGGGGGGGGGTTTGAACCCCCCCAACACCCCCCCCCCCTTGGCTACGCCCCTGCCCTCCACTACCGCGTCCTTCAAAATCATATTGTGATCTTGGGACGTAAAACTGCAAGAATTATTATGCTATTTGCACGCAGCTTTTTGCCCAGATAACTCCTGACACTGTTTCGCATGAACTTGCGCCTAGCCCTCAATAAATGAAAATGCATGCCATGGTCGTCACCGTCGTCTTCATTCTCGTATTCAGTAGCTAGCTGTAAGTAAAATAAAAAAAGTGTTGTGAAGCGAGATGAAACGGCGTTTCCTTGATGTCTCCTCTGACCTAATTTGATCCGAAGGTTGTAGGACGTATTATCGGAAGGTGGTAGGTTCGGTCCCTACCTGCGGCAAGTTACCTTTAATCCACTTTCATTCATTTACATTTATGCAATAATCACAATACTGCAGTTAAAACATACAAGTTATGTCCTCTACACGTTCCTTAGCTTCATTGCCTGTTGATTTCATTCGGTTGTGTCTAAAAAAGAAACGAGCCCTCGATCAATACCCCTTCTTTCGTCCTAAAGGTCATTAAGGAACATGATAAACTTGCTTTCCTGCTAATCCTCATCAGAGGTGACCGAAGTAAAATAGAAAAATGATCGATACGTCATCTGCCGTGCACCTAAGAAAAAAATTGGGGAGGTGTGAAGAACGAAGGAAAGGGTGTTTCAGCTCCACTAACGTGAAACCAGGGGCGGGGCGAGACATGCCGTTTGCGCCGGTGTTTCCCACAGCAAAATCGTTGCTAATGGGCAATGAGAGACGTAAGAAGAAGAACGGCCTGACCGAGGTAATTCGCCACATTGTTTTGAGAGAGATTTCACTGATGAGGTACTAGTGGTGCCAAGCCTGAAACTGGGCATGTAGGGAAGGGTGTTTTAGCCTCACTAACGTCGTCGAAAAACAGCGCGGAATGCAGCTTGCCCTAAGGTGGCGCTTCTTCTAGCTGTTCCCTACATGCCCTGTTTCAGTTGCCTACGGTATGTAGGGAAGGGTGTTTCAACTGCACTAACGTCATCGGCCATTTGTTGCGCTAACTGTTGCCTTCTTGATTTTTAGTGGACCGGTGGCGAGTAAATAACTATCACTTTGCAGATATGTTTCAACAAGTGGTGTTTCAAATAGATTACTTTACCATAGAGTTCCACGTTTGTGTCTCTGGTTTTAGAGACACAAACGTGGAACTTGAGCGTCTTGGTATATTTCGTCGGGGATTCTGACACCGGTGCTAAGCCAAACATAATGGTTTAGGCAATAACGACGAACCTTTAGCTCATATTACGCATAGTATAAACCGGTGCGAGTAAGGCATCATCACTTTGCAGATATGTCTCTAGAAGTGGTGTTTGAAGGAAAGAAGATTACTTTTAAGGGCTCGACTATTCATTGTTAGAGACAATATTAATTAGAACTGACAGACAATAATGCCACGGAAAGTATAGAGTATACTTTCCGTGGCATTATTGTCTGTTAGTTCTCAATAAAGCAGTGGTGTTTCAAATAGATGACTTTGCCGTAGGTATCCACGTTTGTGTCTTGTTTTAGATAAGAATCTTGAGCACCTTGGGAAATTTTGTGGGGGTTCTGACACCGCTGCAAAACCAAACATAATGTTTTAGACTGTAACAACAAACCTTTATCTGATAATATGCATCGTGTCGACCGGCGGCGAGTAGTGGGAGCTACCCAATTTTGTGACGCATACCCGCTTATGATGGACCGTGACTACGACAGGACAGGCCGGCAAGCTGAGACCCTAAGGCGCTTCGCCCCTAAATAAAAGTACCTTTGCGCTTCAAGATCAAAGCGAGGGGCTTAAGGCAGTATATCCACGTAAGTAGAGGAAATTAACAGCCTACTCATGGCCCGTATTTACAAATAAAAGGTATTATGCTTCGCACGATGAAATTTAAGCCAATCGTAATGCTGAGCGTATCCTTACCTACGCTGGACGGCCACTGGCAAAGAACATTTACGAATTGAAAGCTCTGCGAATATGGCCCCAGGCTATTTTCCGTACGAGCCGTTTTCTAGTGACCAGCACATAAAGGCGAAGCTGTAAACGTTGTGACAGGTTGGATGTATTTATCTGCATCATGGATTTTCACGTGAACTCGCGGTATGCTAAAGTAATTTTACTACCGTTTTTTTAGTGACACTGACTATACACAATGGTGTAGATCATAAATCATGCGGATGCCAATATTTACAAAAGCTTATGGCAGTAACGAACTTAACCTACTTGTATTGAGCTTCGCAGGCATCTCACATTACATGAAGCACTGACGTTATCGCTTCTCCTTAATTTTGCAAGGCACCAACCAAACGGCGTGGCACAGGTACCCTTGCGAGCTGCCCGTGCACCTATCTAAGGTGCACGTTAAAGAATCCCGGGTGGTCATAATTTCTGAAGCCCTCCACTGTGGCCTCCATCATAATGATAACATGGTTTTGGGCCGTAAAACCCCACGAGAGAGAGAGAGAAGGAATGTAGGAAAGGCAGGGAGGTTAACTAGACAATGCGTCCAGTTTGCTACCCTACACATTGGGAGGGGGAAAAGAGGAATAAATGAGAGAGAGAGAAGTAAAACCCCACGAATTATTATTACACCTGCGAGCTACCTATTATCACCCACCGCCAAATCCAGTGCCGCTTGCAACCGCGTTATCTTGCTCAAGAAATCTACAGCTTGCGAGCAAGTCCTTCCAAAACGCAAGTGGCCTTGAATTTGTGCTCCACATGGTTCGCCAGTAATTCCTTAAAATTATGCGCACACACTACGAGAAGAAAAAAAAAGTAATAATCGGAGTTTTGTGGGTGGTGCCGAAGAATGGAATGCAGACGACGAATGCAAATTTCTCGAGCGAAACGGCTCGCTCCGCGTGTTCGTAGCTGAGACGCTGATGGAACGCCTACGCGAAATTTCGAAAGAGCTCCCGGATGGTGCTTAATCGAAAAGTCTGACCAAGTCTTTTGTCAAGTAAAAACTTTCATGCGGTCGGCTTCCGGAGTCTCCACGAAATACTTGAATATTCCGCTGAACACTGCCCAGGAGTCTTTGTAGACGCATCGAGAGAATTCAAGAATGGAGGAGATGTAGTTCAAGAACTCTTGTTTCGTTATTGCGTGATTAATAAAATTTGCAGTTTAATTACCATATAGACCAGCACCAGAGCGCTAAAGGTGTCTGAAAGGCTAAAGTTAAAAATAAATTACTGTTTCTTGGCCCACTTTATTATGGAGATGGTCGAGAGGCGTGCAGTTGATTTGCAGTTATTGAATAGCGCGGAAGCAAAATATTAGGTGAAATCATAAATTTATGGTGTTCATACGATGATTGTCTAATCAACAACATCAAATCAATTCAAATCAAGATGAAATCAGACGTAACTACATTAATCAAGCGGGGCTTTGTCCAGCGTTAGAAAAAGGGCAGCTGCTGACGCTGCTGCGGACGATGACGACAGCATCCTCTCAGTTTTAATGGTGTCTCTTTTCAGACTCATCATTACTCCGTTCACTTGGAGGCGCTATCTGTGTTTTTTACGTAAATGGTACGCAGTAGCGTTATCTTCTTTTTTGTTTGTTAATCCACTTTCCTTGCGGAATTTATTAAAATCATGTTTATAGGTAGTACCCGAAGAAGCATTCAGTGTAAATAGGTGTATATATTTCATACAGCTCTTTTTGCAATTTCATTTCATTAAATAAAGCGTCCGAATTTACTGTCCGTATCATAGCGCTAATATATACCGCAAACAATAAAACAAATATGTCCATGTACTTTCAAAAGCCACGGGTGTGGCTATTTCGCGCAAAGAAACCACAAGGAGAGGGTTAAGGGGAGCGCAAACTTTCGACTGACATTCAGTCGAAAGACAGTCAGTCGAAAGTTTGCGCTCCCCTTAACCCTCCCCTTGTGTTTTCTTTGCGCGAAATAGCCACATCCGTGGCTTCTGAAAGAACATGAACCGACTAGCCCATCAACGTGTGCTTCTGGATGTCCATGTACCAAGCTCTGCTCCTTCAACAAAGTTTTGGGAAAGTTACAAGTTTAAAAGGCGTACATTTATAAGTTCTGCCGGTAACTCAGTGTACATAGTACTTCTTTGGCTTGGAACTTGAATGGAGACTCGCTTATCTTTTTTTTTTCTCTCTCTCTGCATTGTGGCGGATAAAATGAGCGAACTGGGCAGTGTCATGATAATAACATTAACTCGGGTCAGCAACCACTTTATGTAACCACGCCGGTAAATATGCTTGACAACATATTTGCCAGATATTATTCGCAAATGTGCCAGAGACCGTGGCCATATTAACTGCCCGAGCAGCTACAATACGTGAAAAAGTCATTGCGTCGTCAGTACGGCCTCTGTTTTACCAAGGTATCGTTAAATAAAGTGCCCGAGTCTCACTGGCCGCATAGTAGCGCTAGTGTATACCGAAAGAATGGAAAAAACGAATATGGTCATGTACCACGCTCTACTCATTCACAAAGGTTTGGGAAAATTACAAGTTTACCAGGTGGTACCAGATGGTAATGTTACCATGGGGTAACGAACGCTGAATCATCTGCAGTGAAAGCCCGTATGTAAGACTGGCAGTGTCTGAATGTTCATACCTAGTGAAGCATTTTCTGATTATGACACCATATGTAACCATTCTTCGATGTCAGCTAATGTTACCACCACCATAGTCAATATTAACGTGATACTTTTGTGTATTTATGCGATCAAACTATAATTATCAGCCAGAACATGCACCAGCATGCCAAGCGACCAGCCTATACGATTTGCCGTTTACATCAGCTACGACACGCTACGATAATAACGCTTTAGCGATGAAGCAATGAGATCCTAATGAAGCTGGCAGTAGCCGTTCAATATTCGATCTATGAAAGCAGGAAGTGAAGTTTCTCTGCGAAACGACACAAACCCTTTCAAACAACTTTAAATAACTTAATAAGACATCACGTAGATTTACGCATCTACGTGCTGTTGTTAAAGATACATGCGCCGTCCTTTTATTCACGTAGGCGATCCTTAAAATTTCCTTCCCTGCAGGCACTGAACCCACTGAACGAGACCGTCGTCGTGAGGCCGTAAAATGCTTTTATGAAGAACACTTCGCTAGCATTCTTTATTGCAGCATAGCGGTTCGACGCAGGGAACGCGTTCTGGCAACGCGGTTACAATGCTCCTGGGATCAAGGATTCATCTGGCGAGCATTGTAAGAGATCACTACGCAAAAATCGATGCTAGCTCGGAGCCCTCCGGGCAGCATCGACAAAAGAAAGGTTTGAAACGAGAGGCCCATGGTTCAGTGTTGCTACATAGGGAAGTCCTCTGGGAGATTTGCGCTGCACCTAGCTTTATTTTATAGGCAGCCTGAGTGTCGATGATTGCGAGAGAAACAGCCATAATGTCTGGGCATTACATGCCTGTTTGATGGGCATAATCTTCGGCGTAACGTTTATAGCCCGCTTTCCAGAGTCACCGACTGTAGAAATAGATGCTAACGACGCCTATAGTAAGCCATTACTACGAAAAACTGCGCAAAATAACAGGGACAAGTGAGACACACGCACGTGGTTTTTCTTGTTACTTATATTTATGTGTTTCCTTCAATAAACTTCCAGTTGCTAGTCTGCGCTTGTGCGTGTGTCTCACTTGTCCCTGTTATTTTGCGCAGTTTTTCGTAGTAATGGAGTACCAACTCGCCCAACACTCAGTCCTTTTAAACTACAGTAAGCATTCCAAAATTGACTTATGTATGCTCAGGCATTGTCTTCATAGTGCCTGAATATTTGGTCCAGCAGACCAGGGGCGTAGCCAATGGGGGGGGGGGGGGTTTAAACCCCCCCGAAATTTTTCAGTTTTGCTTGCGTGTATATACACGCACACATACAAACGCACGCACGAACATACATAAAGTATGGTTGAACCCCTCCCCCCCCCCCCGAAAAAAATTTCTGGCTACGCCCCTGCAGCAGTCGAACAAAAAGGACGCAACGTACAGCTTTGCCGGCTGCCCACTTGAGGCAGCGGCCGACTAGTACTTATTTATTTATTTGGCATGCAATCCTTGTAAAGATGACTCGTTATTCTTTTGTAGTCATGGGTGTTAAGCATTACGTGGGAAAATACACGGACTGTTCGCGAAGGAAACGACCAGCAGTGAGACAAGAATTTTGCCTGAAAATGAATACGGTGCCCTATGATACAAGTTTCGGGGCAGTTATATAATGTGAAGTTGAGCACCAATACAAGAATATAAGTCGGCTGAGTCAGAATGTTCTACGACTTCGTTTGTATTGAAATATGCTCCATGAAAATATTTGCTCAGGAATTCCGTCGAAGTACGATTACCCCATCGCGATCGATTCAAATGTGAATATAAGCGTAACCCAACTCATTTAAAATAACCAAAATAAAGCGTATGGTTCAGAGTGGAAGTAACATCTCCTTTGACAAAGTTATGGAATATCCAAGCAAACATACGAGCACGCGGTGCTCATCGGTACCACGAGATATCATACCTAGTAAGGTGAAATTCTTATAATAAAGCATACACATTCGCATTGCCTATACACATCACAGTAACGCACGGGAATGTTGAACGACTAGAAGTCCGTCTTGCGAAACATTTGACGTGACAACAATACGTGAATGACAAAATCAAGTTGAAAGTAAGTCTAATTTCTCTCGGTATATGCGCGTTGTATACAACGGAGCGGTGCCTCTCATCGGAGCGGTGGCCCGTACTACAAAGAAAAATAAATTTTAAAAATAATGATAAAAAATTCAGCGATGATTACGAGACGGCGTAATGCGAATTCTGAGCGTAGCTGTTTAGGTGTTTTAAATTTGTGATAAGGTGAGGCAAATGCTGCTGCTTCGTCGGCGCGCACCTCTGGATTCTCGCCTGGGCAGCGCTGATCCTCTGCTCGGGCAGCTCATTTAGCAGCAGCACAGCCACGACAGTGGTATTCCATGATCGTCTTCCTTTACCTCGAATTCACGGTATCCTCTCGGTATAGTTGTGATTGAGAGAGTTCGCTGATTAACTGTAGGCAACAGTCAAAATAAAATCGCTGTGTCGGCATGGCGTCCTTGAAGATAAGGCAACGATGCTACGCGCATACGCAAAATGAAAATTCAACAAAATATTTAAAGGGTTGCGCTAAAGTCATTTACTAGCAGAAATAATCGCGAGAAGATTAGCATGATAATTACTCGCAACCCATACCTAAGACAAAAACAATTTCCGCTGATCGGTGCCTGCCTGCGGTAATGAATGAAAAACTTTATTGGTGCAAAGAAATTCTCCCGGTGAAGGTGGAGCCCTCAGTCCAGGGCCCCTGTGGCCTTTGCCATCTTGCGAGCTCTGTCGATCAGCTTGAGCTGTTCTTCAGGCTTCGAGCAGGACAGCGCAGCCTCCCACTCCTGCGGCAAGTTGCCTTTTCGTCCAGTTTTCTTTCATCACATCTGTATCCCATTTACTACAATACACCGAAAACAGTACAAATTAACGCCCCCCCCCCCCCCCCCCCATGCCTTCCTTGGCTTCGTTACCTGCTGGTTTTCATAAAGCTTGTGTCGAACAAAAGGAAAAGTGCCGTCAAAATTCTCTTCCTTCGTTCATTCTCACCCATTAAGTTAATACCAGATTCAGCTGCATAAAACTTGATTAGGTCGGTTCTGGGTTAAAACTCGTAGCACTAGCGCCTGCTTTTCTACCGACCAGCCCGGTTTAAGTTGAAACGCCAACCTTAAACACAGAGAGCCCATTTTTAGCGGGGAGTGCACGTTGGCAGTAACTCAAGGTTCATTCACGAAGGGTCATCGATTGCTTTGAGATTAGTTTTGACGGGAAATGATGACGCTGGAAGGAAGCTGGCGAATGGGAAAAGGGGATACCACCTCGTCCAATGCTTTCGTGCGGGAGAAGAATAGAAGGTGGTAGATTAAATCTCGCCGCACGTACGTGCCTGGCGGGCAGCTGGGGCGACTTCACTCGAAACAATCTTCCTCCCTAGGTCGGCCCAAATCACGTGCGTAGACAGACGCTCACGGGTGCCGATTAACCCCGCCGTCACTCCTACGCTTGAGCCGTACTGTTAAGCCCCAGCACACGCTTGGGATCTGTATGCCTCCACTGCTGCACTTACGGGAGCAGTGAGATAGGTGGGTGTGATGATTAGTGGCGGTGTTCACGGGGCAGAGTAAGGAATGAAACCAGGCTAAAGAGGATTGGGCCTTGTCAGAGTTCGCGTTATCACCTGACGCATCTAGGCGGGCAAGCGATAAAAGCGGCGAACCTACGGAGTTTTCCCCCGGTTCTTACCCATCTACGAAAGCAATCAAGGAAACATTTGCGGTGAAACAGAAGGGCTGTGGCAATGCTGTCATCTTTAATATGTGCTTATTCCCTTGGCCGGAAAAATCATTACCCTGCCCGCCATCCTGAGTCACAGCAGATGAGTATTTCTTACTTTATTTAACAACGTCTGCACGTAAGGGCAACCCATTGTTGTTTGCAAAATTATTAAGGCGAAAACCTTAGTTGCCTCATCAAACGCGAAGAATGACCATGAGCGTCGTAGTCAACACGAAAAATGCAGAAAGACACGTGATCAAAGATGACGCCATCAAGAAGTCATTATGATGTCACATAACATGGCGTCACATGATCACGTCATCATACAACATCGTCGCTTGGCTAAAGGTGGACCGATCGAGAAGGCATCGCAAAACAAGGTTACGTGCAGGAAGCTCTAGGGCCAGTGGCGGGAGGGAGGCCAGGATCAACATAGATAATAAAGCGATGTAAACGATTGATAGGAAAGCGATGTAGATGGCTTTCGCCTTTAAATAATCTTGCTTTCACCGAACGTACGTTTTCATTCAATCATTCATTAACTAATCTTACGTTATTTCACAAGCTACTTCGATGAAGCACATTCATTTGTGCCATGTTCATTTGAGAGCCGTGGAAATATATGCCAAAATATATAAATATTTCTTTTTCACAGATGTGAGAAGGGTGCCCCGTTGCAGACTTCGGGCGGATGCAGCTTACAAAGACACTGTCTTCAATAATTCTCCTCGTTTATCAACCATGTCGCGCTCCCAAAGAGCACAGCTGTTGAGGACAATTGTTAAAGGGGTCCTGCAACACCTTTCTTAGTTATATTGGAATAGTCTCATTATTGACGTATGACTCTTCACGAGTCATATGCCGCAAAAATTTTTCGTATCCGTCAAGTCTAAGTGGTGTTACCAAATTATAGAGATCACGTTCCGCAGCTTTCTCCCTCAACTCAACGCCGCGAGCGCGCGGAAAGCTAGGCAGCGAATCGAGGGAGCGAGCGCAGAGGAGCGAGGCTCCGCCCAAGAGAGCCGGCGGAGTTTTTTTCTTCATTTTTTTCTCTCTAACGTCTGGGCGCAACCACGTGGTCTGTGCCGCCACATCCGGTCGGCTTGCGTCGTTCTCGTCGAGCGGAGCCGATCGGCACTGTGTATCGCGCGTGCTTGAAAACTGCGCGTCGGTTTGGTAATGTTGGGTGTGCACCTCGAACGCCGTAGTGTTTTCATCGCTCTGCCAACCATGGAAGCAAACCTGCGCGCTCGTTTGGAACGAATGACAGCTGAGATCGGTTTCGGCCCATACTCCGATACACCGCCTCGTATGACGGCACTGGCAGTCGACCCCGAAGCGCCGCCATTACCGGACGCCAGCATTGTTATCGGAGACACGCTGCGCCCGTGCCTCGGTCGGTCGTGAGAACGTGCCGACGATGCAGTTCTCAGCTGACGAGGCAACACTCGAACGGCTGCCACTCTCAGCGGCAACCGGCGATGGTCAAAAGCACAGAAATATTCACGTTTTCGGCACTGCGCATGGCGAAGAAAACGGAACCACGCAACTACGAGCAGACGAGCTGTCGGTGAGGCCGGAAGTGCTAATAATAATGTTTGTTCGGTGTTTTTAACGCGATAACAGAATATAAACATACATATTATCTAATTATTGAACTCAAAATTAACAACGAAAGTAATAATGAGGGTGTTATCGTGATTATAACATCAGCCAATGGTGGAACTGCCGACAATCGCGTAATATTTTTCGGACTAATACATCATTTGTCGAGAGAAGAGAAAGCGATTTTCAGCTGACTTTGAGAATTTATTGTAAATTCCAGGCCGTGCGCATCGCTATAATATTTGGCTCGCGTGTTCTCGGGAGCCTCGACTACCGATCGGCAGCGCTTTTTGAGCATGCTCGAAAAGTGTTGCAGGGCCCCTTTAAGAGCAGGGCTCGTGTACGAACGACCTCTTTTGTATATGCAATTTCACTGCGGACAATGCGTTTGATGGTAGGTGCCGCTGCGAGAGGCAAATTTTAGCACCACAATAAATGAAGCATTACGTGCCATTTACGAGCAGCGATGAGAAGGAAAATGCATAGTTAATGCAATCGGTTAAAGCGCAAACATGCATGACACACGCAAAGAAGGCACGTCTGCACGTATTCTTTATGGGCGTTTTCGTGTTCATGTGCATATACGCTGCAACTCGATCGCTTCAGCATAAAGTACCAACAAGCCGGCTGCAGTGCCACTCTCGAATGAAAAGCAGCCCTGTTCCGCAATATATTTACCTTCTATGACACGCGTGCCTGACGCGCTTCATATCCGCGATAGGAATATTACCGTCATCACCTGTTTTCAACGGAGGTCGTAAAGCCTCCCTTAGCGACGAAGAACTACTCGCGATGAGCCTTTTGTCTCAGCAGCAAAAGTAGTTGTAGCTATTCCTCGCCAGCAATTTGATTACAGCGCCTTTGGCATCGCATATTTTCTCAAAGCCCTACGGATACATGGCGTGAGCTTGTACGCTTGCTACAGTGGACTCACAGGCGACTCGGAGAAAATTTATTTTCGGGCCATAAATTTTCAAAAAAAAAATGAAGGCACGTCATGAGGCGAAACAATGTATCCCTTGGTTGTGAGGTTATCTATAGCCATTGTTAAAGGGACTGTCTACCGTCCTTCATTGCTTTTCTGTTTTGTACCGCAATAGAAAGCGTATCGTCTGAAGTGTCCAACCTTGCTCGGTTTCTCTGGAAAGCGAGTAGACATTTTTAAAACAGAATTTTTCGATCTGCGTTCGGCCTTCTACCATTGGCGTGAAACATGCCCACAACACTGGTCGGTGGACGCGATGAAGATTGTAGTGCGGTAAAAATTAAAACCGACAGCACATGTGATTTCTGTAGGATGATTTTGTTTTGGCTGAACCCTACTGTAATGATTGTAACAGTTGTTTTCAGCGCGCTAGTGGTTAACTGAAGCCTTATTATACGATTACAGAACACTTGTTTTGCTGTAGTCGCAGTCTATGTGTTTACTTCAGCACTGCTGCCGCAATCCAAGCGAAGTCGATTCATGAAAAAGAGACAATAAATGCGCGCCTTCACAGCGCAGCACATGTGAAACATTCTAACAACAATACAGCTGCACAGTACGACCAGCGCGGAGATCCGCACGGCATAGCGCTTGAGTTGATGCAGACGAAATCGAAGACGGCACCGCAAGGAGCGCCACGTGCCGGGCGCCTTTTTGAATGCGTAAGAAAAAAAAAGCACAAAATTACTTTCTGACGCAATCGAAAGGTGCCTCAAGTGCGTAAAATACAATTTCAAGTTATACATGTTTGTTTTTAAGCAAAATGAGTCTATCTGCGAGGATTCCTTGTCCTACCAGTATATTGAAGCACATCGCCGTTGGGTGACGCTAGCGGTCATTCGTTCGCGATTTTCAACATCAAATTAAAAAAATATTTCCTTTTTTATGGGGCAAAGGCATGCTCGTTGCCGCCGATGTGACGAACGGTCTTCTCATTTTCACCACAGTAAGAAAAAATTTTTCCTAGCGGTAGACAGTCCCTTTAAGGTTGAAATCTATATTCACCGCATGCGGCATGTGCGTGCGAGATATCGCATTCTTTCCGTGTCTGTCCATCTCTCGATCAGACACTGCATTTCTCGAAACTTGAAGCTTAGTGGTTGGTGCACTCGGTAACACATGCAATCGTTACAATTGCGTAAAAAAATAATAAAATATTATTTTAAAAAAGCAGCTGCGATATGTGGCAAAGAAGCGGTTGTGACGGCTTTGCGGGTCATTTGAACGGTTTCAAAAGGTCTCCATGCAATCAGGATTCAAACGCCGCAGTTGTACACGTGACGTCATACTACACGTGGTAACACACGTCACGCCATCACTCCGCGCTGCGCACGCATGCGGTTGTGGTAACATCGTGACATATACGTCTCAAACTACGTGGCCGTGTGGGGATGCCCGTCTGGAAGGCACGCCAATGCTTACGCATACTTACACAACTTCAAATAAGGTTCTGCATCAGTTTTTTTTTTTTGTAGTACAACTGCTTCGGCTTTTTGCTTTGCGGCGACAGGGCATATTTGTGACATGTTCGCTGCGGGTGTGTCACAGAAACTACAGTTCACGCAAACAACCTATGCGTATAAAGTTACGGAAGCCGCTTCCATGTTGCCGATTTCGTTCATTCAGAGATATTTTAAAGCTCTGTTTTTCCGAGACTCACCAAAGGTGCATGTTATATTTTCGCAATCTCATTCGGTTCGTTGCGTTTTCGTATAGTAAGCGATATTCTAACCCTAACTTCATTGTAGACGGCGCCTATAGTTGTATATCACTCAACATCTTAGTCACATTTGGTTCATGGCAGTTGTCTTTATCAAGATTTTGTTAAGCTGCTGCGAAATTAGTAGCAAGTGCCGTGGATGACAGTGGCTATAAAAATTTGATTGCAGAAGCGGCGCAGTTGAGGCATGATCTAACATGCCTGTAGTTACGCCTCGAACCTTATATAAGGCGCTGTGTACTATTTTTAAAATGAATCTTCTAGAACACGAAATAAGTGCTGCAGTAAAATTGGGCACCTGTAAAAAGACGACAGATGGTGTCTCGGTCTCACAACTCAGTTACACTAAGGTCACTCTGCCGTGAGGCGCTGAAGTTGGGCTGTGAATATATGTTTTTTTATAGCAAGAACAATTTAATTGAAGCAAAGAAGGCACTTGGTCGAATTAAAATAGAAAAAGAAAAAAATTGGGCAGATCCCACGCCTTGTGGGAATCGGTTTCATGCGAAGCAGTGAGCCAGTAGTTATATGCTGCATTTTTTTGGCTTTGAGCCAAGCCTTACGAGGCGGTTCGACATGTTTTTGTAAGTGTAGTAGTTGCGTGCACATCGCGGGCTTACCAGGCACGTCGACAACAGTAGCCGTTAAAGGCGAACTTACAGTCTGACGTAACGCTAGCACTCACGTTAGAGCACATATACGTCAGTATTATCGAAATAATGTGCACATTACGGAGCGATGATGTGAATATCATACGTAAATGTAGTTAGCGTATTCCACCGGGGTGGAGCAACGCTTGAATATAGGCTCCGTGCAGACGTAACTCCGCTGCTCGAGCGAAGGCGCCCCTTGCGGCAAGAAGCGCAGATTTGGCGGGATACTCTCACGCGCTCTCAATGGGGTGAAATTGAGGAACGATTTCTTTTACGATTACTATACTTTTCGTGCTTTTCACGCTTGTCCAGTGACCAGAGCAACGGTCCGTCCGCGTTATCAACGCGATCAGTCAGCCGCAGGTGGAGGACGATAAGAATATCATAGCATAAAACCTCGCTCAGCGATCGCACCCCTGCTCGCTGCACGCTGCCGCTGTGACGGCGCGAGGTATTTTCGCGGGCAGCTCGTTTTGTGTCGATTGCGCTGTTCGTAAGAATGCCGAACTCCAAGAATAATTGCTGCGTTGTTGGGTGCAATAACACCTACAGGAATTATACGGGCACGCGTTTTTACCGGTTTCCATTTAGAGATTATGAACGGAATCGGCGTGAACGGTGGATCGCACTCGTTCGACGACAAAAGTGAGTTTCGTGAATAGATGGGGTATTTTTCTTCTGGGGGGGGGGGGGGGTGCATTTGCCCGTGATTGTTGATCTGCCGAGCAACACCTCTTCCACGACGCCGTGAACGTGCCTAGCTTCGAGGAGGTCCATGCCCTTCTTCAGATTAGCCCCTCGGAAGAAATTATCTATATCACAGCACTCTGAATCCAAAAGTTATAATACTTGGCACGCTCTGCAGTGCCATGGCAGCAAAAGACGAGCCGCGCAGACGAACTCGGCTGCACTGGTTAAGTCGGCGCAGTGAATGCAGTGCCATTGCCGTTCGATGGAAAGCGTTTTTTCATTCAGCGGCCGTGACAGTGCAATTGCTGGTACCGCCAGTTTCAAGCTGCCGCTGAGTTCGCTGCCGCGTTAGCCCGAGGGTGATAAGCTGTGACTGTTTAGTGAGCGAGGCGGCCCGGCAGTTTCGCTCAACGGGCGCGTCAGCTCCGTTGTCTTCCCCCAGCTCATGCATTTTATGTTGCCGCGTTCGACTGAGGATACACGAGGTCTGGCGAAAAAAAGCACTCGCGCTAACGCTACGTTCTGTGACAGCTGCTAACAAGTTGACGTCTTTTGGAAGCAAACGGGAAAGAAAACGCCTCGAGCGAAGCATCAAAACACGGCGCAGTGGCTTTCCGCCGCCTTCGTCGTCTGCTCCCTTATCCCCCCAAATCTGCTGTCGTGGCCGCTTTGGCGCTGGAGACAGCGCGCAGCTGTGGCGGCTCCTAACGTATGCAAGGTGCCCATAGCTTGCTCAATTATAGGAATTCAAACGTAATGTTTATTACACTGCTATAAAAGCGGAACCAACACTGGAACCACAGACGTTAATCTGACATGACGCCTGTATTGTAGCAGTACATATGTAGTGTTTAGTTCTTTGTTATCAAATGTGACAGCCAGCACTGCAACCCCAATTGATTTTACCCCGACATTACGCCTGCATAAGGTATTTTTCCAGAGTGGTTTCTACACCTCGCATGGCTCTCTGGTAGAATACCTGATCGCCACGCAGAATGATGGCTTCGATTCCCGCTGGGATTATAATTTTTATTCTTTGCATTCATTGGGCCAACGCTACCGATGTCGGTTTTTCCTAACGTTCTCACATTTAAATTACCAATGTCTGTTATCACCGTTCCTGGGTAGATATAAACTGTCAATCACCTGTGGCGCATACCCGTACGCCTCGGCTCGTGGTAAACGTGTTTGTTCCACACTTGTCTGGAGGAAAGGGTTTGACGACGTACGCGAGAGAATTTTTGCGTTATTTATGTAATGACCACACGTCACATTCGTCAAATCTTCTTACCCTCCCATGCCAACTTGAGTTTACACCAAGTTAAGGAGGCAATCACGAGAGCATCCAGACGTCGGCGGTTAGATAGATAGATAGATAGATAGATAGATAGATAGATAGATAGATAGATAGATAGATAGATAGATAGATAGATAGATAGATAGATAGATAGATAGATAGATAGATAGATAGATAGATAGATAGATAGATAGATAGATAGATAGAAACAGTGAAGGTGCCTTGCGTTCGCTAAGAAATGCTTCGCATTTGAAAAGTTTTTTGTCTTAGAGCTTTGTGGTGCACAGATCATCGCCCCGTTATCAAGGAGTCATGAGATTTCCGGGTCAGTCTTAGGGTCAAGGCCCAGGAACTCCGTTATTGGGCGAATGCGATTTTGTGAAAACAATTCTGGCACGAATTCAAGACTATGTTTTTAAGTTTCGTCTTTCAGTCAATTCTACATTCGTGTTTTCTGTTCAATTGTTTCCAGGGAAAATGAGTAAAAAGGCAGACGAAACAGCTCTAGAACCTTTCTACTTTGGAGTCTTTTGGCACAGTATAATACTGACCAAGATCGCGCGCTCTCCGCAGCGCGACTGCAAATTGTACAGCGTGGCGTGCAGGCATATACTACTTCCCATGCGACCAATCACAATCTCGGTTTCTTAGTTTACTACACGAAAGTCCGGAGAGGGAGTGCAGATGAGTTCTGATTTCGGTTTCATCGCAGGCGTCAGGACCCCTACAAATCGCCGAAGAAACGTGGGAGGTAGTGTTGACGGCACAGCGCCTGGAAGATTAGCGAAGTCTGAGGAGACCAATCACGGTCCACGGCTTCGGCTCACGCCTTTCTCGTATGAGAAAGCAGCCCGCATAAAACGAAGAAAACGCTGTCTTTCTGTTTTTTTTAAATAAACGTTCATTCCCCATCCTCCTCTGCAGCGAATTACAATGAATTTCCAAATTTATAGAGGTGAGCGTGCCTAGCTCTAATAAGAGTGCATTTCGGAAAGTAATGCAAAACCAGGCAGCGCTGACTGCGATATCATTGCTTGCGTTTCTCCTGCACAATCATTTCTTTAAAGTGTTGTTCGAGGCACGTTTGTTGCTAAGACGTGCCCATTGATTACGTTTGTACCAGAATAGCATTAAACAACTGAAAAGTTACTCAGCATAAAACTGTAAAACGTGCATTTAGGAGCGATTTGTTAAAATACATGGTTGTTTACTATGCATCGAGAGAGTTGACTGTTGGGCTAGTTGGTGTTTAGACATGGGAACCATCGTTAAAAGCGCGACACTACACAACACAAGAGAAGGCCAGACGAGCACAGGCGCAAACTAACAACTGATTTATTGAAGGCAGATCTCCAGGTATATCTAAGTTCTCCAAGTTCTTTAAAGACAATGAGTTGTGCGTTTTGCAGGCAGATAAGGTAGGCGGTCTTGTTGTCTTACCCAAATCATTGTACTATGAAAAAGCTGTTGTGGCTGTCAACAAGAATTTCTTTAGCGTGAAGAAAGGCAAGGCAAGAGTTTAAAGTAAAGCAGTAGAAGTTTGCAAGCGCTTAAACCTTCTTAAGCTCGCCCGAGATATCACAAACAGTGATGGTGCTGAGCTGAACGCTTTCTTTAACCTTAAGACGCATAAACCCGATGCCCCATTTCGTGACATTGTGAACGAACGGAGCACGTGGCAGCACTGCGTCATTAAGTATCTGCTTAAAACCCTGAATAACCTCGAGGTAACTGATCCGTTAATTTCTCATCCAAAGTTCCGTTGATGTAGTGAACTTTCATGAAGGCAACAATCACATTGGGTTTGCTTTTTCTGTTGACGTGGAAGAGCTCTTTTACGCGGTGCCCCATTGTGAACTGTTTCTCGCAGTTAAAGACTGCATTGATGAAAATGGTGCGGTTGCTTTCCAAAATGCCGCAGGCATGTCAGTAGGAAACCTTTTAGCCCTTTTAGAATTTTACCTTCAGACCACTTTTATCAAATTTGACGACCAGATTTATCTTCAAAAGAAAGGCACCTGTATTGGTTCATGTATCGCACCTGTGTTGTGTCATATCTTTTTATCATCCATCGATCGCTCTTTACACGATTGTTTTAATTCTTCTAGCACTGACAAGGTCCTTGAAGTTTTCCGTTATGTGGACGACTTCTTAGTTCA
This sequence comes from Rhipicephalus sanguineus, assembly GCF_013339695.2. Lineage (NCBI taxonomy): Eukaryota > Metazoa > Arthropoda > Arachnida > Ixodida > Ixodidae > Rhipicephalus > Rhipicephalus sanguineus. The sequence continues at coordinate 135,694,242 of NC_051179.1, read as the reverse complement.
TTTTAACAAGTGCTCAACCTCATACGAGCATGCGCTGAGGTGTGTTCTAGATGATTTTAGAAATCATGGGAAAGGGCTAACCTTCACATTTGAACGTCCAGAAGAAACTAAGCTTCAGTATTTAGCTTTGCAATTGACGTTCAACGAGAATCATGTTTGCTGGGCGTACTCTCCGCGTGCACAAAAAGGGCTCCTTCCGTACAATTCAGCTCACTCAAAAACAGTAAAGAGAGGCATCGCAACTCTCTGTTTAGGTTCAGCACTTCGGAAGTCGCGCATTCACAAGGTGCAGGTTAGTATTAACCTTCAATTGGGGAGGCTGTTTTCAGCCGGCTTCCCTGGATCGGTCGTCTTGTCTGTTGCTGAGACGCCTCTTAAGAAGATGAAGCACCGTTGCTACTCAGATGCCGCGAAGCCCCTGGTGGGCATGCAGAGGCCAGAAGTGGTGCCGTACATGCACAAGGTCACACATAGCCTGGAAAATGTGGCTAGCCGGTTCAACGTGCCGTTGGCTTTCTTGGCCCCCCAGAAGCTCGCTCAGCTGAGCCGTCGCACCACCTGTGCGGAGGAAAAGGGAGGCTGTAAAAAGAACCATGAACGACGTTTCGTTCAGTGTCCCAACAACGTCGTGTACGAGATTCCCCTCACCTGCGGCAAGGTATATGTCGGCCAGACGGGGCGCTGCCTCAATGACCGGCTCAGGGAACACGCAAGAAATCTAATTAACGAGGAGAGTATTCATCTTGTCGACCACTGCATGACATGCCCGAATTGTGAACCACGTTTCTGATGCGCCAAAATTGTTGGCAGAAGCAGACAAAAAACGGCTCGTGAAACGTTGGAAGCGTTTCTAACCGGAAAAGCAGGTGAGGAGTGTGTCAGCGACACTTCCATTGCGCTGTATAAAGCTGAAATTGATTTTCTTTCGCAACACTTTTCATTATTTTTTTTCGAGAATGTTGTGATGATGCTTCTGCGCAGCCTGTTGGTATATATGCCTGGAGAACTGCCTTCAATAAATCAGTTAGTTTGCGCCTGTGCTCGTCTCGTCTTCCCTTGTCTTGTGTGGTGTTGCGCTTTTAACGATGGTTGCCATGTTTGCTATGCACAGAGCATCATTGAATATGTTTTCTGAAATGATTATTTATGCGTTCATGTCATTTCCATCTTTGTCATTGGAATGAACGAAGTGATCGAAAACTCCTCAGGGCATTTCCATTTCGAAAACTGCAGCCTGACGAATGTAGGAGAAAATGAACCCGTCATCTGCTTTTTGTTCAGCTTTGATAAACACGTGTATAAAGAATACGGGAACAGCAAGAATAAAGATCTCATGTACTAAAGTTCTTTTTCGTGCTTAACACAGTTTTAAGTCCCCTATGCTGGCGGCGAAGGGTGTGCATCAGTATTAGTATAACGAATGGCGACACTAAGCCGATATCACTGATTTTCCAAGCAGCACTTCTTTTTACTGCATCCTTCTAGCAAACAATGCAGACAAACACGAACCTACCACGCTAACGTGTAATTTAATGTACTGTACGGCAGCAGCTCCCTAAGTGCTATGCGCTCTTTACGGTTCGGCGCTGTCGCACGATATAGCTTCTTGCTTTGCTTCAAAAGCTTGACTGCAACACACAAAAAGAATATTTAGTTTTTCTTTTTCATATAAACTTTTGATAGACGTATAGAAACACTGAGGCTACCTCTACTGCTATTAATTAGCTTCGAGGCCATTAACTCCTCGCTGGCTAGGTCGTATTTCTCAGGTGCCGCTACCTGAGTTCATTTCTCAGTTAAAGCAGCCTAACCCCCGGGCCCTGCTTTTATGTCAGCCGGGTGGGTGGTTCGCGCGCTTCCCTTCTCCGACGCGAGTGCTTGTTCTGCCATTTCTCCTTTCTTTCGAACGGTGGGGTGCATACGCGATCAACTTGATGCAGGCCCATTCGCTTCTTCTGCGATAACATTTTTTTACGTGTACTTAACGAAGCCCTATGCTTCCACCGGCACGTTCATTCCGCTGCGACAGCTGTTCAGAACACTTGTCCCAGCTTTCTTCGCGCCTGTCGCTGACGTCATTATCATCATTGTCCGTTCTGTCCTGTGGCGTCAACTTTCGGATCATTATGAAGCAGTCGTGGCTGTTGTCAGGGTTAATGTCGTCACCATACCGTGATCGCCCTGTTCGGGTCGTGAGTGCCACCATCACCGTCGTTGTTAGGATTCTGGTGTTAGCAGTATTGAACATCAGCAGCTTCATTTAAGTAGCGCTCTATGTGCTCGTGAGGGCGTTACATTAGCGAAATCCCGAATCACGAAAAGCAGGACATGTCAGGGCTAACAACTTCTAACTATACTGAAAAGAAACAGACACCTAGCATAAAAGCTAATGAACGCGGCCTCCCACATTTCTTTTGCCAGTCATGCACAAGGCTCTTCACGTGAATTGCGCGCATATGAGTTGCTTTCAAGTTGCAGTAATTGGGAAGTGTAATCAACTGCTTATTGAAGCAGGCAGTTGAAGCTGTAATCGGTTACTTTTTTCACTGCAACGTGCACAAGGCTTCAAGAAATGCATCGGCGTTGTAGTTGCTTTTCAACTTCCGCATATTACACTACATTCTTTTTTTTTTAGTGTAGGTGGTCCAGCATTGTGTTATTGTTCTGTTTGGATGCACACATATATATCGCGAAGCAATCCAGGTAAACATTCTTATGTGTTCTAACATTCACACTCATTAGAATTCGATTATTTGTCCTACTTTTCGATGTCGTGATAATGCATATTGATGTCTGACCACGACCATTCTTCGCGGCAAGTCTTGAAATTCTCTAGTCCAACCGGCCGTCTCGCTGAGCATATGCACTTGGAAGGAATTCTCAGTGTGGCACTAGTGTAAAGATATTCGCTTTCAAATTGAGCGATTAAGATCCGGCGTTCGCCCAAAAAATTACTAGGGTACATCATTTGTGATCAAATTTGTTCTCGACAGTATTGGCAATAATGAATTACTTCTTTGCCTGGAACGCTCACGCGAATAAAATCTTATTTTTAAATATAATTAGACCTAATACCTCACTTAACTGACGGGAAGGTATAACACGTAAGCAGCTTTGACCACAAAAATTTGGCGAGGAATGCAGTAGAACGGAACAAATTTTGATATGAAGACTCTTACGTAAAACGTTTGCTGGAAACGACAGGCGAATTCAGGCGCTCAAGGACTACTAGATATTTGCTGATCAAATGAACAGGGGACGCCATGGTCCTTTTCGACCATTTTCCCTGATAATTAACCCAACCATCTCCGTATCTCCGAGAGCGCCAAACCACTAGTAAATGTAAAGTACTGCGCCTCATTAAGGAATAACACTCAAGCATCTAAATAATGTAACTCTATTCTTATGCTCGAGGGGTTTGTCTGCCTTACAGCACTGTTTTTTTTATTCTCTGGCATGTACATCGAACAATTTTCCGATGTTGCTGCCGACGTTTTCAAAAAGAATAGAGAGGATGCAAGCGATTCAGACTTTCAAAAGCAAATGTTAGTGAATACACAGACGTCTCGAGGGCTGAAGGAGCCGCAGGGTAGTGCCCTGGCAAGTTCTTTCAGTTCTGTATTTGTGCGTTGCTAATAAATCTTGGATAAAACAATTCCGAGGCAATCAATTAATTTTTAGTAATTCCTTAATTGCTTTGATGAGGCAGTAATTCGTGCGAGTAATAATTACTTCATGAAGCAAGTAATTATAATTAAAATTCGTTATTTTATCTCTGCAACGTGCACAAGGTCTGACGAAATGCATCGGCGTCGTAGTTACTTTAGAATTGCCACGCTTTAAATCGCAATTTATTTTTTTAAATAGGTCATGCACATTGTGTTCTTGTCCCAAGTTTTACGGCGCATATATAAATGCGGCACAATATTCAAATAAACATTTTCATGGGGCATGACTTGCACATTCCATAGAATACGAATATGCGACTCAAGTTAATTTGCGAAAAACTCAATTTGCGAAATTTTCCCATTAGATCGTTGCCTATTTAATTGCGTCTTAACTACGATCCCGTCGAGCAATAGAGTTCAGGAAATTGACTCCTTCTATCTACGACAGGCGATCTACATCTGAAGAAATTCCGTAGGCCTTGTCGGTATGCATATAACTTCAACGATGTAATTGCATACGGTCCCGTACAGTTTTCCTATGACGGAGTTGAGTTCGCGGGAAAGGAAGAAAAGATCTGTTCCAATGCTAGTGCAAACTCCCATCTTCCTTTCCCCTCGCGTTATGCGTTCTATTGAAGAATGCTCGAAGCAACGGCTGTTCTCGTTTAACTTTCAGGCCGCTAATGTCACAGTTGACATTTGAGCGCACTTCGTAGCGACGTTCGATTAACGCGTGTGAAAAAGCAGGCGCTCACATAAGGCAAACAGCCCTAGAAGTCAAATGCGCATAAGGCATATAAGAACAACTCACGGCCTACAGCGAAAAAGGTTTCCCGACGGGAATTATGGTGCAGAACGCATGGCATCAGTCCTCATTACGACCGACTCGCATGCGATAGTCTGCGGCGCTCGCCAGTCTTCCTTTTGCCCGAACATGGCGCTCTCCACTCTATTGCCAACCCATATTTCCTGTCCGACGGGCGCGAGTGAGCCGTATACAGGCCCCTCGTTCACCGCCGAGCAAACGTCAATTTGCTCGCAATCAGGCGGCGCTGGGCTCTGTCACCGACGCTATATACCGGGCAGTATTGCGTGCACGTCACCATTCGCATTCGTCCTCGCTAGCCCTCCGGCCATCCGCATGTGTGCTACGCTTCACTACGGCCGAAGCTGACAGAAAGGGCAAATGCAGTCCCGTTTGGAGGTATCGTAGGAGCCAATAACTTGTGGGGATGTGGGTAGTGTGCTCTCTTGCGCGGATACGTTAATGCTGTCCCCGCCGCGACTGACTTTCAGAATGTGCGTCTTTTGTGGACACGGCCGCGCCTTACAGGATAAATGCGCATAATAGCCGGGAGGAAGCGTAAACAGTCTTCACACCGCTCCACGTGGCGTAGAATCGTGTGAACAAGCGACGCGCGTGAATCTTCAGAGCCCAACGAAGTGGTTCTGCGGTCTCTTCCTGATTGGCAAACGAGCAACGTTTCTGACGGCAAACAAATGCACAGGATTAAACAACTTTAAAATCTGTTCTCATGTTCAACGTAAGGGGACGGTATGGGAGAACAGTAATGAAAGATAGATGCATGGCAACAGAAATTTTGCATATTTTTTGTTTTAAGAATACCCTGCAACCTCCAAGACATTGTCTTACGCAAGACAGTCGTGAATATATGTAAATGCTATGTAATAAGCCTTATAATCAATGATAATATTACCTGCTTTTAAATGCGAAGCATTTAAAAACAGGTAATATTATTAAAGCAGGTAATATTTATTAGCGAACCTTTGGCACTTTGAGCGTTTCTTTCTTTCTTTCTATCTATCTATCTATCTATCTATCTATCTATCTATCTATCTATCTATCTATCTATCTATCTATCTATCTATCTATCTATCTATCTATCTATCTATCTATCTATCTATCTATCTATCTATCTATCTATCTATCTATCTATCCGCCTACGTCTGGGTGCTCTCATGATCGCCTCCTTAACTTGGTGTAGACCAAAATAGGCATGGGAGGGTAAGAGGACTTGACGATTATGACTGTCGGGTCATGACATGAATAACGTGAAAATCCTGTCGCGTACGTCGTCAAATACTTTTTACCAGGGACGTGTGGCGCATAACCGTTTACTATGGGCCGCGGTGTACGGGTATGCGCCACAGGTGATTCACAGTTTATATCTACCAAGGAACGGCGAGAACAGACATTGGTAATTTATTTGCGAGAGCGTTAAGAAAAACCGACATCGGCAGCGTTGACCCGGCGAATGGAAATAATAAAAACTGGATCCCAGCAGTCATCGAACCTAAGCAGTCTGCGTGGAAATCAGGTGTTCTACCGAAGACCCACACCATGTCTGTAAACTGGTTTGGAGAAACAGCCTATGCATGCGTGATGTCGGTGCAGCGTCAGTTTTAGTTGTGGCGGTGGCTATCTAATTTTACACGAAAGCAATAAACACTACATATGTACTCCTACGATACAGGCATCATATCAGATTGACGTCTGTGGTTACAGTGTTGGCTCTGCTTTTGTAGCAGTCTAATAAACATTATATTTGTATTCCTGTGTTTCGGCAAGCTATATTGAAGCATTGCTCGACCCCTGAGGAATACAAGAACGAAAGTTACGTATATTTCCATGATTGCACCACAAAGTGCACTACGTTTCGATAACGCTAACGATAATACTAATGTACCTCGTTGCGCTTGGCTCAAAGCCATAAAATACAGCATAGAAATACTCACTGACCGTTTCACATGAAAACAATTCCCACAACGCCCGGGATCTGCCGAATTTTTTTCTACTGATGCTGACAAGATTACGGAAGTTGCGTTAAATGAACAACACAATAAAACATAATTTAAAGTTGTAGTCTGTGCTTGGGCCTGCATCACTTAACACAGTTAGTCTTCGGCCCATATTGCAATCTCCAAGCGTGCAGCAGACAATATACGCGTTATCTCCCTGCATGACGATTATTCTGTTGAAGTCTCTCGACCTGCAGCTCGCAAAGGGCCACTGATACAAAAAACTAGCGGCGTCTCCTCAATAGCGTTGCGCCATGCTACCACAGTGGGTGGCTATATGTAAAAACAACACCATTACAAGCCGAGCCTGTCCGGAAGTCCTATTGTGCAGTGTACGAGCAGATTGAATATACACCACTCACCTTTATACCTGACACGTGGTCAAGGATCGGTGAGGCGCACTTTAGTGCGATCGTGCTCCTGTGTTTCAATGACCCCACAACAATGGGTGCTTTGTGTTTGTTTGCAACAGGGGATTACTACTTCTCTTTCCTTGTTAAAAAACAACATATTCCTACGTAATTATTTACGGGCTTCATTTTGCAAAAAAATGCATAGGATGTATTTCCGCAGTTTATTGTACAATCGTCAGCAGTTCACAGTAGTTAATAATTTTTGATCTCCTATTTCTAGCATTCCTTCAGGGGTACCACAGAGAAGCGTTCTTGGGTCGTTATTATTTCTTATATACATTATTGACTTACCGAGTAATATTTCCTCACACGGGCTCATTTTCGCAGGCGACTGCATTCTTTGCCGTCCTATTAAGACTAACAATGATCACCAAGTCCTCCAGAGAGACCTTGAACTTATTTCTCTTTGGTGTAACACTTGGCTAATGAAGCTTAACGTTTCTAAATATAAAATAATCTGTTTTAGCCGAAAACGTAATACATCTACATTTTTGTACCATATAAATAACACAAATATCCTGCATGACACACAATATAAATATCTCGGCGTTTATCTAACTTCTACCATTTCGTGTTCAACTAACATTGAATAAATCTGCGCCAATGCTTCGAGATCATTAGGCTACATACGCCACAATTTACATAATTCTACTAACGATATTCGTAAACTGGCTTACCTAACATTTGTACAACCTCTGCTTGGGTACGGCAGCATCCACTTTATCTCCTCGTCACAAATATCTAATCGAAAAACTCGAATCTGTACAAAATAGGGCTGCACGTTTTATTTCACGTTGTTATGTCGATAACACAAGCATTACACGAATTAAACTCGATTTATCACTTCATCCATTGCATGATCGTCGGGTTATCGCCTTGCTATCATTGTTTCATAAATACATCTATCACACCGCGTCATCATTTTTGCAACTTGAAATTCCACAGTATAGGTCACAACGTTTACACAATCAGTTTATTTCATGGGCATTTACGGGAAGACTAATTCATTTAACTATTCCGCTCTTCCAAGAGCCATTCACCTCTGGAACGACCTTCCTAACACCATAGCTTCCGTAAGCAACCGAGATGACGTCAAGCATCTACTTTAATACACATTTGTTAAAATAATGCTTGATACCATACCTATTACGTTGCTCTTTTCATAGCCTTATTGTTACTTGTGAGTATTTTTACGTTAAATGTTTTTTGTAACGGCCAAGTTATGTCGCGTTCGTTCTTTAATTATATTGCTCGTATTTTAATGTGCCACATTTTGCTGTGTAAGTGCGCTGTCGTGATTGAAGGTGCATTTTTTCCTTGCCTCTCTTTATTGTATAACGTGATGATCACTACGTTCCCGCATATGTTATTGTAACATTTTTTTTTGCTGTTCTCATATTCTTATGTATTTATACCCATTCATTTTGTAAACTGCTTCAAGTGTAACATTTTCGTGCATTACCCCCCTTACGCAATGCCTCCAGGGGCATGTAAGGTACTTTTAAATAAATAAATAAATAAATAAATAATAAATTGTGCGGTCCGTTATTTGCTAGGCGGCCCTCAAAATTATTTCTCCAGCCTTTCGGCTATCTACGCAACGTTAAAATAGTGAGACAGAAGTCAGATTGCTTTTCCCATTACTAGCTGATGTATGACCAAATATTTATATCTTTGACTGCATCATTCTTGTTTTGGATTAGCACGTGTATCTCGTGATCTCTTTGATTCCATTTCTGTTGTGTGTTTACCCTCCCCAGCCTCCTATGCAATGTCTTGAAATGAGTTATCTCAGGGGTATACTAAACAAATCTTGAATAAAAACAATCCAAAAACTGAACTGAAGTGTTTATTGGTCGAGTTTGCTACTGAATAACATATTTTGCGTCAAATTGGCACGCAAAAGCGACAAAGAAACGTCGTCCCCCCCCCCCTCCCCCAGTCGTCTATGTGTTCTCTTTTAGTGTGTTTAAATATGCGGCATCTTATGTCCTTTACAACGCAGATTAAGCACACAGCGCATGACGAAAAGTGAACTAAAGTTTCTTTCGTCATTTGCTCGACTTGAAGGGTGCCCAAGGTTCACTTGGTGAGTTCTACCAAGTAGTCAGGTGCAAGGGCGAGACTTTTTCACCTTCAGCTTCGCTTTCATTGGGCCTTAGAAACGTGTTGTCGCAGACGATTTCGCTAAATACTTGAATCTAGTACACTTGAAAGCAAACTGGAATACTTCTTTTGGCAAGAAAAAAATGCGCAACTTGGGGACGCCTGCTAGTCGCAATAACATGATATTACCACAGTTTTTAACTATCAACTTAAGACGGTTTACAGATAGTTCTCGTTTCAATTTATGATGATTAAAAAAATTTCCAGATTATGAGCCGAAGCTCGCCATCAGCGTTCTTAGCTCAGTTCGTCTTCAAGGATGATCGACATAAATATTTTGCTCATATATCAAAGGCAGCATTGACTACCGGGACGACTCAGCAAAAGGTATATCAAGGGTACTTACTCTGTGCGCTCTTCTTAGCGCGAAAAGTTATTCATTCGGACGCAAAGTCGAATGATCTTAAACATTACAGCCAGTGGCCTCCTAAATTCTAGAAGCCAACGAAGCAGGTCATTTCTACGTGGTACCAAACAGAGAAGAATGAACACAACGCTGCCACGAAGAAGGTTTATACGTTCTGGAACTCGCCGTTCCTTCGTACATTGTGAGATGAAGCATGCGTGGGGACAGTTCGGGCGGCGAAACTCCTCTGTTTCTCTTCAACTGATTACCGCTTTTACTGAATACTCGTGAGGGTTCTGTCAGAGCGTTTTCTTATAATTCCAGCTTTGCTTTCAGTACATAGACCCACTGGAACCATCGAAGAAGGCGACGCAGTCCCTAGCTGCGTTCCATCACTCCGTTCAGCTTCCCGCGCAAGATCATTCTGCCGTGACTCAGAGTTGTGTTGGCTTATTTGCTTTATTCCTCGAGCAGGGGGAACACGATGGCGAGCGTAGTAGGTAAGCTGCTCTAATAGTAGACACAGCAAAGCGAAGCCCGGTAGTGATAATAAATACAAAAAGAGAAAAGAGAAAAAAAAAGGAAATATCATCGTTCCAAGGAAGGCGAGTTTCCCGGCAGGAGCGCGCGACCATTTATCATGATTGACCTACTGGGGCGTTTCGCGAAACCGAGAAAAAAGCAAGAAAAGAGAAAAAAAATAACAGAATGGAAAGCTGAGGGACGGTTATGGACTGAAAATTTATTCCAGCTCGCTGTCTGCTTGGCCCGCGTAAAGCGCCCTATCGGGGTCGTGTTCCAGCAGCCGTAAATTACGTTTCACTGGCACAACGAAAGCTCATTTGAACGGATGAATTCAAACGCCGGGGCTTTACGATACCATGGGGTCAATCTTATCTTTGGCCTGTTTCGTGTTAAGCAGTCTATCTAGATTTATTTTGTGCTAATTTACCACACGGCGGCCCTTATTGAATACAATGCGCCTATATCGGTTCAACTGAAAGTGACGCACTAAAACAGAACCTCTTTTTTTTGCCTTGTTCATACATATTAAATTAGAGGTGAGAAATTACGCGTTCTCTGTCACGGCCTTGGAAGTTTCACCGTCTGCTGAAAGAGCCAGTGCGTTGGTAATTTTTTTCTGGCGGGCGGGCAATGTGTGCATATGGAATTACAGCTAATAACATTTATATCAGATAGTCAATGCCTTTTTCTTACGCCGGCTTTGTTTTTGAACTCAATATATCCTTACGTGGCGATCTCAAAGTACCTATCGATAATTCCGTGCAACACACATCGCTACCAGCGTACACGTGGTCAGTGTTCGCGCACACAGCCAAGTTATCTGTACATTCTGAAAGCAGTTGCTGTATTTGGGGCGTAATTAAATAATCATCGTCTATCTTGGTCGCCTTTCCGTAGGTTAACTCCGCGCGCCTCTAGCTCATGTCAGGAACGGCGTGCCCACTATCATCGTGACAAACAAGTCGTAGTAAGGAAGTGCCAGCCTGCAGTATTCAAGAAAAGATACGCGAAACAATTGTTGCTGCATGAAAAGGAGGAGGAACAGGTGGAACTTTAATATGAGAATCCGGTGGCCTTGGTAGTGCGGGTCCCACGCCTAGGTGTCAGCCAGGAGCTCTTGGAAAAAAAAAATCCGCGGAAAGTGTGTAACAGATGTGTTCACAGTGCCTATCGAGGCAGTATCTCGTGAAAGTGCAGTTCCTTAGACATCACAGTTGCCCTATGTTGTTGAATCGCCACCTACGAAGTGATTTTCATTCGCTGCCCCACTAACACATACTGATTCACACTAACGACACTAAGCCATGCTAACACACACTCCAACAAGCTTCCATTCAGAAACACGTCCGTGTTCGTGTATGACAGCACATTGTGACCTCCCACACATCCTAAGAGTCGGAATGGTTGTTCCTGTTTAGAAAGATAATGGCGATAATTTTATTATGTTCGGTTCAGAAACTATAGCGATTTTCACTTGCTTCATTTGTTCATTCCAATTTTTTCTATTGGCCCTGAGGTACATTGAAAGAATAAAGAACTGGACTATGTGCAAGGCTATCATTACAGTGTATTACAGTGTGCTGTAATGCTCCCGTTGCAGTGCCCCGGATATAATCTAGTGTGGCATGACAGCAAGTGGGCTCAAGTATCACCCACATGCATGCGCATTAGATAGATAGATAGATAGATAGATAGATAGATAGATAGGTAGATAGGTAGATAGATAGATAGATAGATAGATAGATAGATAGATAGATAGATAGATAGATAGATAGATAGATAGATAGATAGATAGATAGATAGATAGATAGATAGATAGATAGATCACTCGAACGACGACGTGCAGCTTGCGCAATTTAAGATGGGATTAACCAGCATTCATCACTTGAACATTATAGGACACGCTATTAAATCTACAGTTACGTGTGTCGAGGTGAAAAAGAAAGAAAGAGCAAGAGAGTACCCACAGGCAATAGAAGACACAGAATGAACAAGCTGCAATAAGGCGGAGGCGGCACGCATTCCAGTGAGTCATCAGCCTCCGTTGGGAGAGCAGGTCGCGGCGAGAGAGCGTGAGTCCGTGAGAAGAGATTGCGAATTTGGTGACTGCGAGTGGAACAGAGCCAATGATTTATTTTTGATTCCCAGACGTGTTGGAGGGCGTATATTGGAGATTTCGTGGGTCTCTCTCAACTTCACAGTTCTAACACGTTTCTGCTATCACGATTTATATTTTACAAAGTACTCTGCAGTGTACATTTGGGTGACCGCCTCCTTTATCTACTGCGAAGCACATTCCCGTTGGGGATTTGATGGGGCTGTCGATGCTGTAGGTCTTAAGCAGGAGCTGGCTAAGTTACCAAAATTAAAAAGAAGAATAAAACTGCTCATGAAATATACGAGGTCAAGCTGCATCATATGGAGCACGGCAATATTAAATTCACATATTTCCTTTCTATCTACAGCACATGAACGCGGGATACTATACGCATATCTTCGGCAAGATCTGCGGGGCACACTCAGTGATTTCAATATCCTTACGAGTCTGATTTTTGTGTTTTCTTCTCTGGACAAAGAAACGTTTCTAAAGATCAAAACAAAAATTGGAGGCTTCTCGCCCTCTGATAGAGAAAAGAGATACCTGCATTAAAATGAAGTAGCGAAGATGTTGCAAGAACGGTGTTGTGTGGTGTTTTTTTTTTGTACACCCTGCTCCCGTCTGTCTTTTAAGATGCTGAACATTAAGACGCTGAATTTTAAGAACCCTTTTACGACGCCGAACTAACTGGGCCACCGAGCCATCCTTGGAATTTTAGCGACAGTCAGAATTTAACGAAGAAAAGGAGCAGGTAGAAGGAGGGTAGAATGAACAAGCCCAGCAGAGTTATGGAAATCCCTTACCAGCGCTTACATGTTTTACAGGCTTGTCGCTGCCTGACCTAATGACCAATGCGAGTAAAGCTCCCCTTCCCACTGCAGATTTTATCATCTGTGCGTTGAAGCCAACGCAGTTGTGCGCAGAACGAAACATGGACACGCATGGTTGAAGCTCCCAATATGTCAAAAGGAGAACAATGTACGGGAGGTAACGCGTGGGGTACTACGCGCTAATCTCATTATCAGTCGTACGCCTGATGCGGTGCCTCAGATTCCCGGCAGAGACGCGTATGCCCACAACGCTAATCATGTGCGCGGCCAGCGTGGTTCACGTGAGGCATATTTTGTCACTGAGCCTATAACAAACGACGACGGTGATGTACTATTACACAGGCATGGAATGAATGTTCACTCTATGAACGAAGCTGACTCGTCGTGTGTCACTGAGTACACCAACTCAAGCAAATCAACGAAATGCTTTCTCGAAAGATGAGGTGTTCTTTATTATCCCTTTATTTTTTATGTTCCAGGCTGCCAGGGGATGTAGTGTTTGTTACTGGGTTAATTAACATAGCAAACGGAATAATATTCTATTCATTTGCTGGGCTTGCTTCTCAAGAACCCATAAATATACTGTTTCATCTCGAGATTATACAGAGTGGATACCATAATGTATTCATGTTGAGGAGACCGGCGTGCAAACACGGACTCAAAAGTGGAGTCAAGGTGGCGTTTGTGGTGTCTTGACTTCTCTCTTGTGTCCGTGTTTGCTCACCCCGTCTCTTTAACGTGAATGCTTACCAACTAGCTCAGCTCTCTGTTATTTTAATCATAATGTATGAGTAGAAATAACGATTACATTTTCGGGAAAAAAGGAGCAAGGCATAAACTGGTGTTCATGTGAGGGCATGTTGATAAAGATCTCCAACTAAAACCAACTACTTCGTTTATTGACATAATGCCATTAACTTTTTTTTCTGAGAGGAATCCTGAGGCTTAATTGTTTGCCCAACAACAAGTGCCTGGTCGACCATTCCGTAACGATTCGATTCGTGTACGAATCGGTTCTCAAATTCACTATTTGCACACGCCTAATCATATGCCTTTGAGATAGTGGAGAAAATGGATTGCATTATTTATAACCACTGCCTATGAACAATGAAAAAACTTTACCGTTGGAGGGTGTATTTTCTTCACCTACCTTTTTCCCTATTTTGACGGCAATAACACCTTGCAAACCAGCACGAAACCTTGTTATCGCTCTTGCGAATGCTGTATTATTTATTTATTTATTTATTTATTTATTTATTTATTTATTTATTTATTTATTTATTTATTTATTTATTCATTCATTCATTCATTCATTCATTCCTTTATGCGTCTAGCCGGGGGTGATCCCTCGAGCTAAATGTGTATTTAAATAAAATCGTGGAGCACTTTCGGACACAGAAACCGCCGTAGTCGTGGATCGAAGACGTCACCCACAAATAGATGCCTACATCAGTGTATATCTCCCCCCTTCATTAATTTAAAGTTTTTTGTGACGACTGCGTGTAGCAGTCGATACTGCACAAACGCATAAGTCGGCGCATAACCAACTGTCAGATTGGAGAAGCACTCTACTTTAGCTTCTGTACGTCTCCATTCCAGCGGACATCTATAAGTTCTGCTTACTCTTGCGCTATGTCTTACTAAAGGGCTATGATGACTATCTCTGCTAATATGGAAGCAGGAGACGCTATTTCGGCTAAAATGACGTACAAAAAGTACGTCACTTTAGCGGAAATGGCGTCTCGTAGCTGCCAGCTCGCAATAAGTTCACGTGCTACGTGACGCCAACAGGCAGAAAAAAGAGTGTTCCACACTCGCCGTCATGGCTACTGGCGGCGCTGACTGACGCTCCCACGTTTAAATGTAAATATATACCCTATAAAGTGGACGGGGGGGATGGCCGCCGGGGTAGCTCAGTTGGCAGAGCATCGGCGCGTTATTCGAAGGTCGCAGGTTCGGTCCCTGCCCGCGGCAAGCTATCTTTTCGTCCACTTTTCTTTCTTCACATTTACCTTACATTTACTACTAATAACATCCCCTATACTTTCCTTGGCATTATTGTCTGTTAGTGCTCATTAATAGTGTGTATAACAAAGAAAAACGAGCCCTTAAAAATTAACACTTCTTTCCTTCGTACAAAAAGTAGGGATGAAAGAAAGTCACATTCTGGAACATGGGAGGTTGTTTGTTGAGCAATTATTACCGGCGATTATGTCGCGTAGCAAATACCGAAAGCACAGCTTATTTTGAAATATATGACTTATATATCTGAACTCAGGCACTTTCACTTTGCAATTGTGATTTTTTTAATTGTTCCCGCAGGGGCTCGTACTCTGAAAACATGTCCTGAAAGTCCCCTTCTCAAAACCAGTCCAGCACCCTTCTTTGGTTCGAGTTTGATTGAATGGATTGTGTCAAAACAGTAACCTCTAAGTTCAGCTTTAATTTCCTAAGCAATATCTGACTAGTAGGATAAACATGGAGGAGAAAGCATGTTTTCTGCGATAAAATCGCATTTGCTGATTTTGCTCTGTTACACTCTGGATTGCTTTCTAACAGCCTGCACGGCATGGTGCTTCCCAGAATTGTTCATTTTCTTCCTAAACTAGTTAAATAAAGCTTGCTGTGCATGGTCTCGCCCTTATGGCGATATGAACAGCGCACGGTGCCTTGAAATGTCAGAGAACGCCCAACACACGCATTTTATACGGCTTCAGACTTCGTTGTCTTTATATTTTGAGGCAATCGACGCATACGACTTTTCTCTACAATATATTTCCTTCTTGTCAAGGTCGCCATTAGGTTTACGAAATATTTTTGTGAGAGAGGTTCACATCACATGTAATGTCATTTCCTCGATCCTTCTCTTTTAGGCACACAATACACAGTAGAGATGGTCAGGCTTAAAGAAACAAATTAGCATACAACACAATACCCCGTATTTATTCCCCGCATCTTGTAAACACATGAGCACGCAACATAATATCGGTTGAAAGCCCCAACATATTCACGGAAGCTTCGAACAACCCTTTACAGAGTAACATCATTAAACGCTGCGCAAAAAACACGGACAAAGAAAAGAAGCGCACCACACAGCGCACTAACAGAGTAAGCTGTTAAGAGCTTGCAACAGCAGCGGAATATCGTGGCGTTCTTGTTCGCCGCCGCTGTCCGTCGCTGCTATTGCGTACGTTTAAAAAAATAACCATATCAAAAAAGGATTAGAGGCAGATTCGAGCATAGGCTTACTGCGTGCTGCCAGCCCCCACCCGCGCACACTAATCTTCGCTGGTTTAGAGCATTGACATTTTTTTGCCTTCTTTGCTACTGGTGGGCCCTCTAAAGTGTCTGCTTTCCTTTTGCATTTCTCTATCTATCTCTTTCGCGCCACAGTCTATGAGTTATTATTTTTCACCCCTGCCCTGTACGAACTAGTGGTATCAGATGCCCGCGTGTGCAACCATGCATATCACCGATAGGTGTACTCATGGTGGCAAGCGCAAACAGAACACATCAACAGAAAAGGAAAGACGACACAGGCGCTGAAACTGCTAACAAGAAACCTTGCAGCAGAATAAAATGCAGCGTTCCACTCATATTCTGTCACACCTCATACCTATTACTACAACGTAAGTGCTTTCGACAGTGAAAAACCGCGCTCTTGACGCGCGGAGGAAGACGTGCTTGTGTGGAACACAGTGCGAGTAGCGTGTCCTTCTTTGTTGAGCCCGCCGTCGCCCTTTAATTTCAATTATCGCGCGTTCCGTCGCGGCAGCCCGCGCCCGTCATACCCTGTCGCATACGCTTTCCCGCATTTCTGTACAAGGTGTTTACACGGCACACGAGCTTGCCACTGCGAGACATAGCCATTCTCGTTGACAGCATACTCCCTGCGGCGCCTACGACCAGCACCACAGCACTCTCGTCCGGTAGGGCACCTCAGTGATCAGTGATGCGGCATTTCAAGGCGGGACCCAGTAATCATCCTGACAGGGACGAGGAAGCTGGGCGTTTGGCTTTCTGGGCACACGAACCTTAATGAAAACCAGCTGATAATGAAGTCTAGGGAGGTTTTGGGGACGTTAATTGTACTGTTTTAATAGTGGTCTAACAATAGTGATGTAGATGTGAAGAAAATAAGGTGGAGGAAAAGAAAACTTGGCGCTGGCAAGGACCGAACCTGCAACCTTCGGATTAAGGAGGTCACAAAAATTATAACATATGTTCTCACACACTAGTAGTGATTTTGTTTATACGAGAATATTCTTTTGTACCCTTTACATTTGTACTTTTGCTCAAGTAAGAGCATTGTTTTTTTATTTTTTAAAGTATATTCATGCCTCTGAAACTCTCATATTGCGTTTCATCAATTTCTGCAGAAATGAAAGCCGCGTTTTTATATGTCTTCATTCACTCAAGTCATATTGTCTACAGTTGGTGAAAGCAATGTTTCGTGTCTGCTAAATGCTACATAAGCCTTCGAGTATTGCCATAACCAAAGGCACCTTCTATCTATCTATCTATCTATCTATCTATCTATCTATCTATCTATCTATCTATCTATCTATCTATCTATCTATCTATCTATCTATCTATCTATCTATCTATCTATCTATCTATCTATCTATCTATCTATCTATCTATCTATCTATCTATCTATCTATCTATCTATCTATCTATCTATCTATCTATCTATCTATCGGCCGGCCTATGTCTGGGTGAGCTATCCGTGGAATGTGACCGGTGAACAAAACCCTACATCTCATAATCGGCGTCCTGATTCCAGAGATAAGTATAGATGTGTTTCTCGAAACCTGCCGTGAAATCTCATTCACATATAGCTCACATACGAGATATAGGAAAGGCCTTCTTCTAAATGACGTTAGCTGACATTTTATTAGCTGACATTATTATGCAGAAAACTAAAGCAATGTACAATAGTCCAGGAAGAGAACAGCCCTTTGCGATCGGTGGCGATGCACTGGAATTTGTAAATGTCTACTTAGGGCAGGTAGTGACCGCGTAGCCGAACCATGGGACTGAAGTAACTAGAAGAATAAGGATGAGATGGGGCTCATTCAGCAAGCATTATCAAATCATGAATTTCAGTTTACCACTATCAAGAGGAAGATATATAACAGCTGCATCTTACCGGTACTTACCTACGGAGCAGAAACCTGGAGACTTACAAAGAGGGTTAACTTAAATTGAGGACGACGCAGCGAGCGATGGAAAGGAAAATGATAGGTGTAACCTTAAGAGACAAGAAGAGAGCAGAGTGGGTCAGGGAACAAACGGGGGTTAAGAAGGTATTCAGCGCGCAGGCAAGATGACCGCTGGCCATTAAGAGTAACTGACTGGATTCCAGGAGAAGGCAAACGTGCGAGGAGAAGGCAGAATGTTAGATGGGCAGGGGAGATTAAGAAGTTTGTGGGTATAATGTGGCAGCAGCATGCATAGTACCGGGTTGATTGGTGGAACATGGAAGAAGTCATTGCCCTGCAGTGGGTGCAGCCAGGATGATGGTGATGATGATGAGGTAACATCAGTTGTGGTGGGGGTGCTTGTGTGACATCAGCTCTGCTTGCAGTGTGGGCTATCGGCTTTTTAATATTTGAGCGATAGCGCTACTCCTCGTGTTACATACCCAGAACACACTTCCATGCATGCGTTTGGCCTTCAAGCTGAGCCTGTTCCACTGGCGATGCCATAAGAACGGACAACCGCAGTGTAGGTTTGCTCTCCCCTCCCAAGGACCCCTATCCGTCGGTGTGAGCCGACGGGCACACCCCTCGAGCCCTCAACTTCTATCACGTGACTCCCGCGCCAGCAATACAAAGATAATTGTGGACAGCGTGCCGCTGCTTGCCGCGCGGGACACCATCGCGTTGGCGCTCCCATAGTTTCTTGGGTAGGTGCTCCTATTGCTCGAGAAGCTTGGTTCAACCGCGTTCAACGACGGTATTTTTGTAATAAACATTAGACATGTACTCCCATGACTCAGCCATGTATAGTATAGCGTTGCACGTCCCCGCAGGAATACGCCGAGAAACGCTGCTTAAAATTCGTTTGGATAAAAGTGGCATCTGTGCTCTAGCGTAAGCGCCGGCGTTAAGACAGACAATAAGCTACCCCTTGCACGCCGAAGCCCTTTACCCGCTTGATTGCCAAAGACATCGACAGAACTCGTAAGATTCGGTCCAAGCCGAAAAATATGTGATCAGCATCTGCTCGGCGACTGTTTCGCTTGAAACTAATTCCCACAATGCGTGGGATCTGGGGGAACTTTCTTGCGTCTCTCTATTTCGGTCTCCTCGTCATGCGTTTTAAGCTTGCAGCTATCAACTGTTCGTCTAGCTTGAAATGTAGGAAAGGGCGTGCATGATTTCGCAGAAAATCCGAAGTAGTGAACCAGCTGAACAACCGTCCTTCCATAAAAACGGCTTTCTTGAATTCCTGTTGGCGCATCGATTGCCATAAAACTTCTGTTATATAATTTTCTATCCATGATAATAGAAGGTAGGTGTGCAGACATGTACACTGGATAGGAGATCAAGATAACAGAAACACACGGCGTTTGTGCAGTCTTAATATCTTCTCTTTTGTCTGTGGCTACACGCCTACCCTCTTTTACCACGAACCCGTGCCAACTAGCTCAGCTTTCTCTCGTTTAATTTTATATCGGCTCCCTTTGTCGCACAAGTCTGGCCACTTATAGAAAGAATAATTGACTCATCGGCTGCTGATCTGTCCTTATTAATCGTCGTCATCGACTCTGGTGTGACTTGAACATCTGTATAAACATTGCTATATTCCATCGAATGTGATGTCGCAAGCACATCACATTTTGAAATTTCCTTAGCGAGATCAATATTGGGGTGTGAGAGGAGTCTTTCTTTATCACTGGTATGTGTGAATCATCAACCAGCTCGTATTATTTTCCATTTTAATACGAAAGTGCTTTATACCGGGGTCCACGAAGTGCTTCCGTTGCGGTTATGACGTTGATAAAATATGCGCCAACGGGTGAGAAAGAAAAAAGATGGTTGATCCCTCCGTCATAGGAATCGGAATAACATGAAAGTAAAGCGTGCCCTTACAGAAGTAACTGAATGTTTGTTGTACAATGAATGTTTGATATAAGAGAGTTTGCGCAGTGTATATTGATGTCTGGCAGGCACACCACCGTTTAACGTGGATGCACCCACTGTGATGATTGCTGGTACATTATCCCGACGACTAACGTCCATGTTTAATGATTACACAAAACCTTGTGGTAGCTGTAGTAGTTAACGCTGAAAGCGTAATCAGAGAACCAGGTGTGATAGCCAGAGGAGCGCCGCATATTGGACACAGAATTTGGTCGCCATCCCGCGGCATGTTAAAACGTCATTGAACACAACGGCCGGACTAGAGGGAAACGCAAAGCGCGTCGTGCCGCCCCGATAGCCCGGCCGCGATTTTTCTTGGGGCAAGCGCGTAAGCGGGGAACGCGGTATTACAGCCAGGTGAGGCAGGCGCGCGTCGCGGAGCCATTTTTAGGGGCGAAGCTTCTTAAAGCGGCACCCGTTTGTCCCTCGTAGTGCGTAACCAGTCGTAACGCTAGTACCAGATCTTGACCTCCAAGGTGGTGCCGGTGGGAGATTTCTCCTGTGCGTTGTTGAACAATAAAAAATTCGCAGCGTGCGCGTTAACTAAAAGCCGAATTCTTCTCTCTCTCATTCCCCATTAGCAGCCATTGGCATGTTCCAGTAGGAAACGTTAGTAGAAGTAGATGTGTAAGTGTTAGCTAAAAGCCGACTTCTTCTGTCTCTCATTCCCATTAGCAGCCATTGTTTACCTCCAAGGTAGTGCCTGGTGAGATTTCTCCTGTGCTTGATTAAACAATAAAAATTTTGTTCAAAACGCCGTTGATTGATGAAATAAACCAACGAAAGACGCCAGATGTTTTCTAAAAGCAAAACGAAAAGACGCCAGATGTTTCTAAAGCAAAACGAAAAGACGCCAGCTGCTTAACGAAAGGCGCCAGATGTTTTCTAAAGCTATGGTTTTCTAAACAATGAAAATTCACAGCGTACATTTAAAATTAAAGTGAGCTGCAAGTCGTCATAACTCTCATCGAACCTTTAGTATAAATGCGCCCGATCTCACGTCGGTGATGATGTACTGGGCAGAATTCACGGAAGATTCACGGTTTACCGATGAACCTCCGCAGCTTCGCCCACTCATCATCATTCACTCAGTGGATATGCTGTGATTTTTTGTTTTGGTTTGGATTAGCGTGATGCTGTGAGCGAGGCCGACGCTTTTACGACGCTTGGGCCAAGATCCTCTCCTCGCGGTGCGTTAAAGGGCCCCTCACCAGGTGACCTAACGAATTTTAGTTAGACATTGCAAGTTGTTGCGAGCCCGATAAAGAGCATTTTGCCACAAGAATTTTTCTAATTGGTCGGTTAGAAGCTGAGAAAAACAATAATTTGTAGCGGCGCGAAACCATGATGCGAGGAGGCGAGCTGCAAACCCTTGCCTCTCGCCCCGCGTAGCCTTCGCAAGCCAAATCCCTTCCCTGCCCTCTTCGGCACGCGAGCAGAAGGATCACATAACGCATACGCATGAACACGTCATGCGCACAAAATGTCACGAGCGCATGACGCGCCCGAACCAGCCCGAGCCCCCGAGACGCGAGCGGTGTTGTGGCGGCGTTCTCTGCGCTTCATCTCTGCAAGTTATGCCGAATGCGCCCTCGCCGATCACTTGGCTTTTAACCTATTACTGAGCACGAAAGCTGCAACGTTTGTACGGACGCGAGACTAGCGGTGTGCCGCAAGAACATCTAGTTAGACGCGGGAGGATAAATGAGCCTAATGAGCGCTGGAACGCGGTAGGAAATTAGTTTCTTTGCAAAGGGTGGCGTCTGCACGATGCGCAAAGCGCGAGAACACGAACGCGTGCGAAACAGATGTAGATTAGTCTCGAATCTCGCTGCGATTCGCAGTAAAAATTAAAAAAAGTAAACGCATACATTTCGTTTGTGTGTTTTGTTATGGCTCTCAAGTTTTATTCATCCATTCAAGCAACAAATTACACAAACTACACGTCGTGTCAAATAATTATCGCAGTGTCACGTGCTACTGTTGGCGACGTCAGAGCACAGTCGTCTACGTAGAGGAGCGACGTCACAGCACTACCATCTACGTAGGGCCATTCTCTCATGTACGTCATCCCCTCATTCTCTGGCGCGCGGACGCGAGAAGAAGGGCAAGCAGCGTTCAGCTTGAAATTTGACCCATTTACGCGGCGCGTAGCGTTGCAAATTTTGGCAGACGTATTCGTGAACGCCCAGTGCATGCATTGCGCTCGTTAGCTCAAAATTGTCAAACCTGGTGAGGGGCCCTTTAAGGAATTGACATAATTGAACTTCTATTGAAAACGCGCCGAAGGGGACGGACGTGAAACGCGTTGCAGGTGTTGATCGCAGAGGCCACAGTAATGACGAATTACTTTACTTTACCGCTCCCAGAGGGCAACACCACCCTGCCGACCGGGAGAGTGGTAGATATAAAATGTGCGTTTGTAAAGCCTCTGGAGTCTGTGACCGTGGCGCAGTGGATAGCGTGCCCGGCGGCTGTTATTGCGGACCGAGCGGTCGCGGGTTCGGTGCCCTATCGCGGAACATTTTTTCTTTGGCATCTGATCGTGTAAATTTTTCGACGTCATTTCCGTGATAGAAATACGTCATTGAAGTCTTGGTGCACCACGGAATAAACTACTTTCGTGTTAAAAAAGACAAAAAAAAGATCCGCCGCTGGGAGAGAGAGATAAACCTTTTAATGAAGCTGGAGATGTTTGCCTGGCTGTTCGCCTGACATGCTACTCCAGGTGCTGGGTGACGATTATGATATATACAGTGATAACCACATAACACATACAGTCACACAAGTTTACAAAGTTTGGTTCAGGCTCGTGGCCCGCAAGAAATTCAACAGCGCTTTCCTGGCACGTAGCGCACAGGTCCGCCGCTGGGAATCGAACCCACAACCTTGCGGGAGCGACCAGAAGCGCCCGACGCTCAACCGACTAAGCTACCCTGCCAGATGCTGGATACTTCACGAACGCGCCTTATATCTTTCACATATGCATTCTCTCGTACGGTGCTCTCTGGTGGCGGGGTGGAGCGGGGCGGTGCCGGCGTCTGTGAAAGGTAAAAAGAAGTAATGCGTCACGATCGACACTTACTAGCGCTTACTCCGAGATTGCACGCGATATCGGAGGTCATGGTTAAAGCGTCTCGATACCAGCGAATGACAGTGACTGCGGTGGCGTCGCCAAGGCATCCTAGGCGCAGTCACGTTCTTTGCCTTTCGCTTCGTGTTAGCGTGCGCCGGCCCATCAATGTAGTGCAGCTTCCACATGCACCAACGGGATTTCTCCGCCGCCGATTGCTTCGATTGCGAGAGCACCGACTAACGCAAATGCTGCAATTCACGTTGCAGAAAGGACACGATTTGTACGGGTGAATGTCGTGCCTTAATGGAGCGAGATAGAGGCCAGCGGGACGCACGCGTTTGCCGTTCAAGCTACGAACCTCTGCCTCCCGTGTTGCTGAAGCGCAGTGTGGTAATGTATGCATGTGCACAGGCGTCGGTTACCGATTACTAGAAAGCGCACACCGTGCCGTTTCTTTGCCTAATTGACGACGTTTTGAAGAAGTGCATATTGGGTAGCAGCGTTAATTATGAGCTTGCTGATGTCATCTTTACGTGGGATTCACGATTCGATGTGTCCAAATATACGTTCACAACTTCAGCTACCACAACGGCTTAATCATGAGCATGGGCGTTAGTCATGGCGATGGAGGCATGCTACAAGGCGTCAACATGGGTGCATACACTTCACATGGTGCTATAGCTGCCAAACACGAAAAGATATTGTATAAGCTCGCAAAGCACTACATCTGTGAAGACACGTTTCACTTTCGTGTTATACCGATTCCTATGACGGAGGGATCAGCCATGTTTTTTTTTGTTTTAATCTTCCTTATTATACCAATCACAAATCCCATATGTCAATATGTGTTCATTGACTTAATTCCTAGTTTTTTTCACTGTTTTCTTATTTTTTTGAAACTGTCATATGGATCAGATAGGAATTAGCACTGCTGATCTGACGCTTCACTGTTACGATGGCAAACGATATGGAATAAAATTGCCGAAGGAGGCAACATTGGAGTACTTGGAAGAATGTATTAATGTTGTAGGAACATTTTCTGTCACATTGGATGATTTTCACTGCTACTGTACCTTAGCTCTAATGGCAGTTTAGGTAGGCCGTGTAATTTTACGGTAGACGAAACGCTTGTCGGAGAGCTTTCGTGTTCTCGCTGTGATAATTTCGCACGGCCTTCTGTGAGCAGCTTTATTGTGCAGTCTTTGTAACCGACCATAACATCTCGTCGATTGAGGATATATTCCTTGATGTAATACATGAGTCAATGAAGCCAAACAGGTTCAGTTTCATAGCATTTAAAAATCAAGGGTGTCACGGAACTCACAATCGGCAATCTACCCGAGAACACTATAAGCTTAAATTCCGTGAAGAAATGGAGAGGCGGTAAGACTAGTTCTACGGATAAGTGGGTGGTTGGCGCAGCTGAATATTGCAAGTATATTACATGAGAACCACCTTCTAACATTTTTTGGACGTTTGGAGTACGACTGTGTTGATTCTGGCAAACATTATTTAGTTGAATTATTTTTAAATACGTTTGATGCGTTGATTCTAATAACAATTAGTTCTCTGTATTCGTTGAGTTCTCTGGATTCGTATAATGTGGAAAATGAATTACATAATAAATGTCTTATTTAGGCGCCTGTTGCTGAAAGTGTTTATTTCCTCGTGACATGACGTTTGATTCCTCGTGACATGTCACTGGATTGTGACCGTGATCACGGCATATGAGATCTACGGATAGACGACAAGCCGGGCTCCTAAAGTGCTACGTATTTAAAATGCCGCTGTAGGTTTCAGGTGCCGATACGTTACAATTTAAGATTTCGAAGTACATAAATCCCTTTCTCGAATTTAGGAGCTTCCCGCCTTAACCAAATAATTAGAGCGCAGTGATGACATCGTTAAAGAGAGTTTCAGCTCTAAATGAAAGGGCTGAGCGCTCCCCTTCACCGCCAGTAGAAAGTAAGGTTAGTGGGTACGGTCAAGTTCAGCTTTCGGAAAGCACCTTTAGAGGCCAAACCACGATGCTGCGATTTCTTAATGCACAGGTACTGCGGGCTCTAGTGTCGTTCTAGAGGTAATGTGGGTTGCTCGGTCGGTGTGTCGTGAGGTGCGGCGTTAAGTCGAATCACGCGGGGCGTAAACGAATGAACACTACACGGTCGCGGACACTCAGGACGTTTCAAAGCAGGATTTCGTGGGATAACACCCCAACAGATAGGTGGCGAGATAGCCAAGGGTGAAAGTACGCACGGGAGAAGGCAGGGAGCAAATTAACGCCGGGGTCTCGTTCTTAACTGGAAAGGGAGCACCACCTCCGCGTGCTGAGTGCGGGGTGCCGCTGATCCCCCGATCACCATCCATCAGCATTTCGCTTGGCAGCCGTGTTTATGGCGCATAGCGACACGTGTTGCGGCTGGGGGCGGTCGGTGGTGACTAAGACACGCGCCGCCCTGCATTATCGTGCCTACACAGGCGCACGTGCAATGAGTATGTGTACGAGACCGTGAGCGACCTGACCACGCATGCACAAGTAAGCTTGCGATGACTCGTGGGTAGGGTGACTGTACGCGACGCATTCGTTCCTTTACTAGGCAAAAAGAACGAGTTTTTCTATCGAAACATGATTTCCTGCATTAGAGCTTTTGGGAGAGGCTGGTTTTACTGCGGCCGGTTTTACATACCTGTATAGACTTGCTTTGAAACAAGAGCTTGAAATACTTTGTTACCTCTGTCCCGCTTTGTAAATAGGACCCGAGGTCACAAAGCTTCTCATTCCTATGTGCACCTTGCCATTGTAGCTGGCATCGGTATGTACGAATCTAGCATCAGGATTGGCTTATATTTCGTCTTATGAACAATTCAAAAGCATAAGACCGATTTGAGAATACGCGCCCTGAAGAGTGGAAAGCAGGCTAGCTTTCAATTTTTTGCCGTGCATAATGGGGCCGGCCACGACAGCAGCCAGCATAATGCAGGGTGTTGCCACTGTTGAAGCCGTGTTCATTTCACGACGTTAGCCGTAGGGCTCACAACAGCCCCCAGACTTGGTGGGGATGTCGTCCGTCGCAGCCGCCTCCGCCCGTCGCAGCTATTCGGCACCCCCCCCCCCCATCAAACAAAAAGACAGAGCCGGCTCTAGCTGTTAGGAGTTAGAGTCGGCTCTGTCACTTCAAAGGCAATGTAATTTTCTTATTCGAGAAAGCATTTCGCCATGTTTTTAAATAGCAAAAACAGTCTCGCCAAGGTATCGCTCGGTATACTTCCTTCAAGGAATGATGTTTTTCGAACATGCCGTCCTAGACTTCCAATGGATTTATCTCTTCTGCCACGCATGCTCGGATGATGATGATCAGAACTTCATTTCTCCCAAACGAGGCGACCGACCCAGAGATCTGTTACAGTGCTTAGAGGAGGTGAGCGGGAATCTCTTGAAGACCCACGTGTGCGTCTCGGCATCAGTGTTGAAGAGTTGCCACTCCGAAATTGGAATGACTCCGGAATCATTCCACATTTTCGCGACCCCGGAATGGAATGGGGACAACGCTTGGAGGAATGGATGGGCATGGAATTAAGCGCCTTTTGCACGGAATGGAATGGGAACGCAATTACGTCTGTTGCCAAAAATAAGCACGTTTTCGCCTACGCGCTGTTCTTCAAACTTCAAGAATTAGTAAGTCAGAGCCTCGAATTTAACAATAAAGCAATGAGAACATTTGGGAGGAACGTACTTTGCTGCACCCTTAATTACTACTACTGTAATATTATGCTCAAATTAGTCATGTAGACCTGAGTACATGTTTTGTCGAAGTCGAAGGCCACAATGCATTCTCTAGGTCCACCTTTAGTTAGCCAGAGCCAAGGGTAGGCGTGGTGTAAAAGTGTGAACGATCTGCCAATTTGTAAAAGAGAAACCGAGGCACGAGTTAGTGTACAAACAAATACATTACCCCAGCAGATACTGAAGAGAGAAACAAATTACCTCTGCGAGTTGGTTCCCATTGATACCCCACACGAAAGTGGCGAATGCTCTATGCACAGACTGATACTTATCTCACGAGCAGTTTAGTACCCGACATACGTAAATAACCTTTGCGACAAGGAAGACATTGCATACCTGCGCACATCCGAACACAGAAAGTTCTCCTCACCCTATCCATGCTTGCGAGGCGCGCTTGACAAGCGTGAGTGCTGACTAGCAGTGCGGCCCAGTGTTCCGCATTCGATGCAAAGGCACAAGGTACCCGAGTGGTGCACTGTTCGAACTAATACCAGCAGATCTAGATGGTTTTGTTCCCCATTAACCAAATCTTAGTAGAATGCAAAGTTGGGCTAGTTGGAATGCATGCGTGATTGATGCAGCACTAAAGACGGAGCGCTCGTCCTGTGCACTCTGTGTTCTTTTCGTCTCCGTCTTAGTTTTCTCCATTTGACGACCGCTCCAGACGCGTGGCAAAACTTTGTCTTCTTGAACACTACTTTTGTCAGCACAAAAATGCGTTATGTCGTCATTTTAACATTACCACATTTAAACCTAAACACTAATAAAACATTACCATTCGTTCAAACGTGCTGACCATGCGCATACTATGTAGCAGGAGAACTGCCCCTATGGGAATTGGTAGGGTGGTTGTACTGCACGAGATATGTCAGCAAGCTACTATCCCTCCACCTTGTAACGTGTTTTGCGTACTTTTGCAGTTCTTAATGCACCTGATGACATCAGCTTTATGGGGCGTTCATTCTTAATAATATCTGGAGTTTAACGTCCCAAAACCACGATATGAATATGAGAGACGCTGCAGTAGAGGGCTCCGGAAATTTCGACCACCTGGGGACCTTTAACATGCACCTAAATCTAAGTACACGGGCCTCCAACATTTTCGCCTCCACCTAAAATGCTGCCGCCGCGGCCGGCATTCGGTCCCGCGACCTTCGGGACAGCAGTCCAGCGCCATAACCACTAGACCACTGTGGCGGGGCAAATGCTACAGAAGACTTTGCCAAGCCGCGGGCTTTTCGTACATTATGCGGCAATCTTAGAATAGAGATCACGGAGTTGGCGTTCGTTGAGTACGTTACGCTATTTTCGAAACTTAATGTGAGTAGCCTAGAGTATAGCGTACGATGCATGCGCAGTGGCGACAAGCTTTGCGTACTCTATTCTAAAACTGCCTAATATCTTGCATGTGCTCGAGCTGCGCGCTCACTTCCTCATTGCGCATTGCGGTGTCTGCGTGAGTGCAGCAATACGAAATTGGAGGCGACCCCAATCCACGACTTAGGTGGCAGGTAATGGCCCTCGCACGTCGGCGTCCGTGTTGTCTGCTCTATTCATTGTGTTAACCCAGTTTCGTCGCACTGCCGAAGCGGTTCTCAAAGGCCACGTACAAAGGGGGGCACGCTTGAGATCTCCTCCGCCAGGTACCGCAACGATTAAAGCCACTCAGAAGAAAAGCGTCCGCTCATTCAATTAAATAATTCAATTAATTTGCGTTATTTATCCAGGCAGTTAATGGGCCGTCATAGTAAGTAGGCTTACTCTCGGATACCATATGCACCCAATATAGCTACCTCTTAATTTTAACGAGAACCATCGATTTAGTGCAGGCATTTATTTACACATCTTCTTCATGCGTACATCATCATCATCATAATGCATATGGTTATGCATCCTCATCTTCGTCGTGTATCATCATCATCATCATTGTGGGTTAACCGTGCCTGTTCGCTGCCGGGCCTCCAGGCCAAATAAACGTCTGCCCAACCAAGACCTCATACGTGGTGGAGGTGCTGGGTAGTAGGACGGGTATGGGGTACCGGATGATAGTGCAGTCACATGGGCAGACGAGGGCTCAGGCGGTGGTGATGGGAAGCGCGCGGGGGGCGCTGCAGCAACCGACGCATATGTTGGTGGCGGCAACCTCGAGTTGGCGATCCCTAAAGGCATGAGAGCAACTTGCGCGAATGTTGATAGGAGGCGAGAGGCAGTGGGCTCAATGTGCGCCGAGTGGGTCAAGGACGCTAGCTCCTCCCTGATGACATCACGCAAGGCCGTGCCGGAAGTCTGGCTGGGACAGTGTAGGCAGTGAGAATCCCATTGATCGTAATTCTTCGCGTATGAGTGCCCTTATCATGCCTCGTAGGTGTGGGTCCGCTGTAGAGCGTGTTTCGTCACTGTCCGCTGAACGGGCGTCACTGACGCCTGTTCGCACACTTGGTTTGTGTGACAAGTTTCAACCACGGTTTATCGGGCCGCACAGTTATGGAGCAGACTTCACCCGTGAATTATCCCGTGACGCCACTTGTAACACCAGCAGACCGCCTACTCTACTATGGGAAAGCTGTATGTACCCCCCCGCCCCCACCCAAATGTTGGCGGAACGCGAAATTTCCGAAAAAGCGATATTCCCGCTTTGTCTGAGAATATAGCCTTCAAATAGATGTTCCAGCCTGTAGTAGTCCTTGCGACCTACGCAACTACCTGCTAGGTTAGATGCGCCGTGCACTAACAGAGCAGAAATTCGCGTTTAAAGTGGAGCTTACGTTCCTAAAACTTTTGTGGGTGGGTGTACCTGCCGTAGTCAGAAGGGCAGGAGGGCCGGTACCCGAAGGCACCTTCTTCCAGAGCTCACATACCGATCGACCCATCATCATCGAAAATGTCTATCCAGGCTGCTCTCACGCGCCGGATCACAAGGCGGAAGATTTATGTTCTGGGCACACGGCCCTACCCGTACACGGGTGCCACCGCTTAGCGCCGCATGGCTAATCTCGGGGCCCGACGCTAACGAGAAGGTCGTTGTCTTACCCAGACAAGAGGACTACTATTTAGCCCAAGAATGGAAGTCGTATGCACCTGACCCGATTACGATAGAGGCTCCACACGATCGAAGCACAGTCGTGAAAACCAAAAATTGGCGAAGCTCAGCCGAGCAAGGGTTGAAACGGCGCAACTGGACGCTTCCGAAGACTAATCTGGTTCTTTCTAGGTTGCTTCTAGGTCACTGCTAGGCTTTAGCTAGGTGATGCTAGGTTGTTTTCACGTTGACTCTCAGCGCAGAGAGGTTCGAATTAAACCACAGACAGTCAGTGACACGACACGGGGGTCCAAACTGCAGAGACAGAGACTAGCGCTGAAACGAAGCGTTCGCACCTCTCATGGATATGCGGGTACATCGAAGTTGGCGTAGGCCTTCCATCGCTTCGAGGTCTTCCGGCAGCTGCCATTGCCTTTCCCGTTCCCTAGTATATCTCGTTGTACGTACTCGGGGTCTTCGGCTCGCCGCCGTCGCTTCACAGCCGTTTGTTTGGCTAATTGTTGCCTTCTTCATTTTTATAGCACCAGCGCTCAGCAGTGGGATTTACCAGATGTCTGTGGCACATACCCGTTTATGATGACGATAGTGTTTTGGTTCGGCCGACAAGAAACGATCTGCTATACAGCTTCGCCGCTAAAACGCTTACTACGCTGCCTGCGTACCCTCCAGGAAACTCGCTAGTCTACTCTGATTGTTGTCTTGGGTATTGTAAACAAATTACCCATAACTAACGGTCAAGTGGTCGCGCGAAGCTATTGCGTTTTTTCATGTCGCTTTCTCCACACATTCTTCAACGCAGACATGCAAAAAGAGCAGCATGTATTCTCTGTAAGTGAAATGATATGTTTCGAACTTTTCGATGTTCGGTATTGTTCTTGTAAGAAAAACCTGCAGCCTACTACACTAACACTTGAAGGCAAAACCCTGATGCACAGTTTGTAATGCATTCACATACCATCGGGGGCCAGACTTCCCTCAAGACATAATATTAATTATTAAGGTTTAACATCCCGAAACCACGATATGATTATGAGAGACGCCGTAGTGGAGGGCTCAGAAAATTTCGATGACATGGGGTTGCTCAATGTGCACCTAAGCACACAGCCCTCAAGCATTTTCGCCGTCATCGAAGATTCTTCCGCCTTGGCCGGGATTCGATCGCGCGACCTTCCGGTCAGCAGTCGAGCACTAGACCACCGTGGCGGGTCTTCCTGCCAGACAAAATGGGCCGCACTGTGCAACGCATCATATATTAAACTGAATTGATTTGAGGACTTCACTTCGTGTGTGTCAGTACGCCATTTGTTCACTTGTCATATATGTAGCTATCGTTCCTGAGTGCGTGAATGGCGCATGTGCAATGGAATGACTGATTTGAATATACATGAGTCGCCGAAATGTGATATTTATTTTTCTTTTGGAAGTTAGCGCCCACCTGTCTCTTCGTGTTCCCACACGAAAGAACAGGTGAGCGGATGATGACATCATGACGTCACCTGCTTCTTGCTGCACAGAAAGGCACTGCTTTGCGAAAGAACCCCCCCGTAAGGAGTCTTAGGAAAGAACTTCATTGGGTGTTTTGTCTAATCGCTATGGTTTTTTTTTTTTTCAAATGCGCATATTGCATAGAGTGCTAATTAAATAATTGACCTGAGTCATTGAAATTCTGATGTTGAAATTCTGATATTCACAATTTCGAACTAATTATTTTACCGCACACAAGTGCAATGCAGAAATTGATGCTAGTCATTTTACTGGGCGCACTCATTTGAAAAGATAAATCGAATATAATACATGGTGACGTCGTTAAATCCAGCTTCAACTGTAGTTGTACAATGTGCGCCGCCAACAAGCTTCTGAATGTTAGCGAAACGAATTATCTGTAAAATATTAAATCTGATTTCTCCTGCAAATAATGGGCGCCACTGATACTAATATAAGTCGTGAACCACACTTTAGATGCGAAGGCAGCTCTTGCTCGGGGGTATGTCCCGCGGCGTGCTAGTCCGCACTCACTCTACGCATGCGCAACTCTCCTCCTTCCCTCTCTCCAACAGCTGCGCGTTACTCTCTCCACTTCTCTACCAGCGCCTGCTTGCGCTTCTCCTGCGTTCTCGCTTCTGCTCTCGCGGCGCATGCGCTACTCTCCTCATCTACTCTCCTCTCCTTCAAGTGGTAGAGCACTGCGCGCGTTCAGTGCAGCGCTTGCTTCCGTTGACTCCTCTGAAATGCGGGCTCGACATGCCGAAATTCTCTCCTGCGCAGCGCCGCGATGAGCGCCAGCGCATGCGCGTCCCCTCCCCCTCTCTCTCCTCTTCTACGCTGCTCCCCTCTCGCGCGCCTGTAGACCTCGTTCCCCGCTCGCCCTGTGAGAATTACCGGCCAGGCTAGAAAGAAGACACGACGCGCGTAATGTTTCTCTTCGCGTTCCACGACGCGAGGTCGGTAGCATGCCCGAGCTCGGTAGCATGCCCAACGAACGCCAACGGAACGCGATCGTGCAAGTGCTCCGGCTCCGCATCGCCTCATGGTCCCCTTTAGCGGGAGATGGCGTAATTTTTTAGGGGCGAAGCTCCTTATGCTGTGGGTCTGTCCATCCTCCGTTTGTTTGTTTGTAGTAGCCACCTCTAGTTCGTGAGAAGCGCGCGTTCTGGTATGCAGTAGAAGAGCAAGACGACGTTGACGAGTGAGACTCTCGTGCGTGTCGCCTGTGTGGTTTTCTGTCTTCTTTACTACGCGTCATGTTTTCAACGATGCCCGAAGACAACATTTCAGAAGTAACGCGCCATGAGGCTTCTCTTGGCGCGCTTTCTCTTTCGCTCGGAGTCGCCGGATGGAAGACAAGGCTACAGAGACCCGCCCACGAGATAGCCGTTGACATTGCAGTGGTCGAACGTCTTGCCAAAAGATTGCCGTTCTTTTATGTTTTCTTTACTTGTTGCCTTCTGTAGCTTCCCGCCTACCATGTAAGCCCAGCTGTTTTATATAAAGCTTGTAGACGATATGGAACGGGACCCCATACTTACTGCGGTGGACGTTCTCTGTCTTACCGAGACGTGGAACGCCAAAAGACCGTATATCAAAGGATACGTTCCAGTCGTGTGCATCGATGATGCAGAGCGTCCTGCAGGTGGTGTGGCCGAATACGTCAAACAGAAAAGGCACAAGATCTGAAACTACTACCAACGACACAGAGCCACAACGGTGAATATGCTGCCATTGATTTTGATGGAAGCATCATCATGACCATGTACCTTGCACCCAAATTGTGGAGTGGGAATATCAAGACATTCATTGACACGGCATTGTGTTATTATGACAAGTACAAGAATAGACCATTTGTGTTAGGTGGTGACCTGAATGTCGATATTACCGAAAAGAACAATGAGTGCTTAATGCAACATATGGCAGCCAAATATGCTCTCACGTGCACGTCCTTTGATCAAATGAAACCAACGACCATCCGAGGGACGGGTATAGACCTGGTATTTTCAAATTTCCAATTGCAACCCGTACAGGAACCGCTATCCCTTCATCTGACGGACCATAAAGCCGTGATAATGAAGGGACAAGGCAAGCCAAGCATCATCTAATTAAGAAAAATAAAAGTTTGATGTTTGTATTATACACAGAGTGTTTCTTACTATTTATATGATGATTGATGGGGCGTTACACAGAAGATTCACGGTTTACCGATTATTCCCTCCGGAGCTTCGCCCCACTCATCATCATTCACCACGTGGATATGCTGTGATTTTTTTAACGTGCCATTAGTTATTTTTATTTTTCGCTTTAAAACGATAAGAAAACTATTATTGTGCTGCCACTTTGAAGCACGACACTAGAAGATACTCTAAGCCTGACCTCGCGTTTTTCGGGAAGATGACCACGAGCCCATCATTTGAGGCGACATAGAAGGCTCTTAACCACGTGTACATAAATTATGAGTTTTACATGCCAAACCTACATTATTGTTATCAGGCTGCAGCAGAGATGCTCCGTATTCATTTTCGCCGCCTGGTGTCCCTTACGTCGTTATGAAAAAAGAAAATCGTCAAATAGCGTTTGTAGTGCTTTCCGTGGCTTCTACATCTGTCGGTTTCCAATGGCTGTGTCTAGCCAATAAATTCAGTTTGTTTCATTTTTTACTCAAAAAATGAAACCCACGGTCACTCAGTTTTAAAAAAAGGGCCCCTTTTTATAAGGCGAAAGTGGCCAAACACAAAAGAGCGCCTCACGCTCTGATGAGGTGGTTACAGTTACACCTCTATATTGTTCAGGTGTGAGGCTACGATTGAGCGTACACGCAGCGCCTCTGGCATGCTTCGAACGTTGGGAACTTGTTGGCACCGACCAGGCAGTGCCGCACTTTCACTTCGCCACCAGCCGAAGGCAGCTCGCGACACCGCCTGGCTGCGGAACCACCCGGAGACGCGTCCGCAATGTAACCGAAGCGCAGCTGCTGGACTTCACACACCACGCCTTTCGGGGTGACGCACGGCGGTTCGCGTCCCTTGGCGTCGACGCATCTGCGGACGCACTCCGAGGACGTCGCAAACACTTCTCCTCCGTCCGGACAGAGGCCCCGAGGAAACCTCCAGTGGCGACAACCCTTGCCGTCCAGGTACCACCACCAGCTGTCCACGACGTCGCGACTGCAGTGAAGAACAAGTCATGCATCGATGAATTCTATGTACACAAATATATATAAACGTTATATAGGCCAGTCCATTAGACTAACTTGGAATAAATGTTTTTCTACCTGATGCGCTAGCGGATCCGCTAATCCGCAGGCTCAAACACACAAAGAACAGAAATGGTGATGGGTATATTCAAGTGAGAGCAATGAGGTACGTCGATATATATATATATATATATATATATATATATATATATATATATATATATATACATACATACATACGCACATACATACATACATACATACATACATACATACATACATGCGTACATATGGGGTCTTAGCATATCGCCGTGTTCGGTAGAGATTAATTAGCGTGATAGCGTTAAAGAGCTCGCTTCGCCGAAATTCCGGGGTAGGCGTCGGCATCGTTGGTTGATGGCAAAATCAGCCTTGTGTGTGCGCGAAAATCCGAAACAGATGCAAATAAACTAATAAAAATATCCAATTCGAGTGGTAATCGAACCCAGGCCTTCTGCGCCTCAAGCAGGTGTTCCACCGCACAGTCACGCCAGTGCTTGAAACTGCTTCGGAAAAAAACCCTACGCGAATTGTGGTGTGAGGATTATTGGATGGCAGAAGCGTAGAATCGCGCCATGCGTCAAAATATGTGCCTTGTGCAACGAGAGGTTTGTTTAAATGCCCACCATTTACAAAGCGCACGCGCATATTTCTTCATTGTTATGTGCAACAGCATCAACGAACTGTGCCGCTGCTGGATGCTCGTGTTGCTCGACAAACTCGTAATGTGTGCTTCGCAGAATTATGGCGTAGTGGGCACTTCGCAACTGCACTTGCAGAAGGCATTCTAGGATAATTTGAAACGACCATAGTTACGCCCACGAACGCTCCTTTCCTTGCGGCACAGTTATTCAGGTGAAAGCCTTAGATGCCCCATCAAACGCGAAAATTGACCGCCGGTGTCAGGCGGCGTCGGGACAACAAGAGTGATGAAAAAAAAATCATCACGTGATGACGTCACCATATGACATCATGATGACGTCACAGATGCCAAAACTTGTGACGTAACTATGACGTCATCATGAAGTCACAGTGACGTCACGTGATGTAAGACCACATGATGTCATCAGACGACATCGTAGCGTGGTCAATGGTGGGTTGATCACGGCGGCATTGGAAAACCCAAGTGAGGTGCCTCCTAGTTAGGAGGCAGTGCCAAAGCACGTTAGGAGCAGAATGCGTTCCGAGGGAGGCGGGA
The DNA here is from genome assembly GCF_013339695.2 of Rhipicephalus sanguineus. Lineage (NCBI taxonomy): Eukaryota > Metazoa > Arthropoda > Arachnida > Ixodida > Ixodidae > Rhipicephalus > Rhipicephalus sanguineus. Next base: position 135,658,404 of record NC_051179.1, on the reverse strand, counting down.
CAGAATCAATTGATCGACTGCGATGGAAAAAAAGATGGATGTCGACTTCGAGTCGTCTTACGTGAAGGCATAAGCGACCCTGTGAGTTTTCTGAAGGTGGCCACCCAGGAGCGAAGCCAGGCTAGCGATTGAAAAGGCGATGCGAAAAGGGCCCGGTTACGCTTCCGCGTTCTGCTGTCGAAAGCGAAGCTCTAGCGTCCTCCAAAATTTTTATTATTAATACCATTATCATTAAATTGCGGTGTATTGCAAAGCGGTTCAAGTGGCGCGCCGGTTATTACAAGCGTTACCTTTTTAAACAAACCCGCTAAAGAGTTCCAATACTTTCTCCGCAGTGCATCGCCTAAGCACGGAAGAGTGGGCACTTGTACTCATACTAAGTGAGCATTGCGCAGAACTTGTGTCTAGGTTACAGAAAAATTGAGGGTGACTTACGCATCACATTCTGCAAACACAGGCTTCTCGAAGCACTCGTAAGCTGGTTCACCGCTGTCCACGCATCGCTGCCGGCAGCTCTCCAAGGACGTGAAGCGATTTTGGCCGCGGTTGCAGACACCAGCTCCGTCTGGTGTCGCCATCATGCACGCCTGCCTGGTCCCATTGTAGTAGAACTCTGTCGGTCCCCCCGAGCAGAGTCTGAAGGCTGGCAGGCCACATGCTGCGTTTCCCTTCAAGGACGAGCAAAAAGAACTGTCGCGATGGTCTTGAAAGCATCCGCGGCATTCCCCAAGCAGTCTTATACAGGGTGTTTTGCTCTAGAAAATTCTCGTTTTTTTGTAAAAATGCTACGGCAGTCCGGCAGTTGCCATCGATCTTCTAGCTAGCTGTCTCACACGCACGAAATAAGCGAGTAAGAGCCATCGTACGCGCGAGTTACTACGACGATTAACAGTTAATCTTACGTCGAAGCTATGGAAACATGCCAGAATATTGTCACAACTATTTCAGACATTTTAGGTGCCAAAACAACAATATCCTAATGAGGCACGCGGTATAATTAGGAGCTCCGAAAATTTTGACTACATGGCGGCACAGGATTCTAACATTGCGCCTCCATCGAAATGTGATCGCAGCGGCCGCGATCGAACCCGCGTTTATCGCGTCCGCAGCCTTACACCGTAACTACTCTTCGCTGTGGCGGCCCACATTAGATTAAAATCTGTAATACAGCTTAAATAAAATATTAAGGCACAAGCGTGGTTTTCTCTGCCCTTCATAAACTCACACTCCGATTCAACACTGCATGCAAGAAAAACGAGTTATTGTTAGAACACGCAGAGAGTTTTCCTCGAACCCTTCTAATAATCATGCTTTCATAATGTTATGAAGAGCCGTTTATGGTACTAAGTCGCTCTTTCAAGACGGCAACGTTACCGATATGCTCGAGCCCGCGAAGCCATTTGCTGTGTCACTCCCGACAGCAGCGCCGTGTATCCGTGTGACGTTTTCTCGATTGGACCTCGCTTCTTGAACTCCTGCGCTCGCAGTCACCTCCACCCCTTCAGGGGATAGCACGGTGTTGATATCCTCCGGGGTGGCTGTCTCTTTGTTGTGGCGCTTCCGAGTCGGCATCACGATGTCGCCGTGGCCGGCTTCCATACCTTCGCCCTGGGCGGCAGCGGAGTCGTCGCCCGGTGCGGCGAGGCGACCAGCGCGGGATCGGGATCCCGGCGGCGTGATGTGGAAGTCGGCTACGATTGCTGCCAGCAGCAGCGCGATCAGTGCGCCGGTCATCACGCCCACGACCGCGGCGAGTGCATGCCGGGGATTGCGGAACCACTTGACGCGCGCCCACCTGAAAACCGTTGTTGCGTGGTTTACTTTGTGAAGAGTGCGTATACAGGCATAAGACAAAGGAACACCTAGCGACACAGTCAACACGCACTTTCGTACTTTCCTTGCTTTTAGGGTGCCCAATACACCTAAGGTCTTTCCTATTACGCACCAAGAGGCCAAGCGTGCAACTTGGGCATTTTAACCCTCTGATGTCCGAGGCATGACACACGCTATATAAACTGAGTTCAATGCATCCATGTGCTTATTGGGAAGCGGCAAGCATTGCGCAAAACCTATAGCTGCATTGTTTATATGGTAGGACAGTGGATAGCTCAGCATACCAATTACTCTCCGTTTGCTGCAGTAGTTACGTCGTTCGTTCCTGCTATGTTGATAGTTTCGATACTAGCTATGAGCGCTGCCCATCTAGTCAGCGCTTCCCACTGTACAATGCTAAGAGTGCTTCCTTCCCAATCAATGTGATCAAGACTGAATTATAGAAGCAGCTTCCTCGATACGAAAAATGGTTCCTCCCTCGGTCATAATTCTCCTGACATGCGCGTACTCGTCAGCTATGATAAAATGAGACTGCAAGAACTGGCAAGGTAACAGGCACAATAATCGTGTAATGTGTCGACACATGTCTCGTTAAACAATATTAGATAGATACTGGTAGACCGTGACATATCTTTTAATACCTGAATGGATCAACGTGGCTAGATAGGTATTTGTCACAAACAGAAGGTCAGTGAAGCCATAAGTATCAAGAGTGAGAGAAGAGACAGGCTGAAAGCATGCTCCTCATGCAGCACGCATTTCTGCGTTGACAATACAGTTTGGCGTCACATAGCTGCGACGCTAATCACTTTAATGCCCGAAGTCGCGCTCTCCCCAAAAGATGGAAAATAACAATTATTGAAGTCTTACGGAGAGTGCCAAATTATCGAAGCCATGGGTTTGTTTCAGATAGTCGCTATTTTGCGTCCACAAACTCCTCGTTCGCCTCAACGATGCAGCGAAATGGCAGCCCATTCGCGCTTTCATGTCCGTGTACTTAGATTTAGGCGCAAGTTAAAGAACCCCAGGTGGTCGAAATTGCCGGAGCTCTCCACTGTGGCGTCCCTCCTAATCATATCGTGGTTTTGGGACATTAAATCCCAGATATTATTATTATTATTATTAGCCCGTTTGCGCGTCAGCATTAACTTATGCGATTTCACAGCGTTTTCGCACGCGTTGTGGCAAACAACTTTGTGTCATAATACTAACGCTAACCAGACGGCAGTAACGAAAGGTGCTATGAAAACAGCGGTCGTTTGGCGCACTCACATTTCGATAGGTCTTGTCCAGTGAATGATACTCAAAAATTTGTAGGAGACCCTGATGTGGTGGCCTAAGGAGCCAAAGCCATAGGCAAGGGATCGTCTTTATCTTCTTCACTATTACCTATGTGTAACGCTTTTGTAAAGACTAAGTGAGAGTTACAATAGAGCCGGTCTTTTTTTTTTTAATCACGCGCACGCCGCAAAGACGATGTGAAGGAAGTTAACGCGCGGCACGCGCCACGGGGGTCACGTGATACTCCTGACACAACGTATGTTATCGCCGCCAATGGATACAGCCGGACGGTCACATTCCGAGACTCATCAGCCACTTTAGGCTTTCGCCTTATTAGAAGGGGTATCGTAAATATATACTGCGATAGGCTTACTGAGTTTGCGTTTACCTTCTAGTGTCAAAACACCGCGCAAAAAAAAAAAAATCTAGAGAATAACATCGTCACGATATTACGGTATTTTCAAGCAAAACGTGTACTTGCTCAGGTTGATCTGGTGGGCTAGTTGGTTCTGCATCCGCGCTGTGATCACATCGAAAAACATGAGTAGTTGTGCGTAATATGAGCTTTAAAGCTGCACTGCTGAAAACTACGTTGCGGGTACAGTAGAATGAAAGCCATCGCAATTCAAGTTTCAAATTACATCTACCTAGTTCGCACCTTCTTCTAGTAGCACATTTTTTTCTGAACTATGTTGTTGCCAGTATCCTTGCACTATGCCAACTGACCTTCGAAGCGATGGCAGTCACACTGCGCTGTCTTTAATAAGCGGTTGCTGATTGGTGAGCAGCTCTACCTCCTTGACATGTTGTGCGGCGAAAGCCTTAAGTGTCCCGTTGCGTGACCCCTTGAGCGAAACACGGCACTCACGGCGAAACAAGTGACAAAATGACGTAGAATGACGTCAGGTTGTGACGTCTTCCTGTGACGTTATCGTGACGTCACAACCCCTTCAAAATTCTATGCTCACAATTTGTACCGTCATCGCATCACGCCACATGGTTAAGTCACTATGTGATCCCTGAGGGCGTGCATTACTTAGTGAGGTGCAGAAATCATCAGGACGCTGGGGGTGGGGGGGGGGAGCAATGCGTATTGTGGGAACTTCCATGCAAATTAATGCGAGTCGGTCACGCTGCGACTGGTTATCACACCGCGGTTTGTGTCTTGCAAGTATGGCCTTCGGTTTTATAACTTAATGCACTGCAATGTTTGCTGCGGCCGTTTGCCTTAAATTGTTAGAGAGTGTAACATGTTGCCGAACTTTTTTAATGTAGTTTCATTCTTCCTAATCAGGAGACTAACCTGGATGAGTTGGTGTCTTCGATCGCAGGAAGCTCTCTCTCGAGACCGATTTCGCGCAGCGCCACGTCCGTCTTTCCGCTGCTGTCGCCGTTCTCTTCCGAGTGCCGATGGCGGAAGTAGTGCTTGATCTGGTCCGGTATCCAGTACGGCGCCAGGCTGCTGCACTCGGACGCGTGGGTGTCCGAGCGGCGGGTCTCCGTCGCACTGAAAGAAGACGTGGCGCCCACGGTCCGCGACACGCTGGACACCGTGTCTGTCTGACGCGCACTGCTCTCGGAGGCCTCGGGAGTTGCGAGAGCTGAAGAGGGCGGCGTCGCCTTCTTCGGGCCACCAGCTGGGGAGATGTGGCAAGATGACATACTACCATACTTATTCCAGAGGAAAACGAAGAACAAATGCATAATATGCACGGCGTTTGACATGACGGTATGGCGCCATGCCAGGAAAAAAAAGACCGTCAGAGGCTTTGCCTCATTCGTTAATGCAATACAAACTTTCATGAAGATATATTGCGATGATAGGTATCTATCGACCTGCCTTCTAAACTGCCTGCTTTCCAGCTGCACCGAGAAGGGTTTTAGAGCCGCGCTCCACTTATATATGCATATATAACCTCCAAAAAAGTAACCATCATCTTGTGTTTGGGAAGACAAAAACTTAAACACAGATTTGCTTATGAAGCAGTAGTCGGCTTAGGGACTCCGCCAATCAACCGTTCCTATACCACACGAGCAACCAGAATAACTCAGGCACGGAACCATAGAGGTGTCGCTTAGAAAAAACCTGCATTTCCCCGAAGGGGAGTATGAGGAAGTGCGAAGCACGGGGTGATGCTATGACGGGGCGCGCGCGACTAAACTGCAGAGCCGAGCGAAGGAGACGGCAGCGAGAGAGCACGCGCCAGCCGACCCACGGAGGTCTGGCCGTTTTTAAGTGCAAAGCACTTTTACTGATGATGATGATTAAGTGTAATTAATGATTTAAAGTGTTGTTGTCATGATGCATTTGTACACACACACACATTTATATAGGAAGTATTATTTATTTATTTTGCACTTCACACTTTTCGTATGATGCATTAATGCACCTCGCCAGTGCGTCACACACACACACACACATACACACACTACACACGTCACTACAGATCAGCACCTATTCGTGTTATCGTTGTATCTCACGGTTAGTACCAGCGCTTTGTGATCCGAGAAATGGACGGTGAGCGGATCCGGCAAGACGGCGCGGACCGTACAGTTCCTACTGAACGCCAAGTCTATGAAGCCACCGTTGATCGTGGTCGGAAACTCGAGAGACAGACACGTCATCGAGTAATTGTTCAGCATGTGGTCAACCAACCAGCCATTGTCCTTTCTAACGTCCACGTTAAAGTCACCCACCACCACAACCGGAACCGAGGGACGCGCGCGCACAGATACACTCTCCATCGGAGGGCGGAGCGCGCGCAGTCACGTGGGGCGTGACGTCGCTGCGCCGTTGCCACAGACGCTCCTCTCCGCTCCTCGCGCCGTTGCTAGGGGAGAGGAGGAGAAGCGCGGATGCCGGCGGAGTTTTCGGGGTCGCTTAAGAAGTGCATTCGCACTTAAAACCCCGGGAAATTGCGGAGTCCACACCCGTAACTTTTCTCCCAAATGTATGCTTTGACACGGAATAAAGGCTGCAAGGTAAATATCCCCAACTTCATAAATTCTCACTGAAAGTAGCAGTGACTCACCTTTCCGGCATTCGAAGTTCCTGTCCAAGAGAGCGACGCGTTCTACGTTCGGCGCGTCAGCTGCAGGTGCCGCCCTGAGTCGAGACCAGTCCTGTCTGTACCTGTCACTGCTGACGGAGTCACTGTTTTCGAATCGCAGTTGGTCCGCTCGACATATTGACTCCTCTTGGCCGGCTGCGGAAGGCCGTCGTCCACGGTTTAAAAAAATAGCGCAGCCGAAAGCAACAGGCCGTCTCCCCTGCGAACGAAACGCCATAGCCGATTTCTACTACTTCTTCCTCTTCCAGCTCGCAGGTGCTGTGCCTCGAGGAGCTCGTGTGGAGCCATATCAATGGCGACATATATACCGTACAATATAATGCCCAAAAATTAAACAAACAGCAGTGTCCGGTTACAATGCACGCACTGTACTTGAACACTGGTACGAAAAACAGCAGTTCTCTTTAACAATCTATACGTAACACGGGATGGTTGCATCACCGATCAACATGCCCTCTGATGAGGCACGAAATTTCATACGTGCGAGATTTAGGATGTGTCATGCCTCACCCGCATCACGATGAACCTTTTGACAGCACCACCGTGCTCGTAATTATTGTGTCTGTGAAACCAAGACGTGGCTAGCGAGGCTTCCAATTTCCGTATGTTGACCAATGGATCAGTGGGAGTCCCACCAACTTCACCTTGGGAGGGAAGGAAGGAAGGAAAACTGAAAAGGAGAAGGCAGGGAGGTTAACCAGAAACACTTCCGGTTCTCTACCCTACACTGGGGGATTGGGGAAGGGGAATAGAAAGACGTGAAATAGAGAGGAGGGAAAAGAGAAAAAAGAGAGAGAAGAGATGCAGTGAATTCACTGCAGCGTGTGGGATTGCATCACAAGTCAGAGGCGCTCGCAAAAGCCCGTGGTTCTCAAAAAGCGCAATAGTGCTTTCACTGCCTTGTGGGCCGTCGAGAGATGTGGACTGTGCTGTAGTAGCACATGCACGGAAATTGCCGATCATCAAGGCGCCACAGTGCGTTAGAAAGTACTTGTCTCTCCGAGGCAAAACGAGGGCAGTGGCACAGCCAGTGTTCGATGTTTTCTTCGGTGCCGCAAACATCTCATACCGCACTGTCAGTCGCTCCGATTAACCTTGTGTATGCCTTCGTAAAAGCAACTCCCAACCAAAGGCGATAGAGAAGCGAAGCTTCGCGTCGATGAAGGCCGGTAGGAGGTCGGAGTTGCAGTGAAGGGTTCAGTTGATGTAGTCTGCTATGCCTTATGCTTTATGCGTGTCACTCCGTCAGTCTGAGACTACGGGCCAGTTGTCGAATTTGCCTCGCAGCGTCTGTCCTTGAAAGCGGATTTGGAACGATGTTTGCTTCCTGATGTGATGCGCGAGCAGCGTGATCTGCGGAATCATTTCAACTGATACCACAATGGCCAGGTAACCACTGAAAGTCAATATCGTGGCCTTTTTGAATTACGTGGTGACGTTTTATGGTTTCATACGTCAACTGTTCGTGACATCCGCGCCGGAGAACGCGTGTCACTCTACCAAGGCACGACATTCGACCGTCGATATCTTCGCCTTTGTGCAGCGCTTACTGCAGCAGTTTTATTAGTCGGTGCTATCGCACTCGAAGCAGTCGGCAGCGAAACACCGTTGGTGCATGTGGAAGCTGCACTACTCCGACAACGGACCGTCACACTCAACACGAAGCGAAAGGCAAAGAACGTAACTGCATCTAGAGCGACTCCCCGATGCTAGCGCGGCCAGTGTTTTTCGCTGCGGTCGAGGCGCTTTAACCATGGTCTCCGAGATTAAGCGCCGGCGCGACATCACTGAGGCCATGCTTTAGCTGCGTCGTCGCCGAATCGTTCTCTATCGGCGCTAGTAAAGGCTGGTTCACACCGGCGACTAGCACCGGTCGCGCGACCGTTCGCGACTGGCGACCAAAAAGCGACTGAAAGCGACCGATGTTCCCGCCGGCAGAGGCTGCATGCGAGCGACCGGAAGTCGCAAACCCAGAGAGTCACGTCCGGATCTCGCTATCAGCGAGAACTTTGGAGACCGCCGCCAGTCAGCTGATCGCCGCTTGCTGAGCGCGCCGCAGTTATTGTTTTCTTTGAGATTCAGCGCACATCGTTCACGGCGGCGTCATGGACTTCGATTCTAGTGAAGAAGAAGAGATCGTCACTGTGCTAATGTGCACAGCCATGGCGTCGGCGCTGGCAGAGCGGAAGCCTTTAAAGAAGAAGAGGCGTCAGTCATCATACAAAATGTGAGAAACACTCTGTGTATAATACAAACATCAAACTTTTATTTTTCTTAATTAGATATGGATATGCTGTGAATTTTTTTAACTTGATTAGGAACGTGAGCGCATACGCTCACCCCTTAAGAGTCTGATATATGATTCCACAAAATATGTACAACTGAAGCACGCATGTATGTATACGTGATATAAGTGAAGCACTTGTTTCATAGTAGTACACACAGGAATATTCACTGCATATGCGGCTGCTTGCAGAACGCGCAAGCAGTGCGCTGAGAAAGCAGTAAATGTTAAGTTACCAGTCACATGTAAAGTGAAATAATTTGTGAAGGCACCTGACTTAATAAAGAATGCTATCTCAGAAAGGATTGCCATCATAAGGGCTGATCAGTGCACCTAACGCATGCCAATTTCAGTGTAATGATTTCTTTATTTATGTATCTTATTGCCTTGACAGGTTTCTGGCCACAGGCGAGACGCAGAGGGACGTGGCCTTTAACTTTCTGGCAGGAAGGTCCACAGTCTCCTCTATAGTGGCGGAGGTCACTCAGGCCCTTTGGCTTGTACTCGAGCCACTGTACCTCCAGCACCCTTCAACGGCAGATGAGTGGATGGAGGTATGCCATGCTTATTTTTCCAGCAGGCTAGTAGCCACCAAACAAGACGCATTGCTTGCTTGTACTGCTTTGTGTGTCATAATTAAAATGTAGTTAGGACATTACCAAATAGGCACAGGCTTCACGACACTACCTTCAGGCGCTGCGTAATAGATTGGACCAATTAAAGGCATGAAATGGCTATTTCAGCAATTTGTGTGCGCATTGATCAGACAAGTTCTCAAGTGTTCATAGTGAAGACTGTCCACAGACAACAGCAGCTTTACTGGTAAACTTGATGCAACACGAAACGAAGTCATTCATGTCGTGGAAGAAGGAAGCAGAAGTGATCGCAGAGAACAGCTTCAGCTTTGATCTCTCCGAGTTTTCTCGATTTTCTCTGTGATTGCTGCAATCAGGGACAAGAACACTGGGGGACGTGGTCCCTTAAAATGGGGGGCCAAAACCCCGCCCAGCTTTCGGGCGGCCCTGGACGGTCTCATCATGGAGCGCCTGACGTGAGCGCCCGCTTCGGCCCCAACGTGGTTCAGATTGACGCTTCTGATGGCTCTTCCACCGAAGACATGGCCTCGGATAGTGATTTCACCGTTGTGTCAAGCCGCCGTCTGAAGCGAAAGATCAGAAGGACGTCGCCGACTGATCGACAGGCACCGAAAAAGGCGAGTAGCATGCGGTCCTTCACGATCTCGTACGTGCCGACAACGACGACAGACATCCTGAACTCTCTCAATAGGCAAAGCTTGTCGGAGTATTTCGAACGCATCGCCCCTGGCCAAGCCGAGGAAATACGCATAAATACCCGCAAGAACATCCTGTCAGTCGAGGTTAATTCAAAGACTATACTGGACACGTTAAAGGCTATTGTTCAGTTGGGAAACATTCCAGTTCGCGCATTTTCCGCGTACGACAAAGAAACAACAACAGGCGTCATCTATGATGTGTACGAAGAGATTACAGACTTGAGTCTTGAGAAACTGCTTTCTTCTTCGGCTCCTGTACTTGGTTTTCACCGCTTTGGAAGGTCGCGATGTGTGAAAGTAGTGTTCCAATCGGAATCGTTGCCTACACACGTCAAGGTTGGATATGTGAGGCATCCGATACGCCCGTACGTGCCGAGGCCTCTACAGTGTCATAAATGCATGAAATTCGGGCATGTCAGTGCTGTTTGTAAGGGCGTGGTAACATGCAAACGATGTGGTGGACCTCATGATGATGGCAACTGCAACGCCGCTGCAAAGCGTCCAAACTGCTCGGGCGCCCACGACGCAACCTCAAAGGAATGTCCTAAAATGAGGAACCAAATAACTATCATGAAGAAGATGGTTAGAGATCACTCCACGCACAGAGAAGCTGCAAGGGCTGTCCGGCGCAGTAGACGTCGTTCAAGACACCGACGCAAACGTGGCAACAGTGCTCAACAAGTCGAAGAAAGAACACCGCAGGTCCAGTCTTCATGTCCTCCTCGCTTTCTTTTACCGGCAAGAAATGAAGACGCATGTACTTCAGCGCCTTTACAGTCGACGAATGGACAAGGCAACCACTCATTGGCCCCTAATACTTCGGAGATACAATGGCCTTCTTTACCATCAAGACCCACGTGCACGCCTTCACCGTATAATGCTGATGAACGCAGTGAGGAGAGAGACAGGATGGATAACACTGACGTCAAGAGTATGCTTAAAAGTTTGATGGGTTCAATGCGCAAGATCCTTGGCGGTCTAAACACTCCGGCTGCTAAGGCTGCTGTACAGCTACTTGAGGTGCTGGAGCCACTTCTGGTGGTTCTACAGTAAGCGTATATGGCATCGGTGTTCGAAGAGCGCATGCGTCAAACGTTTGTTATGCAATGGAATGCTCGTGATTTACGTGGCCGTTTGTCTGATTTTAGACAGCGGTTGTTGAAGTACCAGTTTCCAGTGATTGTAATCTGCGAGCCAAACATGGATTCTACATTTCGTCTATCTGGGTATGTCCAGCTTTGGTCTCGCAGTGATCAACGAGCAAGCAAATTATTAGTTTGTATACGCCGCGACCTGACGTACGTAAGACACGACATCACGCCGCATACTACGAACGATTACGTATGCTTGACTTTAAAACATAAAAGACGCAGGCTCTCCCTGGTTGGAGGATACATCCATCCAAGTGCGAAGATCGACTGCTCCCACCTTGGGTCCATGCTTCAGACTGCTCAAGGCCCACACATTGTGATTGGTGACTTTAACGCTCATCATCCCCTCTGGGGTAGCACGGTAATGAATAGTCGTGGCAGAGATTTGTCGGATTTCGTGTGTAATTTCGGACTAAGGTTGCTCAACGACGGATCACCTACATTCATTCTAGGAACTTCTTACAGCAGCTGTCTCGACCTTACGTTTGTGTCCAGGAGTCTCCTGTCTTCTGCATCTTGGTCCACGGATATAGAGACTCATGGTAGTGACCACCTTCCAACCTACGTTCAGTTTAAGTGGTTCCGCCGCTTCGATTTACGTTGTAGTCATCAAACAGACTGGAGTTTATTCAGGACATCGGTGAAAACCGGCTGTCAGCGCACAACTATACCATCCGAAGTTGAAGAGATCATTGCTTCTTCCTTGCGTGACACAACAAGACAAGTTAACATCCCGATGCAGCGATCAGCTATCGATGTACAATACGAGGCCCTTCGTGCTATCCGCCGCCGCGCAGAACGGCGATACAGAAGAACAAGATCGCCGTCAGACCTCTCAGCCTGCCGTCAAGCTCAACGACACGTTCTTCGGCACCTCGACAAGCTTGACAGGCAGCGATGGAGGACATACTGCGGATCTCTGGACCCAAGACAGCCTCTATGTAAGATCTGGCGGATAGTACGAAGTCTGCAGTCATTTCCACAACAAACTCAGCCATTCCGTGCCGTTGCTCTGCATCAGGGTCGGAGCGAATTGGAGGTAGCCAATGACTACTGTTGCCTGGTCGTGGACACTTCTGATACCATGATTCAAACTCTTACCACCACGGCCCCCCGTGTTTTGATGAGCGCCTTGATGTACCTTTTACAATGCAAGAACTGGAAGCAGCAATCTCACTTTCCCGACGCTCATCGGCTCCAGGGCCGGACGGAATCACGTACGCTGCGCTCCGCCATCTTGATACAGAAGCACGACAGATCCTGTTGTCCTACTACAACACCTCCTGGGAGTCGGGAAATGTTCCAGAGAAGTGTAAGTGCAGTCGCATAGTTGCGCTGCTTAAACCGGGGAAGTGCCCTAACGAACTCTGATCCTACCGGCCGATCGCCTTAGCCAGTTGCGTTGGCAAAGTGATGGAAAGGATGGTCTTGTCGAGGTTAGAGTGGCTCTTAGAGAGCAATAATTGCTTTCCTGAATTCATGAATGGCTTTAGGAGAGGCCGATCGGCCATTGACGGTGTCATCAACTTGGTCTCCGACGTTGAGCAGGAAAGATGTCGACGCAGATTAGTGGCCGCAGTTTTTCTTGATATAAAGGGCCCCTACGACAATGTCTTGCATTATGCCATCCTTGATGCGCTAGAGGATTTAGACATCGGCGGCCGAATGTATGCATGGATCGTGAGTTACCTTAGTGGCCGTACCGTGTATATGTCGACGAGCGACGGAGATACCGATCGTTATAATATTATCCGCGGAGTTCCCCAAGGGGGTGTTCTCAGTCCGACCCTCTTCAACATCACGTTGATTGGACTTGGTGCTGAACTTCCTGACACGGTGAAGGTTAGCACATATGCTGACGACATCTGCATGGGCGTCTGGAGCTACACGTCCTCAATTGCGTGCCCGACTGCAACGTGTAGTGACCATCACAGCAAGGTACCTACGACGTCAAGGTCTCGCACTCTCAACTGAAAAATGCGCACTGCTAGCATTTACGCGCAAACAAATGACGAGGTACCTAATAATCGTGAATGGGACCGAGATTCCTACGGTAGCACAACACAAATTCCTTGGTGTCATCATCGACCGGAATCTATCGTGGTCTAAACACGTCGCTGCCATGAAGACAAAGCTGAAACGTTTTGTCCACGTGGTTCGGTTCTTGGCAGGAGCAAGATGGGGTCCGCCGGAGGCTGCTCTCCTACAACTGTACCAATCTTTATTCGTAGGATACTTACGATACAGCATGCCCGTGCTCTCCAACATGAAACCTAGTTGTGTGCGCACGCTAGAAAGCATCCAAGCTCAAGGTTTGCGCACACGCTTGGGCCTGCCACGGTGCACATCAATCAACGGTACTATCGCCGAAGCTCGGGCTTGTCCCATGGATGTATATAGGCTCTGCGAGCCCCTTCGAGTTCATCTTCGCTTGCTGACCCGACACAGGCAACATCCCCTATCAGCACTCCCTGTTACCCACCCAGACTGCTGCTATTCTAGAGCTCTATCGCGGCACGAGAGCATTATGCCATCAAGATTCTCTCCGACATCTATTCCTGTGACACCTCCGTGGGTTCTGCCTAGACCGCTTGTTAGGCTTCAGATGCCTGGGATTACGAAGAAGTCCCTGGTACCATCTATCGGCTTAAAGCAACTTACCCTCCTGCACATTTATACAATGTATGGCGGTGCGACACACGTATACACTGATGGATCTACCACCTCACGTGCTTCCGCCGCAGCCTTTGTCATTCCTCAAATGACCGTCGCTAGAAGTTTCAAGTAGGATCACAAGACCACTTCAACTGCTGCGGAACTTGTTGCTATTCGGGAAGCAATACGATTCATTTCCGCAGAGCCCGCTCGAAGACGGACGATATTCTGTGATGCCAAAGCTGCTCTCCAAACCATCGATTGCATCATGATACAAGGCCCGTATTATACCTTATCGATAGAAATTGCTGAGCTTCTTGGCAATGCTATGAAAAATGGACATCATGTAGCATTCCAGTGGATACCTGCTCACTGTGGCGTGATGGGGAATGAAAAGGCTGACGCCGAAGCTAAAACAGCTTTACATAATGCCCCGGAAGTGTGCATTGCGTTTTCGCGAGCAGAAACTAACGCCTTACTTCGGCAAGTAATGCGCACCTACACTTCGGAGCACTGGAACAAGCCAGAACGCCGGCACAAGCGGCTTCATAAACGGGACCCAGAAATGAAGTTTCGTATGCCTCACAAGCTGAAGCGAAATGACATGCATCATTCACCGCATTCGTCTTGGTGTGGCATTCACAAAACGCTATGCCCACTTGATCGGCCGCAGTGACACAGGTCCCGATTGTGGTCATTGTCGGATACCAGATACACTTCAACATATATTTTGCGCCTGTCCAGCGTACGCACGACAACGACAAAAACTGATCTCATCGATTGGGCAGTATCATAGTAGGCCTTTAACCGATGCGGTTGTGTTAGGTCCTTGGCCTGACGTCAGCAGCACACGTGTGGTCATAGAAGCAGTCGTAGCCTTCTTACAAGCCACTGGACTGGATGCACGTCTTTAGATTTGCCCCAGCGTCACGAACTATATTCTCATCTCCCTACCTTACCATCGTCATTCATCACTATTTCGCTCCCCTGTCCCCCCTCCCCAGTGTAGAGTAGCAGGCCAGAGCAAACTAAGGCCGACCTCTCTGCCTTTCTGTAAATAAATTCTCTCTCTTGATGCAACACTACTTAAAGGTAACCCAGTCATCAGAGGAGTGTGTGACGTGTGATTTGCTCATAACGTTTTCCACATTTTTTTCACTTTTTTCCACATTTCTCCACATGTGTAATAAGATGAAAATGAATGTGTATGCATATAAAAATGCATTGCAAGCCCCATCAGCCTAGGTTAACTGAACTACGCCGTGGAGAAACACTGGAAACACTGCTTCACTCAAAGGATGAAAAGTTGTGTGTCAACTCAACTGGGAATGATGTAATTCCGTTTTGCGCCTCCTAATCCTGGCCCTCTCAACACAGAGGAACACATGAGGGTGGTCGCTATTCCAGATTAATAACACCCGTGGTTTTATGTTCATTTGCACTGAATAAGTTATATGTTTTGAAATCAATATTCCATTTCAGTAGCAATTGCAGGCCGCCTATCAGAGTTCATTGCGAAACTGTTATGCAACCTGTTCGGCGTAGTATCAGTGTCGTAATCTCTGTCATAATTACAATGTTCATATTTACGTTGAAGTCCCCTCGAGGTATTAGTCGGGAGAGACTCATTTTTGGCTATAAATGCAAGTGCACAGTACGTATGCATGTCAGGGAGTGGTTTTAGTATTTAAAGCAACCGAATGTAAATTTTAAAGCATTCGCCACTTATATAGAGCATTTGATTTCCTGTATTGCTGCAGATATCACAGGGGTTTCACGAGAGGTGGAATGTCCCTCACTGCCTTGGAGTAATTGACGGAAAGCACCTGACCATAGAGCGCCCTGCTAAATCCGGGTCCGTGGACTTCAACTACACACGTTCCTTCAGCAAGTCGCTGCTTGCTGTGTGTGATGTCCAATACAGGTGATTCTGGGTTTTCACTTGGCAATTTGTGCTTGGATCAACATTTTAAGCTATCGCAGTTAGCTTGCAATTTATGTTTGCATTCTCATTATTTTGAGACTCTCACAAAGTGGCAAGTGATCTGCAACAGAGTGTGTGACGTGTATAACTTGCCATGGCCATGTGTACACGAGTGTACACAGCACAGCACAAGGGTACACAGCAATCCACCCTTCAGAAGGACGGACTGCTGGGCGATTTGGTAACTCATTGGAGATCGATGGAGAACAATAGTGTTTTGTTCTTTTGCACACCACTCATCTAACAATGAATGATTATTGTATGCAATTATGGTTCGTTCTCAAAATACATTATTCGTAGAAACACAACTGGTTCCAGTGCACTGAGTATTCGTAGCCTTTGGTTACATACAAGGCTGGGCAAAGATACTTTGAAAGTGTATCGCGATACGATACAAGATACTAAGGCAAGAAGTATTGGAGATACAGATACAAGATACTGCAGCAAAAATTGTATGCGATAAGATACTTGGCAATTGTATCTTAAGATACTTCGATACATTCTCAAATTTGTTATTATAGATCCATTTAAAGTAGCAGCAAACGCCTATGCACGAAGATGTCTGCTTCAACATTTCTTAACTGTGACCTATTTTGTTTCACTTGAATGAAATGTCTGTTAGTATCTCAAAGGTTTTGCTCTTCTTGCTCAAAGTGCATTAGTTTCCTTCCAAAACAACTTATTGGGGTTTGTTTTAGCCTCTTCACAGGACAACTCTTTGTACACTTCGCTGACAGCGGTACTTTGTACAGCTTGCCGACCATCTAACAGGTTGCCATATAATCACAATAACATAAGTAAGAAGCTTTCGCACGACGGCGCAAATACAGGTGTGGACTTTTACCTTGTCCGTAAAAGACAGCTTGCACACTACCGTATATCCGGACAGGTGTACAGCAGCAACAACGCTGGTAGCGACATTTTTTTCTTTTTTTTTGGGGGGGGCGCATGTTGTATACCAGGGGTTTGAGACTTTTCGCTAGCGGCCTGGCCCGCACACATGTCCGTCTTAGTCTCATTTGTTTTTATTTGCTAAATAAGTATTTTCGTCAGCTGCACAGACATGACTGGTCTCAAGCATTCCTTTCGTGAGGAACATGTAGTCAACATGTGCTAACCGTGGAACAAAAACTCTATATTTCAGAATCTACGTCCAGATATCAGTCATTCTCTACATCGGTATCGATGTTTCTCGAATCCTGACTCCAAATCCTCTTCAGAAATGACCTATATATGAGATATAAGAAAGGCTTCCTTTCAAACGTCATTTTGTTCAAACTCTCTCCCACCATCTTCAATGTCCCGGCCCTTGCAACTAAACTTCGCGACTGCGGCCCGCTGGCTGTAAGCTCAGTTTGAGACCCCTGGTGTATATGTAGATGACGTAAAACTTCAATGAATTTTCATATTCTGCTTATCTGCTGGCGTAAAGGATTCTTTGTTGATATACTCACTAACGTGCAATCTTTTTAGCAATTTTCATACAACGAGCGAATATGTGCAACACAGAAACGTCTCAAACGTATTGTATAGTTCCACAAAGCGTCGCAGGACACCGCCGCTATTCGCGCTATTGCCACTTATAGCTCCCATTACGTGGCGATTAGCAATGCGAAAAATATTTAAGAAAGTCTTAACAGGAAAACAAACATAAGTAAAATAGAGAGGTGGTTTTGTATCAAACGTTCACATTGAATGAGTACAGAAACACAATACAGACGGCGCCCTTAATGGCTATGAGCATGAAGTATTGTCAACTTACCTGTTGAAACAATAGAAAATTCAGTGCCTATGGAAAATTGCCTGAAACAGCTCGTTCGGACGCTCATGAGCAAAACAAAGCATTCAGTGAAACAAAGTTTCTCGAATCCGCTTCCTAATATCTTTAAGATGGCTCCTAATGATTTCCATTATTATAACGCAAACTCAATTTCGCTATTTTCCTAAGCGGTAAGCAGAATGTTTTGTACTGTTTACTCAAGGTACGCCCACATAATTATATATTTGTTTTCAAGATCCCCTTGGCAACTTGTAAACGTGTAAACAGTAGTGGAAATAAAGTAGACAGAAGAACAAAGCAGAGATCTTATTTTGGGAGCGCGTTACAAAAGACATACTGCAGTGACCAGACCGTAAGGGATGCAAAATTACAGCTAAGAAAGCACTTGTGCTAATAATCAAATTATGATTTCATAAATTGTTCGAATAAATGTAGCAAGAAGTGAAAAAATGCGGTACGCCATGATATTTTCTGTTAGGTAAACGCTTGCTCTTTTAGATCTAGCATCAGTACCAGTGGTGCTAACGTTGTTAGATTCTTATTTGCATATATATATAAGTTAATTCATGCCATGCAAGTCAAACATACATCCACGAGATCCTCCAAATCGCTGATATGTAAAATCCACGCGACGCAAAGAACCCCATTCTTGCACGCATCACATTTCGTTACGGAGCAAGACGCAAGAGAATCTTCAATACGACACTGTAGCAACTTCAGAATTTGCGCGATAGACGCGGCGCAGGACAGTGGCTAAGAGCAAGTGTCGCGGAATTGGCGCAACTAAAAAGAAAAGAAATCAAGCAAATAAAAGGTATGTTGGTCATCATGCACTATGTATGGACTTAAATGCGAACATCTGCAACAGAGATCTCACTGGCTGCATGTATGAAATTTATGCAGTCATTCTGAAATGGCTGTATAAACGTTGGGTCCGATCAAAAACTGTGTGTGGTGTCAGTTGTGCTTCTTGAATACATGCTGCGTATGTCCTAGTGAGCATCATTTCACTGGTACAGATGCGTTAATGCTTCAGATTATTTGCCTCGCTTGTAATGCAACGAACACTGGGCCTGCATTGGTTTTTAACTGGACACTTGTTAAGAACACGATGACGTGCATGTGTTTCCTATGTGTGCAGAAAGTGCAGTCGTTCACTTGAGAAAACGCGTGTTGGGGCTAGTTGCTGACTGCATATTTTTCTTTTTCAAAAATATCTAGCGTTGACCAATAACCAGATTCACACAAAAGCAGCACCTGTCCCGTCATGTCTTCCTGCGTACTTATGTGCAATGTTTAGCGCTGGATTTCTTTTTGAAAATGCAGTGGTTGGGGCGAGCTAACAGATTGCAAAACATCTTTAAACCATGCTTATGGTTGTGATAATTTTACACTATAAAACCACCACAAAATGGAAAGCCACCCTTAGAAGTTCAAGGCTATGCGTGCTGAACTGCCACGACAGGTGCATGCTCATTGTGCCATAATTTTTTTTACATGCTCACCTCTCGTTACCTTCATCTGCAGTGATGTGTCTGCTGCAAGAAAAGATGGAATGTGTAAGTCTCTCAGTACTTGTGCATACTTTTTCGAACACTTTTTACTGTTTTGCTTCAATGTAAGTGTACTTATGCTGCATTCTTTGTAATGTATATGTAGAATGCTTTGCTATGATCGGCGTCATGGGCACATTGAAGGAAAGGCTGCCATCTCCTCTCCAGCTTTCTAAATTTTGCACTAAGCTCTCCCTCATTGGGTAACTAAGACCTATGGCAAGCACAGAAATACATGCAATGTTCTCTTTCTTCAGCAGTCGCACGCATAAGCCCTATTTTGTGAAGTTGTCCACATGCCACTTGTACGTTGTGCTATGTTTTTGTGTTATTTTCATGCATTGTGTATTTTGCGTTATTTTCATGCATTGTGTTGCGGAAATTGAAACATGCAATCCTCTGTTCAATGAAGAGTGAGCATTGTTCATTACCTTTGGTCAGTCTCACTCATGTTGCACAGTACCCTGAAAGAATGAAGCACAGAGTTAGCACTTTGCTGCTGTAGCCCCAATTCTTCTGCATCAAAATACTATGTTGTCGCCACATTCATGATCACATGCATGTCCACTGTGAATGAGTTCTTGAGACCAGTGTATTTATGTGCATTTATAAGTGTGTGTATTTGTGTATTCATTCCAGTCACATGAATAAAGTACATTTAGCCTTACAGTACTTGATTGTCAAGAAACATTGAAACTTACACCACAGGCTCAGACTCAACTTCTGTGAGTTCAAGCATGGCTTCAAAATGGGGCCATTTTATGGTAGGAATGTCGGCTGCTCCGGCTCCGCTTCGCTGTTTGTCACGTACCTCCTGCAGTTTTCTTTTAAAGATGTCTGTCAGGTTCTTGAAGCGTTTCTCAACGAGAATGCCTGAAAATAAAGCACGTGCTATAATGATGCCTTCTGCATATTCTCTCGCTGTTGGAATTTTCGACAGTAATAATGAACAATTTTTTGACCACAACAATTAAGAGATGTGGCGTCAGTTGCAGCACCCTGGAAATTGAATATTGGGCATGCAAATAAACCACATGCCATCTCAACTAATAATAATTGTTGGGGTTTAACATCCCAAAACCACGACACGATTGAGAGACGCCGCAGTGGAAAGCTCCAGAAATTTCGCCCACCTAGGGTTCTTTACCGTGCACCTAAATCTACATACCATCACGGCTGACGCAATGAAGTACAATGAGAGCTATGTGTGGTGCTAAGGGTGTCTGCCAGGCTGTTCTAACGGAGAGGCTGTTTATGCTGTCGGCAACTTGTGTTCTGTCGTAAACAAACTCCTCTTCATGAACCGGCACGTAATCCCTTCATTATCTTCACAGTGAAGTTGTTTAAGCAATCACTAACTTGTTCTCCATTGTGCAAAACTGCTCAGGTGTGTATGTGTCACAGGTACTGCGCAAGCCCCACCACCGTGTACAGCAGGAGCGAGTGTCGTCAAACAAAAGCGAACGTGTGAAAAAGAGAAAAAGAAAGATAAAAAATAGAGAGAAAGAGAGAGAGAGAGCAAGATGAGAAATTTTGAGAGAAACAAAGGGAACACAAACGTGAAAAGATAGAAACACATACAAACACGAGAAATTGATTTTAAAAAGCACAGTAAGACATAAAAAGAAAGAAAGAAAAAAAACGAGAGAGAAAGAAGCGCAAAGAAGCACTCTCGACACAATTTATAGGGACGGAATGCACTTCAATGCAACGAACACAGCCCTCAGAGATCCGATTTTCGGTGCACATGTATTTTGATTGTGTTAGCCATCGATTTAATTAGGTTTAATGCGGCCGCTCGTCTAACGCAGCTCTAAGGTCGGTACGCATTCCCTGCATCGTTCTTAAACATCTGGGACACATTCGTATGCAAATTCAGACTTGAAAAACTCCTGTTTCTGTGCATTTCGTCCACTCTGGTTAGGCTAGGAATGTGCTGGCGGGTTCGGTGCGGCGACGTGGTCAAGAGCGAGGTGACGTCACGGCTCACCACTTTTTCGAATCACTGAATGCGCTCTGCCGAAATGGACTGTGGACATCTCCTTTGCATGAACTCATAGAGAATAACTCCCCAGAAGTTGTAGTATCTTATTCTGCTCCAGAAATATCACGAGTATTGCCTGACCTTAACGCTGCCGCGTCCTCCAGCCTCAAAGGGCGACGACCCAACTCTCTGGATAACATATTCTTGGAGTCTTGCACCTAGTCAACTGTGCGTAAATAAATAAAGTATATAAGTAATATATATATATATATATATATATATATATATATATATATATATATATATATATATATATATATATATATATATATATATATATATATATATATATATATCTCGGTGCCTTAGTACACTTTTTCCTTTCATTCTTACTCGATTAAATCGATAAACAAATACAGAAGTAAAGAGAATGACAAACTTAGAATATAGCTGAGCTAGTTGGTAGGTGTTCATATTAAGAAGACATGACGTGAAAACACGCACATAAGAGAAAAGTCGAGAGAGTGAACAGCTATCTCTCACGTAGACCACCACTCGCACTTGATTGATGGGTATGACCTCTTACGTGGGAATGCGGAGATAAATATTTGTGTCTATAGCGGCGTTTCTGGTGTCTTGACTACTCTCCTGTGTCCGTGTTTGCACGCTCTGTTTTTATAAAGGGCCCCTAACAGCCTCTGAAAATACAACGAAAAACAAAAACAACGAGCGCGTTATTCTCTCTTGGCGTTTCTTGTCTTTCGATGCACTTCGTGATGCCAGAACAGTGATTCACGTGACATCATCAGGGTACATACTCTCGACTGGTCCATATACGAGAAATAACAGTTGTGAATTCTCCCATAATGCTTTGCTATGCTGCCGCCCGCCCGCTCTTGCTTCTCTCGCACGACTATCGTGCGCGATTAACTGATTTCGCTCCATTTTGTGCGTTTGCGACCGCGCATGCAGAGATAAGACTGAAGCCGACAAGCGCGAAATCGTGATAGGTTTCAACGCTTAGTGCTGACATTGTACGCGTGCTTTATGAAGAAATAAGTGGCGAGGAGATGTCCCCTGTAAGAAGGGTATTGAAGGCGAGAACGAAACCAATGAAAAAGGCGCCGGATTATATGATTCTTCAAACGGACGCAGTCTTTACAGCGGAGACGATGCAACTTTCCAGGAAGAAACATGGCTGATCCCTTCGTCATAGGAATCGGTATAACACGAAAGTGAAACGTGTATACACAGAAATAGTTCTTATTGTGTAGTAATATATGAGAGTTTGTACAATGTCTATTCGTATTTGGCAGCTATAGCACCGATTGGTGTGGACGCAACCATGTTGACGCCTAGTTCGTAGAGGCCTTTAGCTTGAGCCGCAAACGCGTGGGTCCCGATGGCCTCTGTCTCGCTCCATCAATGCACGACATTCGCCTGTCCAAATCATGTCCTTCCTGCAACGCGTATTGCAGCATTTTTGTTAGTCGGTGCTCTCGCAATCGAAGTAGTCGGCGGTGGAGAAATCCCGTTGGTGTATGTGGAAGCTGCACTACTCCGATGAGCCGGCGCACGCTGACAGGAAGCGAAAGGCAAAGAACGTAACCGCGTCTAGGGTGCCTCGGCGACGCCAGCGCTGCCAGTATCCCTCGCTGGTATTGAGACGCTTTAACAATGACCTCCGATATCGCGCGCAATCTAGGAGTAAGAGCTAAGTGTCGATCGTGACGCATTACTTCTTTTCACCTCTCACAGACGGCGGCACAGCCCCGCTCCGCCTGCCTACACCGCCAACAGAGAGCACCCTGTAAGAGAGAATGTGTGAAAGATATAAGGCGCGTTCGTGAAGCGTCCGGCATCTGTCAGGTAGCTTAGTTTCTTTAGCATCGGGCGCTTACCGTCGCGGCCGCCACGGCGTAGGTTCGATTCCCAGCGGCGAATCTTCTCCTTAGTCTTTTTTTCTTTCTCACCCGTTGCCGTCCATTTTATGAACGTAATATCCGGTAACGGAAGTACTAGGTGGACCCCGGCATAAAACAATTTCGTGTTAAAAGGCGAGCCCACTCCGATGGTTTTTTGTATGTTTTTATTGCGTTAAAAGTTGTATGGACACTCAGGACAGGTTTTCACCGTCGCCACCTTGTTCCGTATAAACACTAAATCCATAACATAGCTCCGCGCATTATATGTTCTATTCGCGAGTAAACGCTCGCGAGCGCCGGCAAGGAACATGGCTAAAGCAGAGATGAAACAAGCTGGCCATCTCCGTCACACGGAATAACATCAACCCGCGTGCGAGGCCTGCCGTCGATTGCTCCTCAAGCAGAAGGAAACGCCCTGCCGGTCATTTGCTGGGCGATGGAGCAGGAAGGGATGTCTGGGGAGAGGGACTGCGTAACTCGAGCAGCAACTGTGAACTTTGACTCTAAGTGCGCGGTCGAGAGCGCTGGCACGCGTGCTATTTCGGCAGCGAACGGCTAGTATACCTTCAACGCGCTGTGAGCGCTGTGATCTCACTGCTTCGCGATCGAACCACTGATACGACAAACTGACCGAAAACCGCTTCTCTCCCGGGAGCGGCCGTATTGCCATACACAAGCGCTTTCTAGAGTTAAGTGACATCGGAGCAAAAAGACTTCGCTAGAGCTGCTAGTCCTCGTTCATATAACATTACGGGCTGTACTTATCGCATTCACTGCTTCGCCCTCCCGCTGCTGTCGCATTGAGCGGCCTGCGCAGCCTTATGCACTCCTTTAGTGTGACACTGTACATAATGATTGTCGGTTGTTTCGCCGGTAGCGCATGTGGTGTCCTGGGCTCCGATTCTTCAGCTTCGGGACCTAATGTTAGCGTGCATGACAGGGGCATAGCCAGAAATTTTTTAGGGGCGAAGCCCCTTAAAGCGTCACCCGTTCGTCCCTCGTAGTGCGTAACCAGTCGCAACGCTAGTACCAGATCTTGACCTCCAAGGTGGTGCCGGTGGGACATTTTTCCTGTGCGTTGTTGAACAATAAAAAATTCGCAGCGTGCGCGTTAACTAAAAGCCGAATTCTTCTGTCTCTCATTCCCCATTAGCAGCCATTGGCATGTTCCAGTAGGAAACGTTAGTAGAAGTAGAAGTGTAAGTGTTAGCTAAAAGCCGACTTCTTCTTCTCTCATTCCCATTAGTAGCCATTGTTTACCTCCAAGGTAGTGCCTGGTGAGATTTCTCCTGTGCGTGATTAAACATTAAAAATTTTGTTCAAAACGCCGTTGATTGATGAAATAAACCAACGAAAGACGCCAGATGTTTTCTAAAAGCAAAACGAAAGAACGCCAGATGTTTCTAAAGCAAAACGAAAAGACGCCAGCTGCTTAAAGAAAGACGCCAGATGTTTTCTAAAGCAATGATTTTCTAAACAATGAAAATTCACAGCGTACATATAAAATTAAAGTGAGCTGCAAGTCGTCATAACGCTCATCGAACCTTTAGTATAAACGCGCCCGATCTCACGTCGGTGATGATGTACTGGGCAAAATTCACGGAAGATTCACGGTTTACCGATGAACCTCCGCAGCTTCGCCCACTCATCATCATTCACTCCGTGGATATGCTGGGATTTTTCGGGGAGGGGGGGGGGATTCAACCATACTTTATGTATGTTCGTGCGTGAGTTTGTATGTCTGTGTGTATATATACGCAAGCAAAACTGAAAAAATTCGGGAGGGGGGTTTGAACCCCCCAAACCCTCCTGGCTACGCCCCTGCTGCATGTACATGGCGGCGATCGCGAGGCAGCATTGCGACAGGTACTACATGCATTCGTTGACTGCTCGGACGCAACCCGGTCACGTTTAGGGATACTTGCCATGCTTGGTTCAGCTGTCACTTTGGGCTGCAAACGGGAAAGGTAGTGTGCAAAGAGTGGCGCTACTGCATCCTTGTTAAGCCGCCGCTTCTTATATTCTTTGAAATCTTCGGGTCGTAAACGACGGCTGCATATTCTAGTGTAGTTTGAAGCTGTATTAGAAGACCAATTATCCCGCCTAATTACTGCACGGAGGCAGTGCATGCCTCCACTGATGTGCAGAAAGATTGCACTGCCTACCATCCTTGAGGCTGTAAGAAACCACGTTAGGCGCAGAAATATCTCGGAGGGAGGCCGGGAATGTTCAATACATTGGCTGGAAGAAAAAAAAGATGACTTCCGCCTTTCAGTCGTCCTAGATGAATGCATAAGGGAACCTGTAATGTTTTTTTCTTTAGCAATAAAGGGAAATAATAAAAAAGACAATACTGACTTCTTTCAGTTCCATTTGTAGATTGGAACACAACAGTATGACATACTAAGTCATTGAGGGGTCGCAATAGCCTGAAATAGAAAATAAAACGCGAATACTATCAAACTCGAGTGCAAGTATCGAACCGGCAGCATGGCCTGATAAGACTGCCTGCGGAATACGTACAGCGGGGATGGAAAGACACGCGAACATGCGGCATCTGCATTCTTTGCTGTTTCGCATTTATTTTCAAGTGGTTATAGCCTGGATGATTTATGAAAAGTCGATGTTGTCCATGACACGATAAAATACTATCTAGCATCTTTTTATCGCCACCACGGTTAGAGCGTGATGAAAACAGCGCGCCGCAATGTTCGCCTTTCTTTCCATCGCCCTGTACCTGTGAAAGCCTGCAAGAAGCACAATTCGTGACCTTCGCGATACGCGCGGTCGTTCAGCGCCAGCTTCTTGTGGATGGATGGACGGATGCTATGAGCGTCCCCTTTATAACGGGGCGGTGACATGTCTGCCACGAGGCTCGAAGGAGAGAAAAAAAAAAGAAAAAAAAGTCTACTTGCACAGCGCCACCACGCGGCAGCGGCGAGCGGACGCGGAGCGTGCGCTCGATGCCCTGAATAGAGCGTTCGCCCAGGCACTGAAAACATAGAGGAGGCGCTGACCTGTGTTGCATATGCGCGCACAGAAAAGAGAAAAAAAAAAATCCAGACACAGGCGGACATGACGCAAGCTAAGCTATATCAGATGCAAATGTAAAGCCTGTTTTCATGTGATAGGAACAACGTCTGCATGATGGAATCCTCCATAAAGCTCCTTTTAAATTAGCATGTCCATCTTTCACGGCTTTCGGAAGAAATTATTCTTTTAATAAACGTTCATATCGGTGTTCTCAATCCTGTTATCAGCATTTTTCAACGTTTTTTACGCCACCGGGGCGCACAAGCAGCTCGAAATCACGCGCCAACATTGAATTCTGCGGCGCGTCCACGAGAGCCACGGCAAAAAATGGTTCTGTGCGCAGCGCGCGCCGGCGGCGGGCGAGGAGAATCGAGGAGGAAACGCGCGCGCAGCAGGGTGTCGTTACTTCCCCAGATCAAGGGGCTCTAGGCCCGTCTAACCCCGCCAACAGAGAACATCGTGCGAGAGAGAATGTGTGAGAGATATGAGGCGCGTTTTTGGAATGTCGTGCTCTGCCTCGTTAGCTTAGCCGGTTGAGCACCGGGTGCTTCTCGTAGCGGACCAAGAGGTGGTAGGCTCGATTGCCGGCGCGGGAACTTTTTCTTTCAGTTTTTAACACGAAAGTGTTTTATGCCGGGGCCCACCAAGACTTCAGTGACGTATTTCCGTCACGGAAATGACGTCGAAAAAATATACACACTCAGATGGTAAAGAAAGAACGGTACCGTCAACGGGCATCGAACCCACGACCGCTGGGTCCGCAACAACAGATGCCGGGCACGCTACCCACTCCCCACGGTCACAGACTCTGGAGGCTTTACGAACGCGCCTTTTATATCTACCAATCTTCCGGTCGGCTGGGTGTTGTTGGCCTCTGGGAGTGGTAAGGTAAAGTAATTCGTCATTGCTGTGGCCTCCGCTACTAGAACCTGCAAAGCGTTACGCGTCCGTGCCATTCGGCGCGTTTTCAATAGACCCTTTCGCTGTTTACAAACACAGCTGCTGGACGGCTTCCGGTTTTGTGCGCCAGCATTGCCTAGTAGCATTGGCGGGGAACAAAAGCCTTAGCGAGTAGCCCGCACATTTTCACCACTTTTCTCCCTGTGTCTGGCCAAATATTTTAAATCAATATTCTTCTAAGCTGCACACGCAGCATTACAAGAGTTAGGCCTTCACTTTATGCGCCTTCATTTTACCGGAAAGCGGAATAAGAGTCTTTCCTTATTCTGGCACTACATAAAAAATACGCTTTCTGCTTCGGCGTTAGAGAGTGATAATTGAAGTGACCGGAAGTTTCTTGGATGCAACACGTGTTGCCTCTGTCACAATATTGAAACCGACCGAAAAGGCGAATAGAAGTTGAATTTTGTCGATACCTTAAAGGGCCCCTAAACCACCCAGAGGTCGAAATTTAGTTGTGGCGTTGCAGTTGTGCACGAGTCTACAGCGAACGCTGGCGGAGTTGCACGCGCTTTCTCGTTTCGCTCTTTCCTTCGCTAGGCTGCGTTCGTCGGCTCGTCTATCCACCTCTCCGAGTGCCCTTCCTCAGCGTCCGAGGTCGAAACGCAAGCGCGCGCATCTGCTAGCAGAAAACAGGCTCTTGTTCGCCCACTGACAGCGTCTCTTGCTCGCGACGTCACCTAATCATACAGGTGACGTCATGACGGCTGTTGTCGACAGAGCAAATGCAGGGGGAGGAGCAGGCGAGCGTCTGTTGGTGGTTTAGGGGCCCTTTCAAGGGCCCCTAAACCATCGACAGATGCTTTAGGGGCCCTCCGTGCCTTTACTCTATCGAAAACGGACGTCACGACGTCACCTGTACGATTAGGTGACGTCGCGAGCAAGAGGCGCTGTCAGTTGGCGAAAAGAGCCTGTTTTCTGCTAGCAGATGCGGGCGCTTTTTGCGATTACACCTCGGACGCTGAGCAAGGGCACTCGGAGAGGTAGATAGACGAGCCGACGAACGCAGTCTAGCGAAGGAAAGAGCGAAACGAGACAGCGCGTACAACTCCGCCAGCGTTCGCTGTAGACTCGCGCACAACTGCAACGCCACAACTAAATTTCGACCTCTGGGAGGTTTAGGGGCCTTTTAACACACTGCGAGGTGGCGACCTTTGCCCAAGCGTCGTAAAAGCGTCGGCTTCGCTAAGCATCACGCTAATACAAATAGCTCTGCGACGCGCGCCTGCCTCACCTGGCTGTAACACCGCGTTCCATGCTCACGCGTTCGCCCCGAGGAATATCGCGGCCGGGCTACCGGGGCGGCACCACGCGCTTGGCGTTTCCCCTTAGTCCGGCCGTGGTGTTTAATCACATTTTAACATGCCGCGGGATGGCGACCAAGTTCTGCGTCCAATAGGCACCCGGCAATGCAGTTTCCAAGATACGATGGCAGCGCCAGAAAACACAGCCTAGCGAGTGGACGCAGCAAAATCGAGGGTTTATCCTCCGCATCCTCTATGTTCAGAAAAGCTCCTTGACTTGAACGTGACTTGCCACCGCCTCAATGCAGTGCGTTTGAAACGCGTTTGTAGCGTTTGTGCTGCCTTGGCACAGCCTGAAAAGAGCGCGTTCTAAACGCGTTTGTGCTGCATTGAAGGTGGTGGCAACATCCCTGAGATGATTACGAAAGCACGTAGGAAGCGTTCGTTGAAAGAGGCGCCCAAAAGGAAGACACTTGAGCGCGTCGATGTGTCCAGCGAGCGTTTCATTTTCTTGCTATCCCTGGCGGCTGGTGCCCTCAACACTTAGGCGTTCGATAAGAGCTCCATCGCGCCCTCTGGTCAGTGACGGGTGCCTATATGCGACGCTCTTCTGGCTATCACACCTCGTTCTCTGATTACGCTTTCACCGTTAAATACTACAGCTACCACAAGGGTTTGTTTCATCATTTAACATGGACGTGAGTCCGTCGGGATGGAGATGTACCACCAATCATCAAAGTGGGTGCATACACGTCAAACGGCGCCATTAGCTGCCAGACATCAATATACATTGTGCAAACTCTCTTATATCAATGTACAGTAAGCATTCAGTTTCTTCTGTAAGGGCACGCTTTACTTTCGTGTTATTCCGTGTTCTTTTTTTTTCTTTTTGTAGCATCCCTTTTCTATCATCTTTCACTCCCCCTTCCCCTTTTCCCAGCACAGGGTAGCCAGCCGGTCTGAGAACTGGCTAACCTCCCTGTCTTTCCCTTTTTCTTCTCCTCCTCCTTCCTCCTCCGATTCCTATGACGGAGGGATCAACCGAATTTTTTCCTTCTCATCCGTTAGCGTCCGCATCAGCAGGGATTCTATCCCGCGATCTTCGGTTTAGTAGTCGAGCACCATAACCACTAGACCATCGTGGCGGGTCCATAATGCTTCCTTTGCAGAGTTAGCTGGTATTACTATGTCCAGTGAAACGTTGTCCCTTAGCCCTTCTCTTAGCAATGTTTGCGGGTGTCACGCGCAGACATACATAGCTACAGACATAAACATACGCGCAGACATACATAGGTCTAGACTGCATCAGTTGTCCAGAGCTATGCTAGGGGAGCGTTACGTCACCGGGCGACGTGCTGGAATGGTCGGCACAGAAGTTCCACTGATTGCAGCAATCACACTGGTTCAGTAAGGTGGTGTCTCGCGTCACTAGCAATCTCGGCACATCTTGACCTGATGAGTGGTTTTATTGGGGAGGCGTGGCCCAGATGGCGAGTGGTAAGATCGTCATGTAGCGCTTGCAGCAGCTCTGGTTGCAACTGAAGGAGCGACGATAAGGTAGCTGGTGCAGGCGGGCGAGAATTTTCTGTATGAGAATGCAGTCTTGCAAAGAAAACGAAAAAAAAAGAAAATATATCCCCGCCAAAATACCTTAGGAACAAGATCAGTCTTGCCTTCCAAATATTTTGAAAAACTTCATAGCAAAGAATGGGCTCGTTGTCGTGCGGCGAAGTCGTTGCCGCTTATCGATTCCAGGAAAATGACGCTGTTGACGTTGCCTTGTGCCAGTTGTTCAAGGGTGGCGCAGGACAGGCTGTCGCCATCAGCGTGCTTTGGTCCGGTTTTGTGTACCACAGCGATGGCAAGTTCCTAAAGTCTGAGGCTTCATCGAGTGAGGTCACCTGAAGGGTCCTTCGGGTTCTTCGGGGCATAGGTAGGGGGCGAAACTTTCACGATGCCCAAATAATTCAAAGGCACTCTTTTTCGGTCGTGGAATAATTTGCTTCCGACATCGATAGCGACCGACTACCTAAGCGAGGAGCCTTTCTTGTCCGCCTATCCTCTGTGCAAGCACGGCTCCGAGACCTACGCTGATACGTACATGTGCTGTATCCACCAGCATTTCCTTCAATGTCCTTGCCAACTTTGTCAACTCAGAGGCATCTGCCTTTCGTGGCCTGAATGAAGGAGTCCTGCGTTCCTTCCTCGATGAAGTGAGTCTGCGGTAATTAAAAAAATCCAAGAGACAATTAGGCCAAGGAAAGCATAAACGACATTATTTGTTGTTTTAACTGTAGTGTAAGGATTATGACATAAATAGAAATGAATTAAATTGGACGACAAAACAGGCTTTTTCCCAGTGTGGTCCGAACCGACAACCTTCGAATTACGCTTAATTTATTGCTGAGCTGCCACCTCCTGCAAAGATCACGTGCTGCGTGACGCTCTCTCGTTAAAAGAGTGTTCTAAATTTGCCGTTTGGCTACGAGTAACGCTAGCTAACATTCCCGGGGATTACACGCGCAGAATTACCCAAACGTAGTGGACGGGGGAAAGCCCTCCGTCGTAGCTCAATTGGTAGAGCGTCGAATGCGTAATTCGAAGGTTGTGGGTTCGGGCCCCATCAAAGGAAAGGTTGTTTTTCTCCGGTTTATTTCTCTTAAATTTATGAAATAATTACTACACTACAGTTAAAATCAACAAATAATACCCGCTATGATTTCGCTAGCTTAACTGTCTGTTGGATTCCTTCGGTTGTGCCTAAAACTGGAACGAGCCCCTCCAACAATTTCCCTTCTTTCGCCCTGTGGTTATATCGTGCACAATAAGAAAAACAACATGAGTTCTTTCAAAATGCATCAAGGTGTTTTCCCCATGCGGTGGCCATTGCTTTTTATAAGCACCAAATAACAGAAAGCAATAAATATTTAGACACTAAAGAAAAAAATATGGACCAGTATTCCTCAACTAAGTCGCAAAGAAGAAAAAAGTAACAGTTTCAGCGCAAGGGCGAAGCAATGAATGCGATAGCAAGAAAAGCGGCCCATGATGCACGCGCTGCTACGCTGAAAAAACATCTGCCGCCCGGCAGCAACTACCGCGCTAGCAGACAGCGGAAGGGCAAGGTTCTCCCTGCGCATATATTAGAATAAATGAGCGAGCTGGCCCACGACTTTTAAATGCGCCCGTTGCGCTCCTACGCCATCCCGCTGGTAATGAAGAAACGCTTATAAGCGCCTGCCGTCCCCGAATCCTGCCAGCGGTAAAGGGTGTGTATATAACGCTCGCCGTTAGCTGCCTCAAGGATCTGCGCTTTGTGGCGTAGTGGTTAGCGCCACGCGTTGTGGAGCGAGAGGTCGCTGGTTCGATTCTGCGCTTCGGAAGCGTTTTTCTGAATTATTTTTCTTTGGGACTGTTATATATATATATATATATATATATATATATATATATATATATATATATATATATATACATACGGTGCATGACCGCGGCGCCAAAACCAGCCGAGACTGTCCATATAATTGCTATCGCAATAAAAACACGGCGGAATTTCGTACATTATGTTGAGGATGTTACCTTTAACTCTTGTATACACAGTTCCCTTTGCATGCCTGATTATTATTGATGCAATGAGGCTGTATTGGCATCCGACCAGCTTGTCTGGGGCTATGTCCCCAACTGAATGTTGGCGAAAGTATTACGCAAGCTAAATAACGAAATCAAGTGTAAAAAACATCTTAATAGGAGAGCTGTATTGCATACTTTCGTCCAAAGTGTGTGTTTTTTGTTAATAAAAGCAAATCGCATTGCGTTACGATTGCGCTTTTTTATTCTAGGTCATACAATAGTTGTCAAGGAAATTAAACTTTTGTATGTTCGGGCACATGCCTTTCCAGTAGGTGAGTGCAAAAGGAACATTTCACGGCGTTCTTCGCGTTGAAAAAAATACAAAACTGCTCCATATGTGAAAGCGCAATGCATGTTACCGGGTGCATATAGTCACGCGAACTTATACAAATGTAATGAATATAAACCTTCATGTACACTTACCTGCAGTTACAATTTAGGATGTAAATTTGTTTAATTTGTATATCTGGCGAAATGTACCATTTACGCCACTTTATTTCACATCGTAACCACACAGGCTGTATCTCTTGTGTATCTGCTATGTAATATCCGTGCGATTTGCATTCCCGCAAGATGTAACTTAGTTGTCTAACAAATGTTACACGAAGCAACAGAGAAGTTCGAAAGAACCCTTGTTTTTTCAGCATCGCCACATTTAACAAATCGTCCACGCTGCGCATTCCAATCTCACCGCAATCGTTGGAAACGCTTGCGGTTTCTTGTGTATAATTCACATCAAAATGAACCCTAGAACCGGTGAAAAGCCTTCCGCATTTATATGTGGTCTTGTTTGTACATTTGACACACACACACGCATGTGCGTACACCGTTGAATTTTCCAGCCACATTATCCATGTCATCGTAGGTTGGCCTCGCGCTTCAGCGTAAATGTAATAAATTACCAATATTTCTAGACCACATCAGGTGCATACCATCGGTACTTCAATATACCTGTAAATTACCTTAATGTGACTATTCAAAACGCCCAAGAAAAAAATTAGCATTCATATGTAACATTGCTACGTTATTTCGCACCGCTTAGAAGGCGAATACTAAACCACACGAACACAAGCCTTCGTCTTCTAAGCGGTGCGCAATACCGTAACAATGAATAGATACCAACTGGCCCAAGCATGTACTCTTATAAGTTATATAGCGCTTTACTTCCACCTATAATAAATGTGATGAAACCAGAAAAAAATGAAAGAAGCCATCGATGTCTTGGCCACGTACGCACATTTTATTGAACTTCTAAAGGTAACATCCAAGTCGTACTCTCCAACCCAGAGTGAAACTTGATGAACAGATGAAACTGGAGGCATGCCGATATATGTATTTGATTTTCATACCATTAGTCCTTCTGAGAACGCGTGAGAGCCTGTGGAGAACCATATCTTCGCTAAACGCGTGCCTTCCTACGTAGCACCTTTGTGACGCTTCTGTGACGCTTCTGTGACGCACATAACAGCAGAAATGGGTACAGTGCAGCTGGGGATAAGACGGGGTGAAAGCTAAATGAATTTGTCACATGCCTACCGCGCCAAACGCGACACAAATTTTCTGTATTTTCACAAGACAAGTTACGTGGGGCTTTGATTGTTAGAAGCGGCAATATAATTCCATCGGCGTCCTCCTGCGCATTAGTATCGTATAAACATAAGCTGGTGTTCGAAGTACGGGTCGCAGATAAACAGAATATCCTTACTGCGACGAAAACACGAGACTGCTACATAAGAACTACTTCAAGGAGATCCCTGAGCAATCACTGGAATCATGGGTCCAAGAGACGCTAATAAGAGGGACGCGGCAACTGTAGGGCCCCTCCTTCACCCTTTTCTACGTGCAGAGACATTCTCCTTCTCCGCGCCAAGTGCGATTCCCTAAGTGAACGAGCTACATCGGGAAAGCGTGGTTTCGCGAATTTCCAAGTAGATCCACCGTCTACGCAGTGTTGCCTCCTAGGCACTGTGCATTCCTACTTAGTGGAAGTGACCATGTGCGGCCTATAGCTCTCTTTAGTGGAAGCAAGATCCCCTTCTAGGAATCATGTATGTCGGCAACACTCGCATACTCCTCACTCTGCCCGTTCCATCTCGCCCCCGTCCAGTCGCCTCCGTACATTTCGCCATCTGGCCTCCGTCCAATCGTATAAGGCGCTGTGATGGCCAGCATATAGGTCTCAAGCATCGTCCGCCTGGCAAGCACAATAAAATGTGCACCATTCCAAACAAGCAGTTATTTCCCATTCTGTGAATGCAATCGCAACACACGAATGAGCTTGCTGTATCAGAGCCGCCGTGCTACTGCTCTTATGGGTAATTGAACGAGTGCTCTGCTTGGACAACATGCGTGAATATGGAAACACTAAATTCTGTTCTTGGGAAAGCAGACTGCCTATGTTGAATCCTTACTTGAGCAATGTAGAAAGTAGGTGGCGTCATCGCTAATTCCAATATATATTCTGTTGCCTTACCTGCTTTGTTATTCCGGTATATCCGATTCGTCATTACGTGAGCCATCTAAGTTTGTTGCTATTTCAATATTCCACTACGATTACCATTATATTTAGCATTTGTGAGTTTCCTAGAACTGCATTTTATTGAACTGCAGTGTCCCCCCTCCCAACCCCTCTATACCTGGAAAGAGAAAGAAAAAATGAATGCCTTTATTCGAGAAGACTGCTCGGAAAAGGCATAGGAAGATTCACAAGGCAGGTGGCGAAAAGTACCTGGAAAAATGAAGGATGAGTACAGGATAAAAGTAAAAGATGGCTGCGAGTCAAGGTAGAGTGGCATTTTAAGAGAAATATGAGCGGGGTTTTCCCTTTTCCAATGTAATGTTTCCGAAGAGATTAACTGGGGAGCGTGCGCGGACTGTTTATAATATTGGTCGAAACAAACACAGAGACAGCTTTAAAGCATATGTTTGTCTATTTACCTAACAAAACAGCGACAGAAGTAATCCCAGATTGTAATAGATTCAGTAAGGCTGGAGTTTATCCCCATGGCTAGGCGCGCATTGGTCACATCAGAGTTTACAAGGGGACACCATTGAATACCATCCCGATTATGGTAAAGTGGGCGTAACCCTTAGCCCAAGTTCCCCCTTACTCCCAACGCACACACAGAAAACATTTTCTTCTTCGCGCGGAGGTCAATTTGGAAAAGGTGCCGCGTGCGCTTGCGGCGGCACGCATCCGCGTCAGATCACGTGTAATTGGTAAAGAGCGGCTATATTGTATGGCCTGAAAGCTGTTGGGAGAAACAATGGAAGCATTTCACTAGCCACACATATACACCAATTACTCAGGACCGGTATAAATTTTGTAAGAGTGTGTACCAGCGGCACACTTTCTTTCTTGCCCATTGCTACAGCGTTTCTGTCCGCAGAGATTTGTGCGACGAGAATGCGAACACCTGGCTGATAGGGTGGAAAAGGTGATGAAGAATTGTGTGCGACGCCGTCTGTTTTTGCTTAGGAAGCAAGTCTTGGGTGTGGAGGATTTAGTGAAAATGGTATCGTTTCATCCTGTTCGCACGTTTGAAAGCACGTTTTCCATGCGAGCCTGCCGATGAACTGATAATTGACCTGGCGTCTGCAGAATTTTCTTCTGAAGAAGAGTCGAAAACCATTCAACCTGAGGATGTGCAAGTTCGACGATTCGTGCCCTGTGCCCTCATTGGAACGCTTTCACAGCTAATGTAGGTACACAAGTAAGGAGGCTGTACTCAAGTCGTCCCATTTCGTCGCGGTCTGTCCTGGCTTTCCAAAAATAGTAATTTATTCCGCTAAGCTCTTTATTACCGACAAACTGGCAGTATGGCGTAGGAATTGGCAGTTTTCCTCAATCCTGCATAGAAAGAGTCACGGTTTCACAGTAATGAATGTGATATCAGCAAATTGGAATGTTATATGAAGTAAGGCCAGCAACTCACTCTTTTAGGAAACGCGCCTGCTGAGCGAGCGAAGTGAACTTCTTGCTGCGTATTTCGTCAACGCAACGTTTGGGATGAGAGCGCAACAAGTAGAAAAGTATGAGTCATCTGCTGATCCCCTGTAAACATACAGCGTATGCGATCGCGGGCGACCACGCCCGGACTTTCAAAGTACGAATTTCCTGCCGGAAGCACCCAGTCCCCTCAGGCTCATATCTCCACGTGCTTTTGACGCGACAAAAGACAGCATGCGCGTTTCCTCTGTGCTTGAGCATCGATCATCGGCAGCGCTCGCACGCTTTCCCTCGCACATAGAACATACGATGTGCGGGGAGTTAATATGGATTTGGACATTATACGAGACCTCACGGCGACAGCGACGGCGGCGGCAGGAATGTGCCTGCGGTGTCGTTATAATTGCTATAGCAATATAATTTTATGCTGGATGGGAGGAATCTCCGGCGGCTCCTAGGTGGCTTTTACGCTGACGTGAAGAAGCCCATCGCCAGTGCGTAACCGCTAAATGGTGCCCGAGGCACAATAGGCTGTAAATGATCCGAGTGAGAGAGATGCAGTTTCTTAAGCAGCCAGATAAACTAATATGCACTATCGGCACCATGTGGGTGATAGGCAGTGGCGACACCTAACCACGCGCCCCCTCCGTACCCGCTGAGGGAAAGTGCGTCTGGTTACGACCCCTTTGTGCTGATATTTAAAGTTCAATACCTGGTTGAAATTTCTTCGCAGTACAAAATTGGTTATCGTGCTTGCTTCGGCTCTAGGAAGGTGTTTCTTGTGCTTGTATCGGGGTCGTTACAGGATCTTCACTATTTTCAATAAAGTTGCTTATAGCACAAGTCATTTAAAAACTAACAGCTTTATCGCCGCTGCTGCCGCATAGCAAAGACTACCCGTTCCCTGTCACACTGAGTAACACAAACGCCTTGTTTCCACATTCGGGCATCTTCACGTGACACTCAGTGCAGGTTATCGCGGCTCGACATTTCCGCGCTGTGCTTATGAAGTTGACCAGGTAATGTAGCTATTAGACAGAACGAACCGCACAGCCGAAGGTGTGGAAGGGATGAGCTACAGTGAAGAGCTGGGTAGCGGATAGCGTGGTTGAGTTGATGTCACATGAACAAGGTTCGTTGGCTGGGCTCCATCGAAAACGTACACGGTCTTCTGCCAGCTGCAGTCATTAGCACTTGTTTGATATATAAGATGGCACACAATGAGGCATCAATTAGGCGGCATATAGACTAATGGAAGAACTTCCATTAAAATAACTGAGTGAACGAAAAAGAAAACGGGGAGGGGGGTTAACATTGCCCATCCCTACACGCAGGCAAATGATGCTTTGAAGAAGAGGAAAACCGTGCCTGAGTAGCTGAAGAAAATGACAGGGCAGGTGCGAATTTCATGACTTAAAAAAAAAGTTGAGGGTCAGCGCACTTTAATATTAAGTGAAGAAAATGACTATTGAGGCCGCTAGACGGAGCTTAATGCGTATCCACGCGCAGGCGTCGAAATAATTCTATGCTGGAAAGGGACTTTCCGACAGGCACATTCAGAAAAACGTTGACTCTTTTGATCGATCGCGAAAGTGCTACGGTATTGCACAGACAACAAAAAAAACAATAACGAGGATACTAGATGTGCCTAATCGTCCACAGATCGCTAACTTATACATGCTTTTTTTTCGCTGGATCAACGATTAATCCGATAGATAATGAAACTTGGAAACCGAGGAAATTCAGCCATTTTCGTCTCAAAATCACAAGATGATTATTTGATATTTGTGCATAACTCCAGATTAAAGTCCACAACCTAGAGTTACCACCTAAATTTAAGTACATGGGTGTTTTTGCATTTTAAGCCCATTTGCATTTACGCCCCTTTGCTGCCGACATGGTCAGGAATCGAGTGCGCCGCCCCCAGTTCAGCAGCTCAACACCATGGTCACTTAGCAACCACGGCGCATACCCAGAATCCTGATACAAGTTAGAAAGAAAAACATTTTGTCACTGACTCATGGAAAATATGGCATGGGTGCCAAGTTATTTGAAACAGACAATCAACTGCGACGTCGAACATCGGCGGCACTTTCTGCAACCTGATCTGGAGCATGCCTCGCCCACATTACATGAAGCTATAGCCGCTTTCAGGAAACTAGAGACAGGAAAATAGTCGCTTCCTTGTCTCCTTCACCGTTTGTTGTGTTCGTCCGTTTTTGGCGGGAGATATTTCCTTGCCACAATCTATTATGGAGTCAGGCAAGAACCTGTAAGAACCCATTAATATTTACCACTCTTGTACCTCGTCGAATGGCTTAGATTTCCCGATATGTAAGTATTAGACAATGGCCAGAATAAATCTGCAAGCTAATCTTGGCATCTTTAAAATAATGAAGCTCCTACGTTGTCCCGTTTCGAATAGGCGTTGTGGTAACTTCATAACTACTTCTAGAAATGTGTCGTATTGGAACCGGACGGTTGATTTCCTGTGTTTTCCGCTGTAGCGGATGTATTTGGTTTTCGAAGACGCCAAGGTGTACAGTTCGCATGGATTTATTTAAATTAGCGCATTTCAGTTGTGCATTCTCTGACTATTATGCCCCTCTTTTTCTTTATTTTTTCACACCTTTTAACTTTTCTATGTAAAAATGGCTTTATTTTGCAGATAGCTTCAATTTTGCGACGCCAGCAAGTTTATTCTTACGTGACTGTAGCAAGAGGTGGCGAAGGACACTAGTGATGTCAGCTCCACTGGAATGACAGCGTGCATTCCAGAGCCAGCTTTGTATTAGCTCCTTACTTTGGTATTTATATGGATTTCCTAAGTACATTATGGTACATATCACTTGTACAAGTAATCTCGTCCTCAGTAAGAACGATGAATGGTATTGTAGTTCGACGCAGTTTCAGAATATGTCGCCACATGTTCCCTGTGTGCACATTGCCGTTCTGCTAATCGCAAAGAATGACAACACTAAGATATAGATGACAGCACTTTTACACGAGATATTATTTTTTTGTTCACTGATATGGGCAACAATCGCAAGTTTCAGATTTTTTCACAGTCACACAAAAGTCAGCCTTGTGTCCAGTAATGTACACAAGGGGATAAACACGGGTGGGCTTTCTTTTTTAACCCCCAGTTTCGTTATTTGACGGCTGTGTCGCTAATATTGTAGCACTATTAAAAATGGTCGAGATTTGCTTTTAGGAAAGGCCTTAGAGCTAAAACCTTTTTTTTAGGAATACACAATCTGAATCGTTTGTTTCCGAATGCATATCCTGAATCTTTTTTTTTTTTTTTGCCCTGTGAACAAGTTGAACCGTATAAATACTGGCCATCGATTTATGAAAAACAAATTACGGAAGCAAGCCCCAAGAGCTGATGGGGCATAGCTGAGCTCATCATCTCGCCACTGGACAATTTATCCGAAGAGAAAGCGCCCAGAGTCCTGCGCACCCAGGGCAAGAGCAAGAAACACTGTGCGCATGACGCAAGAGTTTTTCAACAAAGCAGCCATCCCCCTGGGAACTTGGCGCATGCCGTAAAACGCCTGCAGGACAGGCTCTCCCATGAGAAGTAGACGGGTGAGTGGAGGGGGGGGGGGTGGACGCGAAATGAATAAGGGTATACGCGTAGTTCGCCGCCCACCCGTCTATTTCGCGCATCGCTGGGCATCGGTCACTGTACCCCACGTTGGACCAGGCGCCACAGTATTCGTTGCGGGGCGCCGCCCGATATAAAGGAGACTTGAACGGCAACAGCTCTTCCAGTGACCCGCCTGCCAG
Organism: Rhipicephalus sanguineus; assembly: GCF_013339695.2. Taxonomy (NCBI): domain Eukaryota; kingdom Metazoa; phylum Arthropoda; class Arachnida; order Ixodida; family Ixodidae; genus Rhipicephalus; species Rhipicephalus sanguineus. The sequence continues at coordinate 135,619,001 of NC_051179.1, read as the reverse complement.
CGCGTCGGTGAATGGGTCGGCGCTAGGGCGTCCACATCACTGAAGTAATGAGAATCGACACTCCGCACCTGGCCATTTTGAGCTCAGTTTCTGGGTAGAAAATGACGGCGTCCGAAGTGATATTAGTGCACAGAGGTTTGTAGAATCATCGTAGCTTGCCTATTCATTATTGGTTTGTTAGCTTCATTCACCTTCCATGTAACGAGTATTACATGGGTGTATGATGTTTTACAACTCAACTGCGACAGATCGTGGCACTGTGGTTTAAGTGCATATGTTAGAGTCACAAAATACGTTGAATAATCGGCGCAACATGAATACACATAAATGAAATAGAAGCACAGACAATGCTAATTAACTCGATATCTTGCCACCAAAACGGGAGCGTTTGTGAGAATATGTAGCGCAGATAAAACGCGAATGACAATCGGAAGCGCATACGAACAGCAAGATCTTTGAGCATGGAGCAAAAATAACGGAAAGGATAAGAGAAAAGTCGCGTTTAATGAGTATTTCCCAGGCGAAACATCGGGAGCAGGGTGTTATACGCCATTTCGCCTGGTCGCATGGTCCCGACGGACGTTGGCCGTTGTGTCTGCGTAATTTTTCTTTTTTTGTTATTGGCAGTTCTTTGCCAAGAAAAGCCAATATCAGTCAGGCCTGGTGACTCAGTCTTCTCAGCTTCGCATCGCGATGGAGGTGAAAGTCTATTAGCATAGCTACAGAAAATGTTCAGTAGGAACCAGAAAAAATGACAAAAGAGATAAGCAAATCGAAAGAATACCGTAAAGGGAAGCTTCTGCGCGAGGGAAAGAAGTCATATGGGTGCGAATGAGCTCCATATTCGTTATACGTTCTTTTTCCTGAGTCACCGACCACAGCGGAAGGTCGAAGCCTGAGAAGCGGTGGACAAGGAGGGAAGCATTAAAGACGACTGAATCGGTCGTTCATGGGGAGAAAGCTTCCGGCCGTGGGGTGGGGACTCGCGTCTGCCGCTGAACGAGGGGGGAGGCGCATTGTTGCCGCCTCATTGAAACGCAGCAACACGCGCGATCGGCGAGTGAGGTGGGTCCACAATGCCCAGATGTGACGTAGGCTTCGCATTTCGCTTACGTATATGTTTGCTTTCTTAGCCACTTTGGGTGCCGCGGGGCTGTGAGCAACAGGGTTTTTCCGCAGCAGGTAGCCCGGCCTTCTTGTACCAGAGCTCCCACACTGCTATTCTGTGGCGACGATATGACGTCACTCTCCCGGCTTCATGCCCCAGAGGAACGAATTGTCCTCGCTTGGCATTTGTAAGGCGTTTTTCCGGGGTATTCTGATCAGCTGACATTATCCGTCCCTAAAACTCACCGTTCCCCACTTCCCTTTTCCTTTCCCTGCATACAAATGGAAGGGTTGGTCGGTTTCCTTGGATCTTGCTGCTGAAGCTATGCTCCTGGTTCAGTTTAGTATGCAGGAACAGAATGTATTGGCGCGTTTAGACGTACAGTACAGAAGCTGCAGGTCGTGGGATCGAATCCCGACCGCGGCGGCTGCGTTTTCGATGGAGGCGAAAATGATTGAGGCCCGTGTCTCGTATCTCATAATATATCGTGGTTTTGGGACGTTATACCCTAGATATTATTATTAGCAGTACAGAAGCTGCAAATATATCCTATTGCTCTGAATCATAACGATTGGTGTTTCTAGGGTGACAGCATTGCCTCTAGATATAAATAGGCTTCGTTCTTTAATAATAATATCTGGGGTTTAACGTCCCAAAACCACGATATGATTATGAGAGACGCCGTAGTGGAGGGCTCCGGAAATTTCGACCACCTGGGGTTCTTTAACGTGCACCTAAATCTAAGTACACGGGCCTCAAACATTTTCGCCTCCATCGAAAACGCAGCCGCCGCGGCCGGGATTCGATCCCGCGACCTTCGGGTCAGCAGTCGAGCGCCATAACCACTAGACCACCGTGGCGGGGCGCTTCGTTCTTTAAGGGGTATTCAGACGGAGGAGAAATGCTCGGGGGGTAAAGGCGGAGCCTAGTGACGTCAACTCGCGAGGAGAAGTCGCCACAAATGCCCCCCACTCACACGGACGGGGCGAACGGAGGGGGAGACCAGTGTTACCAGACTACTCCTGTGGCTTGTACCGCCCGTTTCACCAGCTGCCGACGACGATGACCCCAGCTACAGATGACCCCAACTGCAGACTGGACACCCACTGCCGCTCTCTGCAGGAGCAAGTGCAACAATGTGGCCAAACAAGAGCCAGAAATTCCGCCACATCCCCCACCGCCGGGGGATTGTTTGTCCTTTCGGGGAAAACGTCCCCGTCTCCTCCGAGGAGGCGCGGGGGGGTCACGCCCACTCGCTAATCCGTGACGTCGTGGTCACGTGATCCGCAACCCCCCCGTCTCCCCCGAGCATTCCTCCCCCGTCTGAATACCCCTTTAAGGTCAAAGCCTTAGGTGTCTCATGAAACACGAAATTTTACCGGCAGCGTCCACACGAGTGATGCAAAAAGTCATCACATGACAACGTCGCTTGGTCAAACGTGGGCCGATCACGGAGGCAACGCAAAACAAGGCGAGGTGCAGAAAGCTTGCAATGCCTCCGATATAGGAGACAGTGAAAAACCACGTTAGGTGCAGGAAAGTTCCCGAGGGGTGCGCGGGATCATCAGTACATCGACTGAGAAAAAAAAATCCACGCATATCCACGAAGTGAATGATGAAGAGGGGGGCTAAGCTCGGATTGTTCGGTAACCGTGAATCTCTCCATGACATTGCCCACACTTCATCATGCAAATGAGTGACAATACGTGTGTAGAGTATAAACATTTTATTGGTCACAGTTCGCATGTCCTGTTGAGTTCTGGATTCCGCTTTCACTTCATTATCACCATAGGCGTGCGCACGGGGGGGGGGGGCGCAGGGGGGCCGGCCACTCCCCCTATTCACCTAAGATGGGGGGGCGCAAAGTCAGCCCCCACACATTGACATAATAGGGAGGGGGCGCTGCGACTCTGAGGGGGGGAGCAATGTCAGTGCCATACATTGACATAATTGGGAGGGGGGTGCTGCGACCAACCTTCGCCCCCCCCCTTAAGAGGAACCCTGCGCACGCCTATGATTACCACCGCTTTATGATCCGTGAATTGTAGAGCCAATTGTTCTTCGATCGGATCTAACATGAAGTTGGCAAAGGCTAGGTCCCCCTGATGGTTGTTGGCTGTTTACAGTCGTACGAAATGCATCGTAGAGCGTATCGAGACGCCATATGGTGCATAAGCCAGTCGTTGTCGGTGATAACGTTAAAGTCACCGACTAGCACGAAGGGGTTGCTCTTGTACCTTGTTTCATAATCGCTGATTGCTAGATCGATATACTTTTCTATGTTGTCTCGGTAGATATTCGCAACCAGGTATGCTGTCATGACGACGGTTCCGTTAGATAGTTTTATTGCAGCGTGTTTTCCGTTGTGAGAGGGCCTGCGCCGCAGCGCCCTTTAGTGTATCGTAACTTATTTTAGCGCACACTGACACACGGACACAGAAAAGAAGGGTACACCACCAGCGCTACTATCAACTGAAGGTTTTATTCAGAAAAGGAACATATATATATATATATATATATATATATATATATATATATATATATATATATATATATATATATATATATATATATATATATATCAAAGTAGTCACCCTCTGCCCATACGCACCGTCGTAGTTTCCCATCCATGTCATCGTACCGTATCTCATGTGTTCATTATCCGCTTTAGCAGTGACACTTCTTTTTCGAAAATTGTCACTGACGGGTGGCTGATACAGGATGATTGCCTAATGCTGATGTGAAATGCCTCGGCAATCTCTCGTGCGGTGCGATCATGGTGCTTAAACAAAATGATTGTATTTGAAAAGCGCACCTCGCAACCACACTTTGCACAGTGTAAGGCCAAATGCGTTAGCAGCCTGCCCTTTAAAGATGACTGGTGCTTCCTTAGGCGAATATTTATGCAGCGACCAGTCTGCCCCACGTACACTCGTCCGCATGTGAGAGGAATACAGTAAACAAGGTTAAACGCACATGGAACAAAACAGACCTTGTGCTTAATCTTGCAAGTTTGTGCGCCTCCTCGGCCAGCATCTTCCAGCTTCTTTTTAACCATGGGGCACAGCTTGGCTAGTTTATTCTTGGCCGTGAAAACAACATTTAGCCCATACCTATGGGCTAAATGTTGTTTGACCGGCAGGGACCGCCGGTCCCTGCCGTCGGTCCCTGCCGGTGGCAAGTTATCTTTTCGTCCACTTTACTTTCTTCACATTTATATTCTAAATACTACAGATGACACCCCCTATACTTTCCTTGGCGTTATTGTCCGTTAGTTCTCATTAATATCGTGTCTAACAAAGAAAACGAGCCCTTAAGAGTCATCTTCTTTCCTTTATACACGGGTGTGCAATACTTTACCCTCTTCCCTCCTACTTTCCTTCACCCTCACATCACTCATCCTCACCGTCACTGCCCTTTCCCACCCACTTTCTGTACTATATATACTATACAATGATATACTATGCTTTACCCGCTCCCCTCATCTTCATTTCCGTTTCCAACCCTTTCCATAATGCAAAATATAACAGCACGAAGGACGGGACTGAAGACACAAAAACCACAGGACAGCAATCGTCCTGTGGTTTTTGTGTCTTCAGTCCCGTCCTCCGTGCTGTTATATTTTGCAAATGTCGCACCAACTTGCCCAGACAAAGTCTCTCCTTTCCATAATGTACTATCCATGGCTATGCTATAGTTACCATATTTCTCTCCTCCTAACCCTCTCTTCACTCCTGCTCACCCTCAAGCTACCCATTCATATGGTCCCCATCAGGGGCGTAGCCAGGGGGATTAGGGGAGTTGAAACCCCCAATTTTTCGATTTTGCAGGTGAATATATACACGCACACATATAAACACACGCACGAACATACAAAAGGGATGGTTGAACCCCCCCCCCCGAAAAAAATTTCTGGCTACGTTTCTTGTTCCCATAAATGCCTGTACTCTGTAGTGGGGCTTGCCCAATTCATGTGGCGCATACCCGCCAACCAGTCCACGGCTTACACCTTACGCCCGGCCTTAACAGCGCCGCTGTTAAATCTATCATTGAGATAATCATAAAAAGAAAATATATGGTCAATATATGCTTACACAGGAAACATACGGAAAGTGACGGATTCTTTGTCACTTTGGTTCAAAGGACATATACCTTATTAATAGCGCATGCAAGGCTTCGTATTCTGCAGAAAGCTGGTTTCGTGAAAGCTTGCACATCCATGCAATAAAAATTCATTTCTGGCTCTTTCTACGCTCTTTTTCGTAGGTCGCAATACGGGGTGTTGGCGAGAAGGCTATTCCCTAAGAGAGAGATCACCTTGCGCAGTAGCTTGCCTAATTAATCTCGAGCGCACGCGTTGAACCGGTACATTATCTACATTCTCGCGGGTGAAACCGGTAAGTTAGCGGCGTTGTGTTCATTGCGCGTAGCATGGTTCAAGGAACATACAGCTCAACTCAAACAATGCATCAACATTTTAAAGGGACACTAAAGGCAAATATTAAGTCGACGTTGAGTGTTGAAATAGCGGTCCAGAAACCTCGTAGTGCTGCTTTTGGGCTAAGGAAGGGCTTATTTTGAAGTAAAATCACGTTTTAGTTGTCGGCATCGCGTTAGAGCACTTAAAATCACCCGCCTGAAAGCGGTCTTTTTCACGTCACTGTTGCCGTGCCCAACGATGCCCGCCTTTACTGCGCGGCGGCGTGCACTGGCGGCATGCACAATTCGGGCACCCGGCAACATCAGATACATGCGGCATTTTGTCGAACTTTCTGTCAGAGCGACTTTCACGAGCGCGCAAAACACACGCAGCAGTACGGGATACCGAAACTACCACTGAGACGCGACCGCGTCTCACTGGTAGTTTCGGTATCGCGTACTGCCGCGACCGCGTCCCATGGCAACGCCAAACGCGACCGCGTCCCATGGCAACGGCAAAGAGGTTCCCTTTTCCATGAATCAAACAGAAACAAACAATCCTCATTTTATTACGTCTCTTGATGCACGGAAGGTTCTTTTTTTATTGCAGCTAGTTTGATTACGAGTGATTGATTGTAGTCGGACTCTCTCACGTCATCGGGATCACTTCCAAAATGTCCCACCCGTGGCGCTTATCGTGTGATGCATTTAGCTTAATTTCTCCGTAAGCAGGGCACTGCTGTTGATAATGTTGCCGTTTTAGATGTTGTCATACATTGAGCTTTCACTCTGACATAAATTGTTATTTGTCTTTAGTGTCCCTTTAAGCAACACGAAAGCCTCACCGAGAGCTTAGGTTGCTCTCTACCTAAAAGGCGCCACACTACATAACGTAAGACTTTGTGGAGGGGAGAGGTGGCTAGAGAAGGCATGTGAGTTTTTCAATCTTCCCTCGTGCTGCATGCACGTTCCTATAGAGCTTTGCGCCCCCCGTTTTACGGTTTTGAGGCGGCGTTGCACTGTGACGCCATAGGAACCTCTCGTGACAGGAAAACGTTTCCCACTTGCATGGTTAACACGAATTTATGGCTCAATCGGGTCGTTTAATTGCCGCCGCATTTTCGGGGCCTGCGTGCTGGCGGATAGCCGCACCTTCCTTCCTCAGCAAACTGAGAAAAGCGGGATTCTAAAGCGGCGTACTGTTTGCTTGATGAGAAGAAACACAATGTACAGGAACTGTGGCATGAGGGGGCTGTGACATCCTCGTAAATTGCAGAACTCTTCGGCATTCGGCAGGCGTCACCATGGTACAAAAACGAAAAAAAAGAAAAGAACAGGAGGACATTGATGTTATCCGAAGGACCTCATCTAAGTGGTCTTGAAGCGAATTAGTTGCCGGAGTAACAGAGTGCAGCCTCATAGAAGTTATCAGATGTCGACACATCGGACAAGGAAAAGTGCTTTCCCTTGTAGCTTCACGCATTGCTTGACGGGATAACTCTAGAAGTTCATTCCGCGTTGCTATAAACAAGCAGCAGAATGAACTAAAAGAGCTATTTACGTCGTATTTTCAGAAGTCCACGAAGGAATCACAAGAGCGACGGAGCGCCTTTTCCATCATGCAATAGCTGGTAATTCGCGTGTTCTAGGATGTAATCGCAAAGCAATTATTCCATAAAATAGTTCACTATGCCCTTCATCTGGAGTGCAGATGCCGCGTGCTACTAAATTTTCTTTTAACTTTCGGAATTATGAACTATAGAAACTAATATATGAGATAATAATGTATACATTGATGTTTGCTCATTATGAGTATATCGAAAAGGGTTTGTCAAGTTTTCCATTGCGCCATATTGCAAAAAATAGCTTTGAGCTCTTAAGCTTTCCCGTGCCAGATCTTTTACTGTTTCTTTACATATCGAACTTACTTCTTCCGTTTTCTACACGACAAGAACTTTTGTTTGATTCACGAGTATATATGGGGAAGAAAGCATACAACTCTTGCGCCATAATTGTTCATAAGCAGCAACGGTAACGGAAACGGTTGTCTTTGTTGACAGATGGAAAGTTGTCCATAATGTAATTACCGTAAAGACTTTTCATTTATTTCGCATCTCTTTTCACATCTGGCAATAAAATCCACGAAAAAATGTTGGATCTTTCACTGTTTACAAGGTACAAGCAGTACGTATATAGGCATAATAATGTGCATTCAATGAAAATAACGCTATGTCAAATGGACCCAATCGCCATCTGTTATTGTAGTGCAACCTCTGTAAGCAACGTTGATCATTGCATTCGCATCGGCATAGTACAAATCCTGGAATTACATAGTTCATACGAATATTACAGATCAATTCACCTGTTCTATTGTTTAGTCCCGCTGCTTTGCAAAAAGGGGCGTTATTTTTGTAAGGAAGTAATTTAACACATGCTGCCATAAGGCACTTGCTTGCATGCGCTGCACCATCTGAGGTAATTCAAAGGAAACACGTTCTCTTTAAGCGCTGTTTCATTTTAGTTTGAATTCAATCTGTAATGAGCTCTGGTGCCTGCAAACCATGCCTTTGTTACAATTGCCAAGCAAGATATTATAGAAACCGAAAACACATTTAATTTCTTCGTACCCATCTGATGCGCGTGACATAATGGCTAAATGTTGGTCATAGTCATCCGAATTATGGTTCTGTCGTGGCTGCAGCACCAAGACATCAATTGAGTGTAAACGCGACTGCGGGGTGTTCCAATATGCTCTGGGGTCGCGTCCATTTCGTGAACATATTGTGTGCACACAATGCGGTTGTAGAATTAATCAAGCATCCGAAAGGCGCTGTGTGTGATGGATTCATAATATGGTTATTACGATTATCATCTATCTATTTTTAACAGTATGGACATTACAAGGGCGTAGCAAAGGGGAGGGGAAGGGAGACTGAACCCCCCCCCCCCGGAAAAAATTTCTGGCGACGCCCCTGGAACATTTTTATTTTTGTACCGATATATTTGCAAATACGTTGCCTAAAAATAAATACTCAATACTCCTCTAAAGAGATACTCAATACCCCAGCTCAATACCCCTTTAATTTACGTCAATTCCGTGATGAACATGACGGGTGTAAGTACTTGGTGCACCCAGGGTTAGCACACTCTCCTGTCAAAAAAGGTTTTGCTGCCGCCCCCCCCCCGCCCCCCCACTTCGGCTACGCCACGCACGGTCCAGTATCTTCATCAGAAACGGGGCAGAACCTCACATACCTTGGACTCGAATAACAGAAATAAGTTTTGCACGCAGGTGCAAATGATGAGCGCACCACGCCGTGCTATTACCGTTCACCCTGCCTATACGTGCACTCCTCGCGACAGACACCTTTATGGGGCAATATTAGGCGCGTCTTTATTTAGCGCCACGTCCCCTCGCTCCCATCCAGCGAGTGCGAAAAGAAATAAATGCGTACAAAATAAAGGCTTCCCCAACCGTGCTTCCCAACGGTGGCTCAATGTGGAGCACCGGAGGCAGGAGCCTCCGCAATCTCGAGCTATCATGCCCGTCACACCTGATGCCCACAGCGATGACCCATCGCCTGGGAAACCCTATGGGCCGAGGCGAGTTAGGGTGCGGTCGCTATCCATCTTTTTTTTTTCTATTCTTTCTGTGTATCACAGACGAGAGTGCCATAATGAATACGTAGGACGGCCAACTTCCGGTATCGGTAACTCGTCGCCTTAATTACGCTTGGCGGGTGCATACAGCAGTTTGTGGTGCGCCTCTGCCCAGATTGAGGCTGTTAACTTTAATCGTGTCTGCTTCGACCCTCTGCCCTCAGCGTTACCGATTTTATGAACTTCATACCACGTGCAATTTGGTTTTTGCCGCCTTTCCTTTTCTTGGTGGACTGTTCTGGAGGTTGATTCTGCGTACATGATATTTTAGCGGAGAAGCTCTGATAAATGAGACCGGAATGACAACACGTGGGCGCATACAAGCTGCTTTTTTTTTGTAGGTGGCGTGGGGGAGCTGCTTCACGCACACACGCGCGCATATGGCAACCGGTATCACCCTTGCCTACGCCCCTTGAATTGAAGCCTAAGAAGGGGGGCCTTGCAATACCTGTCATGCACTGATAAGAGGCAAAGTCACCGTAGTTACAGAACACATAATGATTTATTGCATGCAGCATATTTTTCGAATTCTCCTGGCCATGGCGCCGAAAACTGAATGTTTTTTGCACCATGGCCAGGGCATAGTAAGATAACATACTGTACGTTACAGAATCAGAAAAGAAAAATAAAGCAAGCAACAGCAAACGGATTGAATTGCTAACGTTAACGCATCTCGCACTACTTTGTTAATTATCTCTCCTTCATCCCCCCTACCGAGCTTAAAGGAACCTGCAGCAGTCATTTCACGTGCTTTCGACGCGTCTGGGCACTAAATTTTAAGTGGGTTTTTAAGTGGATTTAAGTGGAACCAGAAGGGCGCTGATGTTAGGCCGATAAAGCAGTAGCTCAATGATTTTCAATAATCTTATTAGCGGCTGCTATTGAGGTAGTTAGTGTTGAACAAATTTTGCTAAATAAGCCCAAAGCACTTGCTTAGCGAGCAATCGTAGGCCACTCAGCAGACATTTAAGATCAAAGTAAACGCGTAAAACAGCCTACACTGTGGGTATACACGAACATTTTTCGTAGAGTAGTTTGTTGCTGCGTCGTCAAAGAATGCGATGCAATATTCATAATAAATGAGCAAAAAATAAGAAGCGGACAATTTCTTTTTAATACAACAAATTTGTCGAGAAGAAAGAGTAGCGGTTCCTTCCATTTTAAAAGTGACTTTTTTGCTCCATTTATGTTGTAAGACAAATCATTGCTTTACATCTAACAGGTTTTGGTATTCAAAGGGTAAGCCTTGAACATTGTTATCAATGTGGAGAGCAAGATAAGCTTCCTTTTTTTTTTATTGAAATGATGGAATAGGAGAGGTTGGTGCCATTATAGTGGCACCGGCTACTCCTTTTCGCTTAGAATACAGAATATGTAGTAACAAGATTAATAAGGGCACAAAATGCAATACAGTAGAACACATCGTCAATTTGCCATTCTCAATCAATATTTGCGTTTAGCTTCTCCAGCCATGTTATCACGAGCGGGCATGGATCGTGTATGCGAATGTCAATTTTCTTAATTTCTGGAAAAGAAATAGTTGTAACTGTTTCATTGCCAAATCATGCCATGCACTGAACGCGTGGCTTTGGAGACTAAAGATACGGTGGGACTGCGTCTCGATTATTGCAAGGTGTCCTGCTGCGTGTGTGTTGTCACCATTGGTATATGTTTCGTCCAGCATCGTCATTCTTACTTTTTTGCTAACTAGCAGGACTGCCTCAGTAGTTGCAACATTCTTATTCTAAGAATGTTGCGCACATGAAGGGAATGGAAATCACTTTCATCGCATTAGGTAAATTACGAAAATTTCTTTTTCAATACAACAACGGCGCATGTAAGTACTAGAACGAATTAGAAAATAATGCTATAAATACGCAGCATCCGATAATGATATTGCTTGCTAAAACGTGGTGTGATGCCAGAATGTACTTCCATGGAGTAATCTCGTCGTGCTACTGCGGAATAAAGACGCACTATCACCAGCACCTCCTCGCTATGCAAGAGGAGTCTTCTGTTCAGCAGCATCGGTGAGGCGCCGGGCAAAGAGCCAAAACAGCGTTCATACATTTCGGCTCGCATGGAAATGCTGCCACCATGCATGGTCTGGAATCGAACGCGCATCTTCGAGCTCATTGTAATGAATGGAACATATGGGAATAAATTACTGCGAAAAATATTGAAGTCGCGAAGCCCTCACAAAGAGGAAGTTGCGGCAGCTCGTAGAGCTTCATCGTTCGACAATGTAATAATGTATACGAATTCTGACACAAACGGCAAGAGCAATATAACCCAACGTTTTCGATATCTGGCTCATTTTTTTTAGCTTTTCGTTTTTGTAGGCCTTAATGTTTTGAATTAAATTAAGCGCGTGTGTGTACGTCTGTTTCTCTTTGTCCTATTTCATTTTTCGCGTTTTCACTAGTTACATCTTACATTTCCCTGCTTGTTAAAATTATTCGCCGTCATTTTCTTTCTTGCATGGCCGATCAGCCTTCTGTAGCCGTTACCAGCACAAAGCACTGTCTTGGAACCACTGTAATTTCTCACCTTGAAGTGTCGATGCGTCCTTGCTGTAAAAATGGAGCCGCAGATGCGTCGAGTATTCAAAACATTTGTCTGAGCTGTCATCATTTCAGCGAGGCATGCTTTCAACGAAATGAACGCTCGCGACCGCCGCGACGAAAACGCCGCGGCTGGCTGCGTACTTACGAAAGGAATTTTCCCATTCACCGCAACAAATTCCGCGTGCACAGTTGCCACATTCCTGGAGCATCGGACCGCAACATTGGAAATAAACACGACCTGGATTTTGCGCATAGCGTGAATGCACGCGGAAGATGCATATCGTTCATATTACCGGAATGTTTGAACGGCCCGCGTTCGATCTCGCTATGCATACGCGGCAGCTTGCAGAGCGAACAGCTAAACTGTATACTCTTCTTTCAGAGCAAACAACTTGAGGCCTGCACCGTTGCAATGCACCTCATCTACTTTCTCGGAATTCCTGGGTCGGAGCTACTTTCGAACGTTGCATTGTCAGGGTAGCGAAGCTGAACAGTCGAAACACTTTTAGTGCTACCAAATATATTATTACAGAGACCGAAGCTCATTGCTTTGCTAGAAATACTACCGAAAAGCTACCACTTTTGACATCAGTTTGGCAGCTACTTTTAGGTGTAGTAGTATGGATCCGGCAGGTAATCCCAGATGCGTTTTCTTAGACAGTGGAAAGTGTACTGTGCCTTTTATATATTATATATTTAATTAGTAGTGTTGTTATAAATAACATGCGACGCAAGCAGCAATAGGCGCACAAAGGCAGCAGCTGCTCTTGAATATCAAAGACAATGCACGTTCTATTGTTGGACGTTTACAATTAGTTACTTTACCGCTTGTCCTCCCTATTTATTAATAAGGGGAGGGGGAACATTGCAAAAAGAGCAATGGTAGTCGTCCGCTGCATAAACAAATAAAGTCATCTAACTAACTAACTAACTAACTAACTAACTAACTAACTAACTAACTAACTAACTAACTAACTAACTAACTAACTAACTAACTAACTAACTAACTAACTAACTAACTAACTAACTAACTAACTAACTAACTAACTAACTAACTAACTAACTAACTAACTAACTAACTAAAAAGGAGGCCACGAGAGGTGAAAGGCAGAACACGGGATCTAAAGGATCAATTCTTCTTAGGAAAAACATTGTATTCAACGTGCCTGATGCGTATGTATAGAATTAAACCACGTTAGGAACAATAAACTTAAGTTTTTGGAATACCGCAGCATCTTTAGCTGATGAATGCAATGATGATAACGCTATCTCTGCTACGCATGTACATCAAGAGCAATGTACATCAAGCGCGCGTAGCATATCGAGGTACCACAGCGCCTACCACTGTTTTTATTCCTTACGTAGAAACTAACATGTCCATTGGGCAAGAATGCCCGATCAGTGGCGTGCCAAGCGATAAGTTCCAAAAGATCTGCTGCAGAACACCTTAAAACATGCTTACAAAGTATTCAGTGTACATTTCGAGGGTGTATCGTATGTGACTTGCTCGAGTGGTCTAGCAATGAAAACTTAGCTCGTGAAGGAAAGCTGAGGCATTCCTAATCCATTCCAGTCAACATAGACTGCAGTCCATGTCCAGAAAGTCCATGTCCGGCCTAAGCTTCTCCCTCTTGCCGATTGAAAACCCCTTCAACACTCAGTTTTCCTTGTCTGCAGAGGGCTCACTAGGGTGGGGATGATCGACGATTCCAAGGCCTGGCAACCGCCAAGAATGTAGTCTCGCTTAGTCCTGTAAAGGAAAGAAGATTACTTTTAAGGGCTCGTTTTTTTTGTTAGACACAATATCAATAAGAACTAACAGACAATAATGCCACAGAAAGTAATGCCACATTATTGTCTGCTAGTTCTTAAAAGTGCAGTTAAATGAAACGTGTAAGGCAATATACTTCTAAGTAATAAAATTTTCCCGGAATATGCATGCAAAGTATGTGGTTACCTCCGGCTCATGTGGGTAGGCATTATAGCCGAGAAGGCGCATCAAGATATCATGGGTCACAATGTAACACGACCACTCATGGCGGTTACCGGTTCCTTCTTTTCGCTGGCGCCTTAGTTTCGCTTAGCCATAAATAGAAAAAAAAATCGACGGACGCTTAAGGGCACAGGGTATATAAAGCAAAACTTGAAAAGAAGTCACTTTTTTTTTTCTTTGCAATTTTGAAAGGGTTAACAAGGTGTGGGTTCGAGCTAGTTGGTACTCCATGATCAACACTTCTTGCGCAAAATTTCTTAGACAACGGACAAAAGAGACACAGACGGGCGCAAACTTCAGATGAATTTATTATCGAAATGTGACATATATATATGCAAATACAAGTAAGGCAAAAGAAAAACACCAATGGCACAGGTGCGCAGTGTGGCAGCGATTATCAGCGAATCACTCCCCCAGCTGTAGTGCTCCTTCCAAGAAGGTCATTTCCTTCTCTGTCGATGCAACTGATGTCATGCTCACGCAGTTGCTGCCCTCACGTTGCCTTTCGGCAGCCTCCACAATGTCTCGCGTGCGCTGGTCCCCGTCGTGAAAAACGGCAGTGCACTGTTGATACAATGGTTTGCACCCACACTCGTGACAACGAATGGCCAAGTTTCCATCCCTGCCCCTTTCCACCCTGTTCGCATGCTGACGCAGGCGGTTGTTTAGACACCGCTTCGCTCCGAAAAGACGTGTATAGCAAGGGAGAAGTACAACGAAAAGGAGAGATGCGAGGGTGAGGAGGAGTGCTAAAAACGAAAGCGAGAAAGAAACGGAGACACAGCAGGAAATAAAGATAAAAAGAAATTGAAAATCTTGGCGGAAAAAAAATCCCTCATGAGGCGGCGGGATTGGAACCCGCGCACCCACGATCCGAATGCGAGCGTGGTAACCACCGGGCTATCCAGGCACGCTGTCGTAAAATAGCATAGCCTTCTATAGTATCGTATAGCAAGGGGGTCAAAAAGGAGTCTGAGGGTGTGGATGAGAGATGTAAGGTTGAGAAGAAGGAAAAGGAGGAGGGAAGAGAGTAAAACCTAGCATTGAAAGAATGAAAAAGAGACCAGTAGGGAAAAAGAAATGGAGAAAGAGAAAGAGAAAGGTAGAGGAAGTAATAGAAAGCAAAACAGAGAGAAAGAAAAAGTAGAAATCAACAGAGACAAAAGAAACAGAAAAAAAAAACAGAGAGAAGAGAGCAAAAGAAAGAAGAGAGAGAAAGAAAAAGCGAACTAAAGAGAAACAAAGAAGGCCACCGAGCTCTATGGAGAAATATAGAGAGATAGAGAGATAGGTTGCCCAGTGAGCGGTGACGGGCCCGTGCTTCGCTCTGCCAAGCTTTGCGCAACTTAGTAAGAACTTCCTGCATTTTTTTTCTAGCCATTTCTTTGGGACCGCACACTACCTAGAAACATAGACATTCTCGGCTTTCGCCTTAAAATCAGACGTCAACTGCCATCATCTTCAACATTTCTTCTGTAGCCTTAAGGCTCCTAAGGATCCCCTAGAGCGCCTCCTGAAAATATTTACAGACTGAAAGAATTCTTTCAGTCTGTAAATATTCTCAGGAGGCGCTCTAGGGGATGAAAGAGCAAAGCAGCGAGAGGTGACAGGTGGGATAACACCGTAACGAAGCCTTTATGACCAACTCGTCGCCGTTCTCTCCAGTCCAGGGCTCGCGGCAAGTACTGAGAGCCACACTAGAAAGCCAATATTAATGAGAACTAACGGTCTATAATGTCAAGGAAACTATCAGGGGTGTTACTTGCAGTAATTAGGATATGAATGTCAAGAAAGTAAAGCGGACGAAAAGATAACTTGCCGCCGGCAGGGACCGAGCCTGCGACCTTCGAATAACGCGTCCGATGCTCTACCACTCAGCTACGGCGGCGGTAGAGCCGCCGTAGCTCAGTGGTAGCTATCCTCTCGTCCACTTTATGGGGTATATATAGGCATTTAAAACAAGAAGTGTTAGTCAGCGCCGATCGCAGCCACGGCGGCGAGTATGGAACACTCTTTTTCTGCGTGTTGGCTTCACGTAGCACGTGATCTTTTTTACGAGCCGGCAGCTGACCAATAATCCCTCGCATACTACCTGAAGGCATCAAGTCTGCCAGAACGAGACCCTCGCTATGAATGAAGGAAAGCTAGGAGCACAGGATGCAAGCGCGACGGAAGGATCTCTTAAAGACTTCGCAGCGCAGGAAAAACAACAGGCACAAAGAACGACACCAGACAACATACGAGTGCTCACACCAACGAAACGCCACAATTCGCAAGAATCTCGACGGTGCTTCTTGCGCTGCTGGTCCTCCACTGTAAACATACGGACGGAGCTATGTGGTTAACGTGACGTCAATGAGATTTGGGAGGCACCGAAGAACAAGCAGCAAAGCTTGCCTTCACAGTGATTCAAGGCAGAGTAGAAGCTGGCGACTCTTTAAAGCGCTGTTGAGTTCCCTAGAACTGAAGACCGTAATAGAACTCATGATGCTAAACAGCACGTTTACCAGCCACGGTGGTCTAGTGGTTATGGTACTCGACTGCTGATCCGCAGGCCGCGGGATCGAATCGCGGCCGCATTTTTTGATAGAGGCGAAAATGCTCGAGGCCCGTGTACTTAGATTTAGGTGCGCGTTAAAGAACCCCAGGCGGCCGAAACTAGCGGAGTCCTCCACTACGGCGTCTCTCATAATCATACCATGATTTTGGGACGTTAAACCCCAACAATAATTATTATTATATTTATTATTATTATTATTATTATTATTATTATTATTATTATTATTATTATTATTATTATTATTATTATTATTATTATTATTATTATTATTATTATTATTATTATTATTATTATTATTATTATTAAACAGCACCTTTAGCCTAGTGATGTGAAGGGCCCCCACAATGCCGTATGGTGCGAATACTTATATAATTTGTTCCTCTGCTACATCATGGAACACTGTGTATGCTCTCTAGCTTATAAAAGTTGGAACCAACGGAAAGCTGTGGGGATACATTTGCCTAAATACATGCATATCTCCCCTATAAACATTAAAATTTCGTGAAAACACCAGTTCGAGCAATCATCTTGCGATGCCTTCGTCCGTTCTGAACGAAATGTTAACGCTCTTCCGCACATCCGCCTTTTCGCGATTGAATCAGTGACAAAGCACCAACAATCACCAAGATCATATTTGCGCCATTTCTGCAGCCTCGCTAGTTGCCAAAAAGAGCAACATAATGAGGAGCGTTCAAAAACGCCATAATCCCTGCCTTCCGAAATGCATGTGTTGGTGTTTTTTGTAATCATGAGAACTGTTCTATTATGTCAGCTGATTGTGTTCCTCCCCCAATTTTTTTTTAGCCTAAAATTCTGACAGGACGCCATCTCGCAGTTTTTACTCTCTGTCCACTTTCATATATCCATTGACATTCGTATATTTATAGTAACTGTAATTCTGTTATGCAAGTTGAGTGATGAAACTAATAACCATCCTTGCTCTTTCCATCCCTATATTTGTTCCATTTTCTCAGCGTGGAGCGGCGAGTCAGATGCATTGGCTCAGGCCGACATTGCTTAGGCTCAGTCCGACGCAACGGAACTTTCGCCTTTTTACCAATAATATTTCTCTCTTTCTCTCACTCCTGTCATCTAAACCATTTTTTTGCTTCACAGCACAAATGATTATTGGGGTCGCCGAATGAAAACAAGATTACGCACATCGACGTTCCTCAAACTGTTCCTCATTCATGGCCTAATTATTCGTGTTCCGCTTTCAGCCCGAAGCCCCTCCATGTCACCTCCACCAGAGACTATTCAAGAAACACAAAGGAGTACCACAAGCTTCGGTGAGCTCCAATATAGCTAGCACTAATCTGGCTTCCTCTTCCAGTACGGCTTCTCCAGAGTAAACGATGATTGCCCAGGCATGATATTACTATGCCATGTGTACGAACTACCTTACTGCAGCGACTCTGCTGATCGCCCACCTAATTTCAGGAGTTTGCATGAGAAGCAATCGACATCTGCAAATACCATGTCTCGTTGCTTGTCACCCAAACGCACGTAATTGCACGAGCACGAGGGTGCGCGTTCATTTTGGATCAGCGGCCGCATCAGCGCTGTCATTTTCGAGGGCGTAGCCTTCTTTAGATGCCAATTTTCTACGTCCGCATTTTCTACATATAATATTTATGTAATCGCTATCGTACCGATGTCATCACTCGTTATATTTTGTCGAACCTTTCTATTTCCACGTCAACTCAATTTTAATCATATTGTGCTCCTTGATTCTTTTATTGATTTTACATTTCCCCTGCGTGCTTACACGACATTCGAATCTGCTCAGCAAACCAATTCTTGCTCCAAACTTTCATTCTGCAATCGCCTTGGCTATACCTTCGCTGCTTGCAACAATAAATTGCCGCGGAACGCGCGATCTGTGAAGTACTTCCACAGTATTCATTTCTATTCTTTGCTTGGTATCGCACAGTGGGCTGCGCAGATATCATGTGGGGCAAGATATCGCTCTTAAGTATCAAGACATTGCCATGCACTAAATGAATTCATCGCCACTTACGTGCTTTTGTACCGCAATTTGGTGTAATTCGCTGAGCAGTGCAATTCGCTGATCAGTGCGTTTCGTTGATTGGTGCTGCTGATCGCCTGCCTTCATTTCTAATTTTCTCGTTCTAATTTTCTTCCCAACGCGCCCTTTTCTGTACTCAAAGTGGACTTATTATGCAACACTTCTGTCTTGGTCATTAATTTTTGTGAAGGCTCTATTCGCTTTTATGTGGTGAAAATTAAAACCATAGCACTATACTTTATAATGATGTTGCTTAAGCATTCTGCATTCCATCCCTCAATCGCCCCCCCCCCTTGCCCCGCCCCCCTCGAACACAAATAGGAGTCACATTAGGAAGCGTGTTGTTTTGCTTTGGCGCCTTCATTCCTTTCAGCGAAATGAATAAAAATACCGATGTGTTTAATATAAAGCAAAAAGGGAAACAACACACACGAAGCGTTCCCCCTGCCCCTCAGTGCACCCTAAACCAGCCTGTCTGTGCAGGGCGGCGCCATGGGCCAGAAACCAGAGCTGGGGCTCCAATCTCACGCAATCAGGCCCGTCACACCTGATGCCCCTCACAGATGACCCACTAAGTGAACCCAGCAGTGAGAAGAGCCTGAGGCCCTTATCGTTCTTACATCTTGTTTTTAGCGACCTGTCATTCACTCGCCTTCCAAACAGCTACCTTCATGAATACACCGGAAGGTGCGCCTTCCGGATCGGAAAACACGTCCTCGTATATATTACAACGGACGGTTCACCTTATTTAACCGTTCACCCGAACGCACATCCTTTTCGATCGCCGCCTTCTCTTCCATATCGCAATAAGCTCTGCTCAAAGCCTATATATTTTGCAATACTCTTATCGCGAAAACCTCGCGTTGCTATCCAGAACATAGCTGTCATTGCGTTGCATATTGATATGAAAATGTATGTTCGTTCCATATGTCCTTTTCGTGCGCGGATAAGCTTCCTAGAGCATATTGCCACGGCTTGCTTATCTAATTTACCATAAGGATTGGCTCGAAAAGAGAATTGCGCCCGGTAGTCTTATTTGAAATATTTTAGTGGAGGCCTATCAACTAAGGCACATAAAACGTGATCCAAAAATCCTTAGTGTATACGCTTTTCTAGCATGAGTCCTTCCTTTTTCCGCAGTATCGCATAGGAGGCCAGAACCAGCTATAGTTAAGAGCAACCTTTCTGTATTTCAGTAAATTAAACATATGTTACCCACCCTTTCTCGGCAGCCGTATGCTAAATTAAAGAAGTCTTAATTCACAACACTCAGATATGGGCACTTTATTTCTGGAGCAACTTAACAAAGATTACGCGCGGCAGTTATCTAACCGCTGCGAGCGCACCTCATATCTGATGTTTTCTTGGTGTTTGTGATACTATTTACAGAGAGAATTGATGATATTCAATCAACTGTTTTCAGACACTCAATCGAAGGCTACACAACCTCCATTGAAACGTTATATTAAATCTACAAACGATTTTGGAATGGCAGTTGCATAAAGCTTCGATGTAACGACATGCAATTGCGCCCGAGTATCTCAAATGAAATGCATGTTAAAAATTCCAGGTGTTCAAAATAAATCCCGAGTCCGCCACTATGGCGTACGCCACAAGGATATCGTAGTTTTGGCACGGAAAACTCCTCCAGAGTTTCATCTGCAAATTTAGCACATGGAAATGAAAGATTACTGAAACAAACACAGCTCAGTGTGTTCATCCTGATGCACGACATTGCCTGTCTGTACCCGCATGATTATGAAAGGCTAAAGAAAATCTGTAAGTCCAGGTTCTCGCAACCTTTAAGGAAATTATGAACATAACTAATCACCACTGTGCTTTCTAGGTAGCCTGAAATGATTTTTTTTCACGTGCAACGAAAATTAAGGTCTGAGCCATGCTCTTTCTAGGTAGCCTCAAATGATTTTTTTTCACGTGCAACGAAAATTAAGGTCTCAGTCTTGCAGAAAAATTTCTGCCTTTAGCCTTGCCGTCCAAGACTGACTCTGTATCTGAAATAAATCAACCAATCAATACTTATTGTCCTCTTGTGGTAACACAGGCCGACACGCTCCACCCTGTTGCACATATTTATAACAGCACAGCTTCAAGAGTGCTAAAATAACGAAACAGAAATTAACAGTACTCTAAGAGAGGAACTAACAGTACAGGAATAAGTGAAATAAAAGCGCAAAGTAGGTTTCACTGGCGGTAACTATGTGCATCGCGTGTTACCGACACAGCAAACGAAATTTGCATCACAGAGCTTGCTGTTGTGACGTGTTGTCTGACTGATGTTTTCTTTAGTTCTTTTCTTTTTTGTTTTTCATAGACTGCTCGTTTCGTGCATATTTTCTTGGATGGACATTGAAAATATTCCATTCGCTAAAGCTCTAAGCCTGCGATTTATTCCTTCACATGAAGTAGCGCCTACTAGGGACCAGTACGCTGAAGGATAATAATAATATCTGGGGTTTAACGTCCCAAAACCACGATATCATTGAGAGACGCCGCAGTGGAGGGCTCCGGAAATTTCGACCACCTGGGGTTCTTTAACGTGCACCTAAATCTAAGTACACGGGCCTCAAGGACGCTGAAGGAGCGCTGGCGATTATTCGTGACATGGCTTAAGCATTCTCCTCCGGAGAAGGAACGAAAAGCAGTGGACGGAGGTAACAGGTTGAGCGTATACCAGACTCTACAATTAGTCCGTAAGCCAGAAGATAGCGGGAAAAGCTTAAGCATATAAAAATATGAAGTCGCCATATATTAGCATGAAGTGTTCCTTAATTAACTGCAGGTAGTCTTCTGTCGTTATGCTTGATCTTGCGCACCAAAGAACGCCGCATAATCAATTTTTAACTATTATGTTTGCGGGATAGTGATGTATTGCTTTGAAGAGAAGTTTAATTATGCAGAGTTTCCTTGGCATAAAAATAGATGTTGCTCGTTCTTCCAGGCTTTTCGATCGATATGTCTGGGAATAAGACCCTTCGGAATTTCTTGAATTGCGAAGAAACTGCCTCTGTGGGACTCAAGTTAAAATTTATAGTAATGCTGCAGGAGGCAACAGCAGAACATGCAGCAAGCGGTTTCTACTGGCTGATATTAAAAATATCAAGCAACGATGGCATCAGTAGTTCTTCGGCGCCAGCATTCCGGTATATATGGAAGCGAAGAAGCTTCCAAGAAAGCTTGTTGTAGGCGTTTTATCGAATCAAGCATTCATTCGTTCGTAATAAACTAAACGCTCCCTGCACAGACAAGCTCTTGCGAAGGCAAATACGGCTCGGATAAAACCTACCAAGGTAGAAAGCAAATCCCCCAATTCACAGTACTACTGAAATCGTCGCAACAGACGCATTCATGCCAGACATTATCACGTAATAGTTACCAACACATGTAGAGAATGTGAATGAACAACAAAAATACTGATCATGGTATGATTGAAGATACGGTAAATATTGAAGACATGGATTACTGGTGGCGTTGTGGGGCAGACACCCAAATCAAGTTTTTTGACCTGGGCCAAAGCTAATTTGATTTAACAAAGCGAATATAAAAACAAACTGCCTATTCGCAGGAAAGCCAGGGTGGCTTGAGTGAGTCAGCTCATCCAGTTCACGCTCCAATCACGGAGCCACGTCTATGGTTGGGGGACGCTGTTCTCTGGGGTCGACTGGGACGGAGGGTGCGTATGTGGTGGCCATTGGGGAAGTATGGAAATCGGCAGCTCCCCTGAAGGGCTCGTAGATTCACGTTGCGAGCTGCGGAGGGCGCAGGAAATTATACGCACCTTGCCTCCTTTGTGAACCTCTCCTCTTCGGTAATTGACCTCTTTTGTCAGCGCAGTGGCCCGCCTTTTATTTCGGGGATGTCTGCGGCGTAACGACTTCACAGCTCGCCGGCTGAACTTGTTCACGAAGAACTTCCCGCGAAAATTTTGCAGTTCCCTGACTTTACCACGTTCGTGACTCTGACGGTGGTTTTGTCATACGATTTGTCACGGGACGTTCATTTTGTCATCTGTTGCTATCCACTGCAAATGCGAAGTGATAAGATTCCCGTATGAATGTGTCGCTTCCGGAGACTATAAAAAATTCTTGTCGACACCATTGTCAGCCTAGACGACCAGATACCGACATAATATATCAAGCGTAAAACGGGAAGGTTTTCTTTTACCCTCCTCGCCACATCGTGATGTGGATAACACAGTGAGGGTTAATCAGAATTCCATGGATGAAAATTCTGCATTCTTCAGGAAGTGCTTGAAGGCTTGCACAGAAGAGGAAAAAACAAAGCCGTACACTTCACAGCCATGGACAACCAACTGTAGGGCTCGTGTATCTAGTACTTACTGACAGTTAATATTAAGATCACATGTATGAGCGAAAAAAGCGTTGTTCGCGCTTGCTAGAAGTCATTTAGAATAGCACAGGGTAAGTCATTTGCAACTATATGTAAGTTGTATGAAACACGCCCATTTTCCAAGATTTTTTGGGTAGTACTTTACGTCGCTGTCTCACGATTCTTCGCCAAACGCTTCTTACTATATGTGGTAGTCAGAGAGCAAGCTCTTCGAACGAAAGCACGGCATCTTGGACAGTGTCTGACTGCATGGGCGAGTGCTTCACCATCAGCGCAAGAAAAAAAATTAGCCTAGCTTACACCGGAGGCTCATACGATCAGCTGTCGGCTCATGTGCTATCTTTCTCTCTCTCTTTCCTCTCCATCTTTAATTTCCCCCACCCTGTCCCCATGTGTAGGGTAGCAAACCGGTTGTCCCATACTGGTTAACCTCCCTGCCTTTCCTTCTCTATTATTTCTTCTCTCTCTGTCGGCTCATACCTTTGTATATGCTAAAGTTTGCGTTGAAGCCAGAGAAAGCACGAATGTCACATTTTCACGGGCCTCCCATTGTTTGTCGTAAGGTAGGGATATACTAGTTTCGGCCTAACTGCAGAGCTCGTTTATCGACTGCTTACTGACAGCTAACCTTAAACCCACAAATATGAGGAGTATGGACGAAAAAGCGATGTTCGCGCTTGCTAGCGGTCATTTAGAAGAACACATATTGGGTAGTGTTTAAGCATATACGATTGCGATATCATGAAACCTGGTAGTATACGATAAAAACATGGCTGATCTCTCCGTCATAGGAATCGGTATAACACGAAAGTGAAACGTGTCTAGACAGAACTCGTGCTTATCGTGTAGTGATATATGAGAGCTTGTACAATGTCCATTCGTGTTTGGCAGCTATAGCACCGACTGGCGTGGATGCACCCATGTTGACGCCTAGTTCGTAGAGGTTATTAGCTTGAGCCGCAAACGCATGCGTCCCGCTGGCCTCTGTCTCGCTCCATCAAGGCACGACATTCGCCCGTCGAAATCGTGTCCTCTCTGCAACGCGTATTGCAGCAGTTTTGTTAGTTGGTGCTCTCGCAATCGAAGTAGTCGGCGGCGGAAAAATACCGTTGGTGCATGTTGCCGCACTGCTCCGATGAGCCGGCGCACGCTGACACGAAGCGAAAGGCAAATAACGTAACTGCGTCTAGGGTGCCTCGGCGACGCCAGCGCGGCCAGTGTCCCCGCTGGTATCGAGACGCTATAACCATGACCTCCGACATCGCACGCAATCTCGGAGTAAGCGCTAATAAGTGTCGATCGCGGCGCATTACTTGTTTTTACCTTTCACAGACGGCGGCACAGCCCCGCTCCGCCCCGCCTACCTACGCCGCCAACAGAGAGCACCGTGCGAGAGAGAATGTGTGAAAGATATAAGGCGCGTTCGTGAAGTGTCTAACATCTGCCAGGTGGCTTAGTTGGTTTAGCGTCGGGCGCTTACCGTCGCGGCCGCAACGTCGTGGGTTCGATTCCCAGCGGCGGGTCTTTTTCTTGGTTTTCTTCTTTCTCACCCGTTGGCGTCCATTTCATGAACGTCATATCCGGTAACAGAAGTACTTGGTGGACCCCGGCATAAAACACTTTCGTGTTAAAATAATAAACTCTCCAGCCACCTATAGTCCGAAATTGCTAAAGTTAATCTATAAAGTGACCCGACGTTTCGGGACCGATTCGGTCCCTTCCTCAGGGGTGACTGTTCGGCCGGCTACGAAGCTAGCGACTTTCTTTGGTGGTGTCCCCCTCTCGTTCGTTCTTCCCGCCTTCCTTGTTGCTGCGGTGTTTTTTCCACTGGTTCCGTAGACCATGCACGTACACACTCGGTAAGGTTCCAGTTGAGCGGTTAACATTTCCCGGTGTTAATTGGATATGCCAGGATTCTAAGGACTCTCTTTTTGTGTGGCTGCCTTCCGTGTCGTTGACCCGGGCGTCGTCAAATTTGATGCGGTGGTCCATCTTTTCGCTGTGTTCAGCGAGGGCGTTTCGCGCAGCGTTGAAGCTACGCCCGTCGTTTCGATGTTGCCGTATCCCTTCGGGGAAGTTTTTTGTCTGACCGATGTAAGTGGCGTCGCAGGCCGTGCATGTAACCTCGTAGACCAACCCGGGGCATCTTTTTTTTTTTTTGCAACCGATCTTTGGGCCGTGCCAGGAGTCGCCCGATTGTTGACACGGGCTTGCGCGTAACCTGGATGCCCTCCCTCCCCATCACCCTGGACATGTGCTCGCTGATTCCCGGAACGTATGGGACCGAGATGCGGTACGAAGGTTTGGGGGATGCCTCATTATTAGTGTCATCCATTGCAGAAGAATGCAGGTGGGGGAAGTTTTCCTGGCGTCGCTGGCGTACTCGGCGAATAAAGCTCTTCGGGTATCCATTGTCCAGGAGGTCGGTGGTGATTGCTTTTTCTTCTTTTCTCCGTATTTCTTTGGAGCTGCAGACGGCCTCTGCGCGATTCAGGAGTGTGTTGACCACTGATATTTTGTGGGCTGTCGGGTGGTTAGAACTGAACTGCAGATATCGTCCGGTGTGTGTAGGTTTTCGGTACACCGAGAAGCTCAAATGTCCTTTCAGCCCCGTTTTCTGCCGTTTCACTAGCACATCCAGAAAAGGAAGAACGTTGTTCTTTTCACGTTCCACGTTGAATTGAATCGCCGGTTCCATCGAATTTAGGTGTGCCAGGAAACTGTCGATGTTAGACTCCTTGATCACTCAAAAGACGTCCATCTACGTACCTCAAAAATATCTTTGGTGGTTCAGCGAACATGTCCAAAGCTCGTGTTTCGATGTGTTCCACCGTCAAGTTTGCCGCTGTGGCTGAAATGGCGGCTCCCATGGCGGTTCCACTTGTTTGTTGGTAGAATTCACCTCCGAGAGAAAAATATGTTGCGTTGAGGCAGAACTCCATCAGACGGCACAGTTCCTCCGTGCTGAGGAGGAACTATAAACTGACCCGACGTTTCGGGACCGATCGGGTCAGTTTATAGTTTAACTTTAGCAACTTTGGGCTATAAGTGGCTGGAGAGTTTAATATTTTTCGTATGAATTTTCACCTAGCCAGACAGATCTCTGTCGAATATGTTCATATTTAAACCTGGTAGTAGCATGGTCGTAACAAGCGTGATGTTAATTATAGTTCCTGAGTAATTAAGGGTAAATAACTAGCAGAACATAAAGTTTATGTCAGAACGTTAGGCCGCGTTTTGTGGTTGTAGTGGCGAAGTCGCCGTGGTTGTTGCAGCACATTATTAAAATAGCTTGCTTAATGACTGAATAATTCAATTGGACAATAAAGTTTTAACGCTTAAATTTAACGCTTCAGTGAGAGGGGAAATGCGCTGATTCTTAGGTTGCTAATAATTCGAAAAATCGTAAAATCGGAAAAAAATAAGAAATAAAATAAAAGAGAAATGAAGATACAGCCAAACATATGAAAGGAAGACATATTGGCACGCGCGCTTCTTTTGTTACGTTTACGTTACTGGTCCGTTACACGTATAACCACTGTCTTTCGCAAACCGTGCCCGAATGTGTGGGAACCTTCCGGATTATTTCAGTCTTCTTATAGGCTTGAGCGCGGAAACGCGAACAGTTGAGTCCATTTTGGAACTAAGGCGGCCACCAGCGATAAGGCGCGAATGTTGGATGCCGCATGTATAAATGCCGACACGCCTTACCGCTGAGCATATTATCGGCTGCCGACGCTCTGTTCGCCGCTATCAGTATACATACAGCATGTATCGCTTCCTTACAGTTTGACTTTCTGTTTCCCTGCTACAAGTCCGGAAAAATCAATGGTTTCGTCTTGGACACGCCGACTGCTGTCTTCGTCGACATCACGACCTCATGACAATGTTTTTAAATATATTTTTCCGTGGGATTCTGAGACAGAACTGCCAGCGCAGATGCTGAATTCTGGAAACCAGAGCCTCATAAGGG
This sequence comes from Rhipicephalus sanguineus, assembly GCF_013339695.2. Classification (NCBI taxonomy): domain Eukaryota; kingdom Metazoa; phylum Arthropoda; class Arachnida; order Ixodida; family Ixodidae; genus Rhipicephalus; species Rhipicephalus sanguineus. The sequence continues at coordinate 135,592,324 of NC_051179.1, read as the reverse complement.
AAATAACTTCACTGCGTAGCGCCCTCCTAAACTGCAGCCAATGAAACTTATGTCCTTGTGGCGGCTCCAGCCATCTGGACGGCCCAGAGTTCGTCTACTGAGGCCGTGCTAAGCAGCACAGTCTTCCACTGCTCGTAGTTAGTTAAGATCAAACACTGTAGGTTCGTCTGGGGAGAAGCTCATTTCGTGTTGGATATATAGTGCCGCCCTCTACTAGCGCATTCTACATCGATCAATATGTCTGGGTGTGAGTCTGATTCAAAAGGGTTTCCTATTGGACTTGGTTCTTCATTAAAACGAGTAGTGTCGCGCATAAGACAGGACAAAGGAAAGGGCACGCTGACACACACAGAGCCAAACTCGGAGTTCGCACTGTGTGTGCGTCATATCGTCCCTTCCTTTGTCCCGTCTAATGCGCAACACTATACTCGTCCTATTGAATCTCATTCTTTGTATCCGACATGTTTGTATGAGCAAATGGCTGAGGTGAACAGAAAAAAGTCATGAGCTCCTCTCCTAACCAGAAAAGGGGGGCAAACGAAGCACGGATTGTGCATGTCTCACTTACTACTTTTCTTTGTTTCTTTATTCCTTCCTTCCCTTCTTTTTTTCTCTTTTTCTATCTTCTCTGTCTCTCTTTTTTGCCTCTTTCCTTCCTTCCTTCCTTCCTTCCTTCCTTCCTTTCTTCTTTCTTGTCTCTCTCTGTTTCTCTATTTCTTTCCTTCCTTCCTTCTTTTTTCTTTCCTTCTTTCTCTCTTCATTTATTTCATTCTATATCTTTTTCCTTCATTCCTATGTCTCTCCCTCTTTCTTTATTTTTATCGTTCTTCCTTTCTCTCTTTCTTCATTTTCGTTTCTCCCTGTATTTATTTATTTCTCTCTTTCCACTGCATTCTCCATTGCTGCCTCCCAACTGTTCCTTGCTCAGTGCCGCGAGTAGCACCTTCATGTCACGTGCTTAGCTTTAATTGCTACATGCAACAACGCTTCAACGCTTCAAGTGCTACATGCAACAACGACGGTCATACTTAGGCAAAAGTGAAACGCGGTAACGGGAAATGAAAAACAGCGCTGCATTTCACTTTCTTGTGCCATTGTCCAAAGTCAACAGAATAAGTGTTTTAGTGACCGAAGATTTTTATGCAACGTTCACACAGCCCACTTTTGAAGAGCCCGTGGTGGCAAAGGAAAGAAATCAAGGTAATCGTGAAAAGAACATTCACAAACTACCTTCCTCAATTCGGTTTCTGTCTTTAAAAAATATTGAAGATCCCTCTTACTGCGTGGGCGCCTTTTCATTTTTAGAGCAGAGCTCTTAAGGTCGAGGTTGGCCGTGTGTCGTAGATGGAAAATGACCATCATCATCAAATGGCACGCACCATTCTCGTCCTCTTCGCAATTACCTTCCACTTCTTCCCTGCCAGAAGACCTGCGGCTATTTGTGCGCCGAATTACGCAGTAACTAGCGAGAGAACGACTACAGAGAGAGAGAGAGAGAGAACGAGGGAGAAAGAGGAAGAAGTTCTTGACGAAAAAAATTGTTTGCTGGGACGAGATTCGAACACGGGTATCCAGATCCGAAGGCGAGCGTCGCCCCGCCACGGAGGCCTAGTGGTTAAGGCGCTCGACTGCTGGCCGGAAGGTTGCGGGATCTAATCCCAGCCGCGGCGGCACCATTTTCCATTGGAGGCGAAAATGTTTGAGGCCCGTGTACTTAGATTTAGGTGCACGTAAAAGAATCCCAGGTGGTCGAAATTTCCGGAGCATACCACTACGGCGTCTCTCATAATCATATCTTGGCTTTGGAACGTTAAACCCTAGGGTATTATTATTAGTTTTAAGGAGAGCGTCCTAACCACTCGGCTTTTTTTTTCTTTCATGGTATTTCTTCAACACAGACATGACACACGGGCAGAGCAGAGCGTAGCATTGTGCAGTATAGCACAGCAAGGTGGTAAGAAAGTTAACAGAGGGTGAGGAGAGATGTGAGGGTTTCTAGAAGAGAAACGAGGATGGGAGAACAATTACAGAAGAAGAGATAGAGAGGTATAAATAAATACAAACAGACAAATAGATAGAAACAAAAGGAAAGAAGAAGGCGAAAGACCGACTACACAGAGAGAGAAACAAAGGCACCGAAAAAAAGATAAAAAATGAGAACATAGGGAACAAAGAGTGAAAAAGACTGAAAGGCAAAGAAAAAGTCACAGTTTCGCCGCAACGGCGAAGCAATGATTGCGATAGCAATAAATTGTAATGTAACGCGAAGAACGGAAAGCAGCTCGAAATTTCCAGCGCGTCGCTCGAGCCCAAAGGACGCACGAAAAGAACGCACACAGGACGAGCGCGAACTAATGCGTCACAGCTCGACACTTGAAGCGCACTGCTCAAACATAAAGCAGGACGCACGAAACAAACGAACAGGTACACACAAGACGAGCGCGAACTAATTGTCACAGTTGTTACTTATTTCTGTTCGAACAGCGCGCTCCTTTCGCAAACGCGGCCGCTGCAGCGAGCGAAGCGAAGCACCTCACCGGCCGCCCCTTCTTTCCTTGAGATACGCGCACGAAAGCGACGACGCCCTGTAGAGCGAACAGCAACGGCGTTCGCAGGGGCGGGGCGACGATCTTTAAAGCGCGCAACACGCGCGCACGTCGCGCCATCTATGTGGCCACTAAGAAAGCATGCTGAATTACGTGGTATATATATAAATAGCTCGCCGTTAGCAGGCTGAGAGACGGTGCTGTCGTGGCCTAACGTCTAACGTGGCGGGCTGCAAAGCGAGAGGTCGCCCGTTCGATTCCGCGCGTCGGAAAGAATTTCTTAATTATTTTTCTTTGTGGCCTTTCTATATATATACATACTTATACATATACGGTGAATGACGGCGACGGGGACGGACATTTTCCAGCCGAGACTGCCCATATAATTGTATCGCAATAAAAAAAGAGGTTTAGAGAAATATATAGAAAGCATGGCGACGTATCACACAAGCCAGTATAGTTTGCCGTGTGGCGTACAAACTATCTTCATGAACCGGTACGCGCTCTCTTCATTATCTTCATCAACTTGTTCCTCTCCTTCCACTTCCGCTTCGCTCCCAGAACACGAACGCCGATTTGCCCACCGTGATTTGTTCACCGGGTGGGAGAACGAGTACAGAGAGAAAAAGAGAGATAGGTAGAAAGAAATATAAGCGGGGAAATAGACATAAAGAGGGGAGTTCTGCTGTGACACCGCCTTGCGTGGCTTAGTGCAAGCGGCGCTAATTTTTTTGTTAGCGTGAGAAAATGTGCGTAGGTTTTTTTCACGCCAGGCAACGCAGCTATAAACGCGTCTACAAGCGGAAAACAAATCAGTAGACGAGGAGGGCATAATAGTAAGGGAGCAGCACGGAAGACAGGGACAGAAAATGCCCACCTACAACTACACGTAGTGCTGACTTGCAACCGAAGTTTATCGCAGAGAAGAACGTAAATAAATACGTATTCACGTACCAGTATTCATCAATAAGAAAAAAAAAGGGGGGGGGAGATATCATATGGACACCGATGCAAGAAGCTGTGAGCGCATGCCGACAGTGGTTAACGTGAGTTGCCAGAAGAAAGGTATGCAATTTTCTTGTCAGGTAATAAAACAGATGGAGTGCTCACACACCTAACTTTTGCGTCTCGTCAATCTCACGCATCAATTGGTCCCTGTTATTGGCTAATACGTCACACTTATAGAACTCGGGATGGAAGATGCACTGTTTACAGTGAATCTCAAGAAGGCCGCTGGTGCTTCAGTTGCATTATACTGGTGTTCGCGAAGCCTTTGATTCAAACAGCGGCCAGTCTGGTCTATGTACACTTTTGCACATACCAGGGGTATTGCGGACACACCATTCGCCAGTCAGATATACGTGTGGTTGCATGTGAGCCTTAACTGTCCCTGTTTTTCGTGCTGCTTCCATACGATAAGTTCAACCAATTAGCCGACAAGTTCACTCTTCAAGGAAATAATCAATAAATAGTTTTTAAAAGGTCAGCAGAAAAAAAACATACATCACCGGCACTGTGTACGACCCCTGTGAGAACTCTCTTTGAAGACAAAGGTGAGAAACTAATGGAAATTAATGTATGCGCGAAGTTGCAATTGGTTCAGCATTGCGATCAAGCACACGAGCTTTAATATGTGATGATACTCCATTACGGCTAGTTCCATGTAAATGAAGGCACTGACGTGATTATATTAATTTCGCTTTGGACGGTTGCGTTGATGGGAATAATACAGAAACTATGCGAATCTTGAGCATTGAAATAAGCGTTCTGAGACGCTTTACAAGTTTTCATTTCGGTATGCTACTCGACGCCTCGCCTGCGTCTCGTTCAGCAAAATATTAGCCATTGCTTAGCATTACCGTAGCATCATAAGCCATTCCACTGTAGGCCGACGGACGCTCCTAACCAGATATAAGTTATGCTGCCTTCTGAAAACTATAGTCTCTGTTTGCGACAGATAATTTTTTTAGTTAATCGCATGACCTAATTTTTTGACGTCATTAGCTGCGATTATTATGCCTTGCTACCCAATTCGTCGTCCTAACACCTGTTACCTGTTCTGCGGATTGTGCGATCTGCCCAATCCCGTTTTACAACGAAAGCTGTTATGAGATCATTTCAGCGGCCGTTTTCGGCGCCGTAGTTGGCCGCCGCCGCCGGTGTCCGTAAGCACTATCGCTCGAAATAAGAAAAAAACGAAATAAGAAAAAAACTCCAGGAAGGAACGAGGTTCGAACCTGCGCCCTTTGCGTGGGAGGGAGGTCCAGCATTCAACCGCCGAGCCATGCCGGTGCTTGAAACTGCTTTGCAAAAAGGTCCTATACAGGCTTCATGTACGGAAGGAACCAAATTAACTTATGCAAAGCGGCATGGTAGAAGAGTAAAATAAGCACAAAGCGTCGCACAACGCGAATTCTGCAACCAGGCGTCACACAATGCGAATTGCGCAACGAGTAGGCTGTTGAATGCTTCCAACCTATTACCATGGGCTCCGCCATAATTCTTCATCGTCATTAGGCACAGCATCAACAAAGTGCGCATAATGCCTTACATGCGTTTATCAGGTACCACGGCGCTAAAAATGGCATAGTGCCTGCTTCCCTATTTCTCAAAAATTGCAATGATTTATAGCGTAGTTCAACGTATGTTATACAGCATGGCGGGAGAGGGAAATAGCGACCGGGCGTCACCCAATGCAAATTGCATAACTGGTGGGCCGTTTATAGCTTCCAACACATTACAAAGGGCTGAGACATAATTCTTCATCGTCATCAGTCGTCGCGTCAACAAAGTGCACATAATGCCTTACAGACGTGTAGCTGGTGCCTCGCTTCTCCGCAGAATGACGAATAATGGCTTAGTAGGTGCTTCCCAGCTTCACAAAAATTGTGATTTATGGCACAGTGGGTACCTTGCTAGTGTACTTGTATTAGTAGCCCCAAAAGAGCATACAACGGGCTCTTGAAACGCCGCTCTTCCAGCTTTCGCTGTGACTGTGCTGCGCTTTCAGCGCAGGCCTGCCGTTATTTATTTTTTTTTTTTTGCTTTCGATGTCAGCAAGAACATTGTTTTCTGCCGTTTCCTCTGTGGTTCTGTATTATGTCTTCGTTTCTCCTAACTCATCGCATAATATATTCTCCGCCCTACGCTGCGTAGTAATTACCTTCTCGAGCTTTCCTGCTGTCCACTTAGTTCCCATCATAGAATATATGTATGTATAGTTGGGTCGACCAGGTAGATAAATGTCTGGGCACTTCGGCACTACATCAAGCAACAGGCGCGAGCCAGCCTCCATCGATGGTGGCGCTACCTATACATGACGTGCTAACAAAATTGGGCACTGCTCTGAGACACTCGAAGTTTCTTAAACAAAGAACTCCTAAATTTTCCGCCGGTGTTCTCAGCGTCAGCTTAGTGCAGAGAAATAAGCTACACCTCGCAACGCAATACATATTTGCGCTGTGGGCAAATATTAAATATATTAATGACAGCTGAACTTGGCCGAGTTGGTTCTTTCTTTATTGTGGAGGCAAAGCACGAAAATGATTGAGCAAACAATACCATCTTTCTTCCCTCTCGTTTTCTTGCTTTCGCGCTGTACAGCCACATCGGGTAGAATATGCAGGTTATGTCCGAAAAGTAATGCCGATGAGTCTATTAAAAATGGTGTATTCATCAGATCAGTACAATGCATTCAACGATTTCAAAATAGGCTCCTCCTGCGCCGATATTTCCAGTGAGATCTTCAGGCATCGAATGTGTCACAGTAGACCTCCTCCGGAATGTCCTTTAGAGCCTTGGTGCATGTCTCTTTGACTTCCCCAGTTGTACCCAAATGATGTGCTTTAATGAGAGTTTCCAAGCGCTGAAATAAAAACAAGTTCGGGGGAGCCAGGGCAGGGCTATAGGGTGGCTCGGCAACCACTTGAATCAACCAGGAAGGAGGCTCTGGCCTTCTTGGGGCGAGGGGACGCTGAGGTGCACCACTTGGCACTTTGCCTTTTTCTTTCGTTATCGTATTCAAACACTCACACTCTAAGAAAAGAAAGAGTATGTGTAATTCCTTTCGGGTAGCCCTGACTTCCCACGTATATGACTCTCTTTAAAAAGGCACGTTAACTTTCTTGTGGGACACACGACTCGCGGAAGAGAGTACAAAGTTCTCCAAAGATAGCTTACGTGCCTCTTTAAAGAGAGTTATATACGTGGGAAGGCAGAACTCTCCAAAAAGAGTCAAATGACTCTTTTTTTTCTTAGAGTGCAAGACTCGTCACATGCTATGACGTTGTCTATATAGTGGGGGTCACTTTCAGACAAGTCCAAAACTCCGTGGCATGTTTCGACTCGGCGCGATATCTGGTTGTTTGTACTTTGGTTTTCGGTTTTCGGTACTTTGCGCGCTATCTCAGCCCATATTCTTCTCGTCGGCAAATTATTCGTGAAAATCTCGTGAATGGTACTTGTTGGAAATTTTAATGCATGTGCCATCAAACGGACATTAAAACGATGGTCTGAGTTCAAAAGAACTCTCACACGCGTCATATTTTCATCGGTGATAATCATTGACGGCCGCCCAGCTGGAGCTTCATCGCTGACCTCTTCGCGGCCTTCTAAAAAGGCCTTGTGCCAGCGGAAAACTTCACGCTTTGACAAACAATTACCACCAAAGGCCGTGTTTATCATAGGAAAAATTTTCACTATGTACTTGCCGAGTTTCACGCAAAACTTGATGGCAATCCTTTATTGCAATGAGCGCTGTATTGTGGCTTGCGCGGCAAATGGAAGCGAGTTTTACGGAAAAGTGTGTCCTTACTCTCTGGATGGTAGCAAGCGACAGTGCGACCACACGTGCGTAAGCTAACTCCACCCTCCACCAATATCAACCAGTCCTAGCATGTTGTTGTGAGGGATCGACGCTTTACAGTACAGACATTACTTTTCGGAAAAACCCTGTATGAGGAATACACACCGTAAATACACACCGCCAGATCCCACGCATTGTGTGAATCGATGTAATGCGAAGCAGCCAGCAAAGAGCTGCATACACCATCTTGTCTGACATTGAGGAAAATGCGTGCCACTCATGTTATTTATGTTCGTTACACAGCAACGCCGCGCAATACCAATTTCGGGGTTGACCAAGCTAGCGAAACGGTCGCCAGCGCACCATGAGCGTGGCACGTAAGTCATGCTGCAGATGACATGTGTGTCATGACTTTCACGTTAACTCGTGTTATTTATGTCCGCCATACAGTCATGTCGCAAGATACAAGTTTTGGTGTATATCAAGCTAGTGAAACGGCCGCCAGCGCACCATGAGCGCGGCACGTAAGTCATGCTGCACATGACATGCTTGTCATGATTTTCATGTTAAGTCGTGTTATTTATGTTCCTCACAGTCACGTCGCGCAATACCAATTTCGGGGTAGATCAAGGTAGCGAAACTGCCACCAGCGCACCATGAGCGCGGTACGTAAGTCATGCTGTACGTGACATGCTTCTCATGATTATCATGTTAAGTCTTGCTATTTATGTTCGCTACGCAGTAACGTCACGCAATACCAATTTCGGGTATATCAAGCCAGCAAAACGGCCGCCAGCGCACCATGAGCGTAGCACATAAGTCATGCTGTACATGACATGCGTGTCATGGTTTTCATGTTAACTCGTGCAATTGATGTTCGCTACACAGTAACGTCACGCAGTACCAATGTTGGTATATATCAAGCTAGCGAAATGGCCGCGAGCGCACCATGAGCGTGGCATGTATATCATGCTGTACATGACATGCGTGTCATAATTTGCACATTAGGACCCGACAGTTATGTTCGTCATACACTCTTGTTACGCCGTATCAATTTTGGTATATATCAAGTTAACGAAACGGCCGTAAGAGCACCATGACTGTGGCATGTATATCATGTCGTTCATGACATGCATGTCATGATTTTCATGTTTTGACTCGTCATTCATGTTATTCATACAGTCATGTTATGCCATACCAGTTTTGGCGTACATTCGATTAACGAAACGAGCAGGAGAGAACAAAGTCGTGGGCGGATAGATAGATAGATAGATAGATAGATAGATAGATAGATAGATAGATAGATAGATAGATAGATAGATAGATAGATAGATAGATAGATAGATAGATAGATAGATAGATAGATAGATAGATAGATAGATACGCTCAAAGTCGCGGAAGTTCGCTAAGAAATGCTTCGCATTTAATATTTGAAATCATTTAGAATGTAAATCGTTTGATCAAAGCACTTTGAGTCATTCTGTACCTAACACACACATAGGCAAGGAATCCAGTCACGATCTAGACGTGACGGCTGTCCTGGGTTATAAGTTGTCGCCGTCTGGACTGGCGTCAATGGCCGTCACAGCCTGCAATTCAAGCTGAGGTAGTTAGGACACTTGATGCACCTGTGAGACATCTAAAGAAAAATCATATCTTTGCGGCCTCTGCTGGATTTTCTCAGCGACTAGTCCATTTTCGTTTTCGTGAAATGATTTCGGTCGGTAATGACAATGAAGGTTCAGCGGTTCAGTCTTTACCATGGTATAGCACCGCAAAGCCATGTGACATTTATGCGGCTGACTTTTCTTGCGAATTCATTTGCGTTATTATCACATTATATCAGGAATTCGGCGGATGTGCACGTCTTTGAAGTATGTCTACTTCGAGAAAGTAATGCCGAAGAAGATTGCAGAGCATCCATGCACGCTTGTGTTCTAAACGACTGCGAGAATCTTGTTGATTTTGTTGCTAGCCTGATAAGCGTTACCCGGTCAACAACATGCCTCGTCTACCTTTGGATATATTGTGTTCGATTTCGACAATGTGAACGTGTTGATTTAGCAGGCGCATTAACTACCTGACACGTATTTTGGCCTCAGTAAAAACAGTGTGGTATTTTGGTTTCTAAATCTAAACCATTCTGTGATTTCTTCGCGCACCAACTCTTCCTGTGCAAAGTACCTCTATGAATATGAATTTGCTATAGAGAGCAGTCGTCATGTTTCGCGCACTACTGGGCGTGATTATTCACCAGACTGAGTGCCACAAAAGTAATTTTAATTTGATGTTATACATTCGTCATCTTCAGATGCATTTTCTGTGTACGTCCAACTAAACATATTAGGCATTCCAAAAATTTTTATCTCTCATATCCTTATACGACTGCTTACTTGCTATCTCGCAATAGTTTTCATAAGGATAGGCAGTAATAGAGAATATTCTGCTTGCTGTTTTCATTTATACATGCTTCCCAGTCGCTCCAATTTGCCCTGACCAAAAAAAAAAACAAAGAGACAAAAGGTCGCAGGTCTGCTACATACATTTTTTGTCGAAATAGCAGAAGATAGCAGTTATTAGTGCCGCAGTTCCTTTTTTCCAGAATGCCCTCTCGCCTATATGTTAGAACTCAAGACAAATATCTTTACATGTGCACATGAAGCGGTACGCGAGCGATGCTTTACGGGAGATTTCCTCGAAGTGAGATGCATCGTCTACTTTCATCTCTGCGCTTCTCAGGAACGCACTCTATGCCCAATAACAAGGGCGAAATCCTCCGAAGACATCGACAGAATCTGCTTGAAATCCCATGCCAGCGGCCTCATCGAGCCGCCGAGTCTATGAATACAGGCCTAGCGACAATCCGCTTCCTTGTACCGGAGGTGTATCATATTCTCTTCGTGGGTTGCGAAATCCCGCTGGAGCCCCTTGATATCGGCTCCTCGCCGGAGCTGCAACCTGACGCCCGCTGGAAACGGGCGCATGATTGATGACGGTCTCGCGGCCAATACCACGGAACGAAATAAGGCGACACGCCTAAGTAACCAAACATAGAACCTGCCAGCCACTGCGACTGTCGCCAAAACACTGCCCAGTTTCTCGCTCGGGCAAAAGAAAAAGCGCGTGTCACATTTCCTTCAGCTCCTGGGAGTCTTGGGGAATGTGAATGATGGCGGAACGCGGAAACGCTCTTTTTTCGCTCAACAGAAGATCAGTGTTGCCATGCCAACAAGTGGTAGGCTGCCCGCCAAGAGAAACACGCTGCCCAAACGTGGCGCGTATGCGGCCTCTTGTCAGGCCTACGGGCTGTCGTGTCAGATTTAGTCTTTCGCAGTTTTTCCCTACTTTCTGGTCTCACCCAAGATGACCTACATTTGATTTGCTTCACTTCGTGGAAGCAGCATTCCTTTCGGTGTCTGTTGTTTATATCTTCATGCATTCTGTTCTGAGGTATACACAGCTTTGTCTGTCGTAGTTCAAGGATTCGACCTCATGAATTTTACCCTTATGTTTTTCATAGCTCGAGGAAAACGAGTCCTCGTCCTTAGCCTGGAGCAGACTAACGCTTTGGAACTGCATTGTCCCGGACATTGATGTGCCGGTGCTTCAAGCGCGGGTGTTGGTTGGCTGCTCTTGATCAGTTTTGTTGTTGGCTTTATTCACTGGCCAATGATGTCTGTCAAGCTTACATGTAAACATTCCCGGCTGTTCCATCTGTAGGCCTTCTGTAAGGCACGACACGCAACTTTCGCCGTTAAGACATGAATCTGGTTGATGAGCTGTAGTTATTTGTCTAAAATAATTACTAATTTCAAGATTTACAAGGCAAAGTTGGTTATGTCCTAAAGTTCTTTTTTTTGCGCGTTGCTCGGCCTTCTTCTGAGTTAACAGTTCTGTTGCGATGAAGCCTTTTTTGTGGGCTCACATCTAGTGCTATCAACACGGCACTAGGCTTAATCAAGAGAGATGAAAGGGCTAGTACAAAGATAGAAAGACAGTAGAGAAGAATGCTTTATAGGTTCGACATGGAATATGTATAAGAATTCGTAATTGTCACTTTAGTTAAAAGACGTGACATGCAGTATGGTTTACAGGAATCAAATAATAAAATATAGATCAAGAAAAAAATGTATAACAGAAGCCATTATTATAAGGGAACTCATGTTACCGAAATGCTGGTTATCGCGCTGCTACGGCTCCTTGTAGCTGAAATAGCTTGTCAAGCACCCTCCGTGCCTTTCTTTCTATGCTTTCTAAGACAATTTTATTAATCTTCTTGAATGAATGAATGAATGAATGAATGAATGAATGAATGAATGAATGAATGAATGAATGAATGAATGAATGAATGACATTCTAGCCTTTCCATCGTTCTCGATCAAGCTGGAACGAATTGTGTTGTATCATGGTGGAAAATAGCGTGACTAAATACGCATGCATGGAAGAGTATACCGATAGAAGGACGAGCTTTGACACAAAACTGAAAGTTTACTGGAAACGGGTCTGCTAATATGCTTGTGTTAAGATAAGAAAAAAAATATCCTAATCATTGTCATGATTGCGCGCTATACGCATGTCAAGGTCACCATGTCAACACGTGGCTAAGCATTACACTGGATATGCATCCAGTGGTTTGTACATCCAGTAGTTTGCACATCCAGTGGCATGCTGAGGTTTGTATAATGTACCCTCTCCTGGGCTTCTATTTATAGCACATATTCTACTCACGTCACTCTATCGGAAATACTTTGCAGGATATTTCTACGACATGAGTATTGTTGGAGTAACTTAAATCCGTTTCAAGGTATCGTTTACTCTGTACTTAAAAACATTGGGAAGGAAGTCCTATTCCCTAGATAGAGGGTGCAAGATCAACCCACCTGGATGCTATTGCCACAATTCCTTTTTTTTTCAACATAAGCAGGTTGTCGAGCTTTGTATTTTTAAGAAGGCAGTATTCTTGCTGTAACTTAATTCCATTTCAAGGTGTCCTTTAATCAGTGCTTGAAATGTTGGGAAAGAAGTCCTATTCATTAGCAAGAGAGTGCAAGAGCAACCCCCCTGGACGCTATAGACCCAGTTCATTTGTTCAACGTAAGCAGTCTGTAGAGCTTTGTATACTCAAACTCGCCTAGGTTCGTGCACGCAAAAATTTCACTAGTACCGTACTAAGCTAACTTGTCGTCAAAAACTGCACTCGGCGTTATGACACTTAGGGCGACTCATGCGCGCGCACATAATAACGTCGATTCTCAACACATCGGGACAAGTACGCCGCATCGAGACAACATTTGCGATGCACTCGTTCTAAAAACACACGCGAAGGAAGGGCCATGGAAGCGAAGGAAGCTGTTGTCACGTGAAATTCGCACTTCGACTTCAGTCAACGTGAAAGGCATGCTTCTCTTAGGCACTACCAAATTTCCCCCTTGAAATTTTGAGACGAACTGACAGGCGACCGGCTCTCAGCAGCCTCCCACATGTCGTCGCTAACCTCTCACTCGTTACGCCCGACATAAACTATAGCTTATTGCAATGCAGTTCTGCAGAATCCCGCCAGGTTGCGGAAGGGTTAAGAAAGGGAAAATAGACAACCACCCGTTTTGTAGAAAAATCCGTATGGATTTTCCCGTTTTGTAGTGGAAATCCGTATGGATTTCCTTGTGGCTTCGTGCTACAAAACGGGTGGTTGTCTATTTTCCTTTCTTAACCCTTCCGCCACCTTGCGGGATTCCGCAGAACTGATTTGCAATATGTGTCCAGTCGCCTCGAGTTGTCGATGAATTCGCCCTCGCGCTGCCACTTGCTAGCTTCCTCGTTAGCTCAATTGGTAGAGCGACCGCCCAGGAACGGCGTTGGTCCCGGGTTCGATCCCCGGACCAAGACGAATTTTTCGGCAACTAAGAGGCTTTATTTCTGAAATATCCGTATGGATTTTCTTGTGGCCTCGTGCTACGATACGGGTGGTTGTCTATTTCCGCTTTCATAAACTATAGCTTTCAAGCAGTTCGGAGCAGCCGGTGTGCGCGCATGCAACTACTCGACCTACGAAGGCGCTGGTCCGCCAAGTATAGCTTTTTTTATTAAGTGCAGGTAAGGAAAGCTTGAAGCCAGTGAGTGGCGCCGGCTACTCCTGCTCTCTTGCGTGCCTGTTGCAACCGCGATGTAGTGAAGAAGCACCAGACTATACAAAGAGGCACATAGCGAGCACTCACGCGCTTAGTTCCGCTTCTTCAATACAAAGAAATGTCCACTCAAGAGAAAAGTTCGCAAAACACAAATATTCACACGAATGAAATGTGCAACATAAAAGTTCACCAAGATGTTGGCCCAGCCGATCATTAGGCACTTAAAAATTGTTTCTTAAATGCTGCTATCTAACTGCAGCAGCGATGTTTGCAGAAACGATCGTTGTACAAACACGAAAATACAAGAAACATGTAGCCAAGCGCACACACAACGTATTTCGGGAGTTATGACAAGTAACCAGATATTTTTTGTATTTTCTATTCTATTGACACTCTCCTCAATTTGGTATTTTGTTCCATTATGGAATCATTTTCAATGCAGTACTGAGTAGTTTATCCCTAATTCATTTTTGAATTGCCTTGTACATCCGAAAAAGCTAGTTTTTTTTTCTAGACCAGGGTGATGTTTTCGCTTATGTGCAACAGTTCTGCAATATCTCGTGTGGTGCACATAAATGAGTATATAGGATACCTGTTTCATCGACTACAGTTCATCTTTTACTGTCAGTGCAACACACAGTTTTATTTCTGATATCTCCTTGAACGCAGTAATGACGTTTCAGTACGAGAGCCCCAATTCACATGCCGCGAGTTCCTGTGCGACAGTAAATGAAGGAAGAGGGCGCTAATGTCATTCCGATCAACCTTCAAGGCAAGAATAAAGCAGAGCCATTAACTGCGTGTCTGTTCATGGAAGCGATAAGGAGTGGACATGTTCGTATTCAACACTTCTTGCTTTTCTTTGGCTCTTCACCTCACTCTCCGCGCGGAGCGACTTTCTTTTTCCTGTAAATATTCTTTCGAAGAATGGGCTCGGCGCATGTCTGCCTAAGTTAGTTTGACACCATGCATGCAAATCCATAAATAATTGCACCCCTGGCTCACCTTTTTGTATGTGGTCTTCTGAGGTCCCAGTCACTATAAAAACACACAGAAAATATCATCCGGCCAAAATTTTTAAAATCCAGGGCTGAAAGGGTTAAGCTTGTGTTTCGCCCGCTGCCAAAGCTGATCTGAGAGGCCACGCAGATAGAAGCGGTCAGTTAACGTCTGCTTCAACAGGAGCCGCAACGATTCCAACTCCTCACAAGAAAGGCGTCTGCTCCTTCAATAAACTCTTTCAATTAACTTTTATTAATAATTCTGACAGTTAAATGACCATTATCTTGATTCAAGGTATGCTGCGATATTATAGGCATCGAATATAACTCTTATCTTGAACGCAACCATTAATCTGGCGCCTGTTAGCTGTTTGAAAAGAGTGCGCTTAGTGCGGTTGTGGAAGACACTCTAACTTGTTACATAATAACATATTGAGCCGTCTTTTATTGTTTTACTTTTGCTGCGTAATACATCCTTGTATTTATTTGCTTTCTTACTGTCTTCCAATAAAATACTCAGTGAAGTTCTTTATTTTTATTTTGCCAGCATGAGGATTGGGTCTAAAAAAGTGCGTGCGCCTTGTGCCAACAAAGAGTATATTCCTTCTTATTCGCTACCACTAGTGACTGACGTGTCACTGCCGGTGAGTAAAGGAGGAGGAAGGAAATGATTGAAAGGCAGGGAGGTTAACCAGACGCACGTCCGGCTTGCTACCCTACACTGGAGGAAATGGATTAAAAGAAAGAAAGAAGAGGAAAGAACGCACTGTCTGGGTACATATGCGCCTGTTCATTGAATGCTACAAGCGGTCGCTTAAACCGGTCGAATTTAAAAACAGTAGCAATGCTCGCGTCGCTTTGCTGGCCTGCGACGCGTAGGGCCACGATCCGAGGATCTTCGGAAAACGGTCTGTCATCTAGCTTGTTCAGCGCATTGCGCGGAACGGTTCGCTCGTTCACAAAACGTTCACAGAAACACAGTAGATGCTCTATAGCTTCGTCTAATATCTAGATAGGAATGGCAGACACCTCCAGATGCGACTCGTGCAATAACGGTAAGTAAAGGAAACGCTGTAAAGTAAAGGAAAAGCACGTAATATAAAAAGGCCAACAAAGCTGATGGCGGCACTAATATGCCTAAGATCGAGGCCAACAAAACATCATATAGAATACCAAGAGGGAAAAAATGGCAAGGAATCGTCGCATCACTCACTTACCAACATCGTGCGGAAATGTTGGTATTTTCATTTGCACAAGTTTTGGAGCTTTCTCCGTATTCGCATGAACTAGACAAATCCTCATTCAGAAAATATCTTGCAACACCGTTTTCGAAGCCGTTTATGAAGTTCATCCAAATGAAAGGTGCACATAAGCTTTGCTTCTAATCTGTTACGCCTTTAGATGAAGATCTGTGTCTTGTATAAAAAAGAAACGCTTTACCTTCGATCGTATTCTTGACTGTAAGATTCCGTGTCTCTATTTCTTCAGAAGTTCTCGCCAGAACTATCCTGTTATATCTACCCTAGTACTTCTTCACGCGTTTCATATAAGCAAAGTAGACAAACCTACGCTAAAACGGTGCACCGTTACGATGTCGGATGGTTGAGGCACGTACTTCGCTCTGGCAGCGCAACGACCAGCCCCGTAGCGTCGGCGCAGGTCCAGCGGCATCTCGGCACAAGCAGCCAACCCTGAGAGCTGGGCCGCATAAATGCATACTTTATGAGCGGCCCGAGTACGCCGCACGAGGCTATCGCAGTGGAAGCGCAACAGCGGCATCGCTGAAGCGCGGATCTCTCATCCGTGAGCGCCCTGCTCGTAGCTTCTCCCGAACTTCACTCATCCACTCTTTACCAAAGAAAAGGGCATGTACCAATGGGATCAAATGGTTATGCAGGCCATGTAAGGTCTCGTTCCCGTTGCGCTGAACAACACTGGAGTAGGCAGCATTAACTTAATATTTCTCTAATGTCCTCTGCAAAAGTGAATGCTGTTAAGAAACACGTTCGCAATGCTTCGTTCCTATTCAGTGCTTCCTTCTGTTCCCCATTTTCTTTCGTCCCTCGCGCGATAGTGCTGTATACACTGTAAACAGTGTATACAGCATATATTTGAAAATGTATGCTGCTATATTCGCCTTTTTCTCCTCTTTAAAAGGGGTATCAGCGAATGACGCTGTATACTTATTTAAACTATACAAAAGAAATTGGTGCACAAGCATGCTGTTGCTCCTACGCACTACTTCAATATCACCTTGACCAAAACGAACACAAATTCATTACTACTTGATTGGGGCTTCGTTGTTCGAAAAAAAAACGTCACAGTTTCGCTGCAAGGGCGAAGCAATGAATGCGATAGCAAGAAATTGGATGGAATGTCACACGAAGAACGAGAAGCAGCTCGATACTTGCAGCGCGCCGCAGAAGCACAAAGAAGGACGCCCGAAAAGACCGCACAGGCATCCACAGGGCAAGCGTGAACAAACAACTGTCGCGGTTGTTACGTCTTTGTCTTTGTGCCTGAGCAACGCGCTGGAAGTGTCGACAGTGGATAATCAGATGCTCTTAGATACTTCTCTTCCTTTTAAAATGCGGCGCCTGGAGTGACCCCCTGCGTTTCCTGCCACACGGGGGCGTCTGATGCGAGGTGTGCCCGGTGTCCTTGTTTTTTTTTTTCCTTCGGCATCACGAGTGGGTACAGAAATGGGCCACTTTGTCGTGCGTGTGTCAAGGGCAGTTTTCAAATTTAAAGAAACTTAGGAGCGTTGCGTGATTGAAAACACGCTGAAGGTCCTCCGAGATTTGCTTACCGCCAGCGGTAAATGGTGTATATAAATAGCTCGCCGCTATTTCGCCGGTGCACGCATAAGGTTCTCTTATTTACAATCTCAAGGAAACCCGAGAAAATATTTTTTCCCTCAAACATATCTTCTCTTTCGTGCCATTCTCAACTCGATTTTAATTACAATCGTTTTTGTTTTCCTTTATATGGCTTTATCAAGGCTTTATCAAGGCATCAGTTCCTGAAGTACAAGCAGCTCGCTGAAGTACCAGAGGCAGTATATGCTCAGCATTTCATCGGGTTAAATCCTCGCTAGCTTGCCCTACGTCACGCGTGAGAAAGCTTACCTTCGCGTCCACGCCGCCTTCCTTTCTGTGCAACGCTCCTGAAATCGCGATGCGTATTTCGCGTTTAGCATTCACTTTTTGCTTTGCAGGAAAAGGTTCTCCTGAACGCCAGCTTTCGCTCCAATGTGCTGCTTCGCGGAGAGGCGTGTTCCGAAAGCCATAAAACTGCTTGCATCGGCGCCCTTTATGGCGCTTGTAAAATGAGCTCTCGCTGAGACATTCCACTGCATTTACGGCTGGACGAACGATGCAGCAGCAGTGCTCTCTCCGTGTCTAGCGGAGAAGAGATCTCTCCGCACGCCAGTTCAGGTAGTGAACTTGCTCGGCTCTTCGTTAAAGCAAAGAAGAAAAATGTGTGGCAGTGTTCGATGTATTTCTGTCCTTTCTTTAGTGTTGATGTTGCATTAGCCGGCATTTCTCATCGTGCGTGCATTTTACACTCTAATAAAAGAAAAAGAGCACCTCTTAATCTTTTCAGTGAATTCTAACTTGCCACGTCTCTGACTCATTGAAGAGACGCTAATTTTCTTTTCGGTCGAAATACTATGCGAATAGAGCGTGATGATCTCCAAAGAGTGTTGATGTGTGTCTTGAAAGAGAGTCATTTACATGGCAAGTTGGAACTCGAAAAAAAAAAGAGTCCAGGAACTGCACTTCTTTTTCTTAAAGGGCACTCGAAATGTGCAAAACGTACTTCTAATCGCAGATTCCAAAAAAAAAATGCGATTAAGGGCTTCAGCTCGACGACTACTAATTCTGATGATGGGATCGAATAAGTTCAAGCGCATAAAAGTGATCTCCGAAGCAAGATATATCGTAATAATGCAAGTATGGAGAAAAGACACGTTTACAGACAAAACAGTTCAGTACTCAACTGAACAGCTTTGATATAGCACGAAACAAAACACGGACACGAGAATGCACATAAGGACGCTACACAGCGCTTATGTGCCTTCTCTTGTCCGTGTTTTTGTTTCGCGCTATATCAAAGCTGTTGAAATGATTCACCGACAAGCCCACGTTGCAACCCTCGTCAGTATTCAACGTCATGCCCATAAATACGCGGGGTTGGAATAAAAAGAATGGCTGTCGTATGCAGAAAACGAGACACCTTGCAAGAATGGAACCAATAGACGTTCAATTAGAGGAAATAATTACAGTCATAAATGATCTTAAGCTATCGTCTTCATGTGGCGTGGATGGAATCAACTCAAATGTGCTAAAGAATACAGTAACGGTCTGAAGCAAAATACTACTTCATATATTGCGGCAGTCTCTCGAAACAGACATGATACCGTCTGACTGGAAGTTGGCGAAAAAGAATTCCAATATTCAAAAGTGGAAATAAAACCTCATGCGAAAATTACCGTCCTATTTCGCTTACGTGTATTTGTTGTAAAATTCTAGAGCACATCATCGCTTCACATATTTACAGGCATCTGGAATCCAGTCATTTCTTTTTCAAAAATCAGCATGATTTCCGAAAGGGCTTTTCGTGTGAGACTCAGTTGATTGAACTTACCACAGAGCTTCATGCAAATATGGACAATAATTATCAAACCAATTGCGTGTTCCTCGACTATTCGAAGGCGTTTGACCGGGTTGCACACTGTCGCCTGATATCGAAACTTGCCGCCCTGAAATTAGACTCCCTTACATTATCATGGCTTCGTAAATTCCTTTCGAATCATCAGCAGTACACAACAGCTAACAATTTATCTTCCTCCCTATCTGACGTTTCATCAGGTTACCACAGGTCAGCGTACTCGCGCCATTGCTTTTTCTCATATTCATCAATGATCTTCCGCAGCACGTCTCTTCTTGCATCAGGGTGTTCGCTGACGACTGCATTATTTACCGTCCAATCAAGAACAGTGAAGATCACCTGTCACTCCAAAACGACCTCGACGTAATTATTGGTTGGTGTAGTACATGGCTTATGACACTAAATGTCTCAAAATGCAAAGTAATGTCGTTCACACGTAAACCTAGCATATCCGAATTCGCTTATAGCATTAATCAACCCATTCTGTCGACTGCAGCACAATATCGGTACTTGGGCGTAATACTGACACCTAATCTATCCTGGTCCGACCACATTAGGGCAATCTCTGCCAGCGCCTCGAAATCACTGGGTTTCTTGAGACGTAACTTGAAAGCTGCACCACCAAGCATTCGCAAATTATCTTACTTAACTGGTTCGCCCTCAAATAGAATATGCCTGTTCGATTTGGTCTCCCCATCAAAAATACTTAATTGATTCATTGGAAAGAATCCAGAATAGAGCAAGCCGCTTCATTGCCAATAACTACAGTCCGCATTCCAGTATATCACAAATAAAACAGGAACTTTCACTCCCACTGTTGAACACTCGTCGCGACATTGTCCTGCTGTCATTCTTTGACAAAATTACACATTACTCCCGAATCACCGTTACTGGTCTGCAAAAACCATATATTAATTCACGTAGACTACACAATCATCTTAGCTATTCCCGTGTATACGTCTCAACAAACGCCTTCAATCAGTCCGCACTTCCACGTGCTATCCGTCTGTGGAACAGTTTGCCTGACAACATTGCATCCCAGACAAAGTTTGACACATTCCGTCACATCTTATCAAGCCACATCACAAACCTCAGCAAGTAGATGCCGTATTATAATTTATTGCTCCGTATTGGTTCGTTTTTGTGATTGCCACATCCATGTGCGCAAGGATTCTGCCTTGTGGCCGCTGCATGCGCGGGAAATGCACAGTTTCGTTTACGGTTACCATGCGTGAATCTTTTGTACATGTTGAACTTTTGTACATGTTGATGCTTGTTGTCTGACCTATTATTTTGGAATTGCTTTTGTATTTTTTCCAGTTTGAGGTGTATATATGTATTGCCCCCCTTACTCAATGCCCCCCATTGGGCCTGTAAGGTACTTTGAAATAAATAAATAAAAAAATACATGTGGGGAGAAGTAAGAAGTAAGAAGTTTCTGCAGCGGTTTTCCGTGCATAAAAGCCTACATTCTCTATGTCGTCACCAATTCGCTCTCTTTAGGAGGCTGCCATAGAAGCTAGTATTTAACTTTGATGTGATGAAAAAAAAACCGTGAAGTTGAAGGCTTTTTTATGTATTTCTGAAAACTGTGAACACAATTATCGCGAAGCACATTTCACATCACGACCAGAACAACCCTATTAAAAATTTGCCCGTCAGCCATCAACATAGTCCAACATACTGATGAAATGTTTTGTATCATAACAGTAAATATTATACCGTACACGGTGGGGACATGGTGGGCGATGTTGTGCTCCCCTCCTAGCAAGTGAGAAACCGTTGCATCTTCGTGCAGTTGGCTACCCTGAACCAGGACGGAGAGGGAGCAGTTAATCGCATCAACAGGTGAACATGGTAGGTGTCTCCTCCGTTCCCGAGAAGACGTTTACCGCGGGCCGCTCTTGTGGTGAAATGCTCTGTTTCGATCCCCATGAACGGTAGTCAACTGCACGCAGACGCACAAATTTCCCGCTTGCTCAGGGGACGGGGGGGGGGGGGTGGACGGCCTAAGAGGGATTATTTGTGTATTCAGTGCGGCCTACACCAATGTCCACCTTGTCTCCACCATGTCCACGGCAATATCCACCGTTATGACGAAGAACATTCCATGGTAATGATGAATTATCGTAATGGAGGATAAAAAGCTTTCAATGCGGAGTGCTGCAAAATGGCATTCCAAATAGCAGAAAAGAAAACATTTAATGAATAATTTAGCGGCGAATTCAAGAGTGACGTTGGAAGCTTGAAATCATGAAACTCACGATGTCGCTGGGGCCGCTGGAATGTGTAATATTCTCCGCACTGGTGTACATCGCGTCTGGCGATGTCTCACCAGACACAGCTAGCGGAAAACAAGTGCTGCTGCACGATTCTGCTTTGTCGTCATTGCGTCGTTTTCAAACACAGTGGCAATGCTCGAGCTACAATGACAAAGCTCTTATTTATTTAACCGTACAGAAGAATTACACTCAGAGAGAGAGAGAGAGAGAGAACTTTTAATGATATTCCCGGAGGTGTTAGCCTGGTTTATCGCCTGGCTTGCTACTCCATGTGTCGGGTGATGACTACGATATATACAATCATCCCATAAATGCACAAATACTACGTGCAGTCACAAACACACATATACACAGGAGAGTCATTACAAAGTTTCGCTCAGGCGAGTAGACCTCAGAAACAACAACACGGCTTTTGTGTGCGCGTCGCACAAACGCTGCTTTGCCACGGGCCGAGAATGTGCCGCAGCTACACGCTCAAGCCGCGCTGCAAATGAACTGCTGCCTTCAGATTCTGTAGTTCCTCGTCGTAACGCGAAGTCACACAAGAAGTGTTTTAAATCCTCCCGAGCATTGCATGTGCTGCACGTCGGAGAGCCCGACTGCTTGATAGTGCGCTGAAAGTACTTCGTGTAGGCAGCGTCGAGTCTTAGCCGGTAAATGCATATTTCATCTTGCCTCGTTAGTCCTTGTGGCGTATAAAAACTACACGAGGGGTGTATTCTGTGCAGCGTTTTTTTTTTTTTTTTGTGAACGAAGTTGCCGTGCGGGAGCCGAAACGTCTTGCTTTAATGGGTACATTCGTGGTCGGTGTTTACTTTGTCAACAAATAGTTAAATTTGGCCTCAAATAGTTAAAACATTCAGCCCGTACCCCTCCCCTCACTCCCGAAAAAAAAATCATCGCTACGCACCTGCCCACAATGTACCCGTAACTACGGAAAATGCAGAATGTCGGTCGAACTCGCAACCCTTGACTCTAAGCAATAAAACAAAATGCGGTATGGGCCACTACTCGCGTACTGCTTCGCATTACATCTACTCCTAGAATGAGTGGGATCTGCCGAATTTATTTCCATGCTTTCATGCCGCGGCAATAGGAGAGCGATTGAAATAATTTTGTACAGGAAAGTTCGCGTGTTTTTCTGCTAGGCTCAAGACTCCGCGATAAGATAGCTAATTTGAGGAAAACGCTTTGTAAGTGCTGCATTCTCACCGCTGTTTGTGTTGAAGCGGCAGACAGCACGAAGGTCGCTTCGATCGCTGCAGCAGCCGTGCCACTACACCATTGTGACGGGGCTAATCAAACGGATACGACACCAAGGCAACGAAGCCAGAAAGAGCGGGTTTTTTTGCCTTTAATATCACCTTTCCACATACGCATGAAACAACATGCGTCGAAATTGGCCAATTTCTCCAATCTGTATTTTTGGAAGGCCTACGGCATATCTCATGATACATCCCAGTCCCACTCATTTTCACCGACAAATCAGGTTTCTAAGCGTGACTGACGTCACACCCACAAGCACTCGACCGTGACGTCGAATCAGTGCGACTTTGCGGACAATAAACATGAACACAAGTGGTCAAAATATTCCGATCGCGAGATTCGAGATCTGAGCCAGCAGTGTGGGAGCCCCTTTGAAAATGCCCCGCGTGGAAGCAGTCGTGTAAGTGTTTGGTGTACTTTCCACAGCCACGGCCGCTCGACAAAAAAAAAAAGAACTCGCAGGGTCCTTTAAAGATTCACTTAAGACTACTCGAAGGCGAAAGTCTACTTCTTCTTCTACTTAGTCGATGTGTTGATCCTGCCCCTCCACCCTCCGAAAGCTTTGCGCACCTAGCGTGGTTTCGCACTGCCTCCAGGATCGGAGGAACCTCAAGTGGTTTTTTGCACCGCCTTCGGGATCTGCCCACTTTTGACCAAGCTACGATGTCATGTGATGAAGGAATCATGTGACGTCACGTGATTTGACGCCACGCCAGTATTTGGGACGTAATGATGACATCACAAGATTTGGCGATATGTGACGTCATTATGACATCATGTGGTGACGTCATCACGTGGTTGCGGTTTTTTGCATCACTCGTCCCCGACGCCGACGGTAAAATTTCGCGTTTGATGATGCATTTAGGGCTTTCCCCTTAAGAAAACGGTGCGGCCTGTTGTGAGTTTAGAAAGCGGCGGGAGCCGCCTAGTTGTGCGTGGAGCCGCTGTGGCTGAACAATGGTTGTTAAAAAAAGAGCTACGAGTGTCCTTGTGTTGCGGCTTTTCTTCAGGAGCCTCGAACACTTGGAATATACTATTGGCGCTCAGATCATCAACCCTCTTATCCTCTGTATGTATTATTTTCTTCGGAAACAAAGATCTCTTATCATTTAGAATTCTCACATCATTTAGTGCCATATGAGTATTCGTGGTCGCCGACGCTGAAATCTGTTCTTGTCGTTCAAAGACATCACGAAACGCAGCGGCTCCTCGGCATGTTCATAAATGGCGGGATACAGCGTCTTGCGCACGCCGCAACACTCGTTCTTTTTTTTTTTCCCTGTAAAGGGCGCGGCTGTACGTCTATTTGCGCCAACGCGGGCAAAACTATCAACATAGCCTTTCCACTTGTGCCCATTCGTTTCAGGGCGACGCGACAGGCCGCACCTTTTCTTTGTCTTCTTTTTTTTTTTGCTACTTCTTCTTTTAACTAAGCGGCCGTGCCACAACGTTGACGACGTCAAGTTTTTCCTTCGTCCAATTTCCACCGGGCTAAGATGCTTGGCTCGTTTGCCGGTGATAGAGTATGCTAGAAGCGTTTTTAGTACGCTCTACCGGTGCTAACGTAGTGCCGTCGAGTCCCCGTTGTGCTGTTCATATTAGCAATAACAATAATCAGCACTCAAACTTTGCGGCAATTTTTCCTCCATTGCTTTAC